>NC_080539.1:8217500-8577500 GCF_028640845.1 Ahaetulla prasina
GAGAAGGAGAGTAAAAGGAAGGGGGTGGTGACCGGGCAGATCCGATTAATTGTATATGATGGTACATTAAATATGTTATTGGATATGTTACTGGATAAGAATGTTAAAATAAAACTTTTTTAAACAAAAAAAAAGAATCATAGAGATGACAACCACCGAATCTTGGATGGACATGTTGTATTAGACCAGTGGTTCTCAACCTTTATAGTGCTGCAACCCCTTTAATACAATTCCCTACGATGTGGCGACCCCAACCGTAAAATTATTTTCGTTCTGAATTGATCGCGCCTGAAGCCGTATTGGCTAGCGATCTGAACTGCTTGCGATTGCCTTGAAGACGGAGGCATTAAAGCGGAGACTCCGCCCCTATTAAGTTTATCGCGCCTGAAGCCAGATTAGGCTAGCGATTGGGAGTGATTGCAGCTGGCTTGAGAGGGAGACATCAGAGCAAAGATTTCTCTCTCTTTTTTAATTCATCGCGCCTGAAGCCGAATTCGGCTAGCGGTTTGAAGAGCCTGCAGCTGGCTTGTGGAGTCAACCATTGGAGCGCGATTCTTCGACTCGCAAGTATACTTCCCATAGTTCCGATGGTCTTAGGCGACCCCTGGCAAATCGTCATTCGACCCCCAACAGGGTCGTGACCCACAGGTTGAGAAGCGCTGTATTAGACCAATGGTAGTCAACCTGGTCCCTACCGCCCACTACTGGGCATTCCAGCTTTCATGGTGGGCGGTAGGGGTTTCGTCCGATACTGAAACACTTTCCTTTTTTTTTAAATTTAATTGATTTTTTAAAAAATTTTCATAGCATTATTTAAAAACATTTTCATTGGGGTTTCATAAAATTCCCTATGACAATTTAAATTTTTGAAAATATACTATTTGTATTGCCCACGCGTAAGTTTAGTTCACGTTACGTAAGTGAAACTAAATGGTGCTATAGTGCGACCGCAAACAAAAGAGCCTCGTTCCCAGAATAGCTCGCGCATCTCCCCCCCACACCACCCAGCTGTAACAGACAAGCAGAACTGGTAGCCGGTGCCCTCCCCAAAACCCAATCCATGATGCGCGAGAGGCAATGCACAGATGCCGATACACAGCGCATTACTGTGGAACCGGTGGGCTGTTAGAAAATTTTACTACTAACAGAAATACAAAAGTGGGCGGTAAGTATAAAAAGGTTGACTACCCCTGTATTAGACCTTTCTCTTTTGCTCCAAAAAGCTAAATAAAACAATGTTGTTTTCATTGGACAATTTATTTGTCCTCTGAAGGCCTCTGGTGGCGCAACAGGCTAATGCAGCCTATTATTAACAGCAACTGCTTGCAGTTACTGCAGGTTCTAGTCCCACCAGGCCCAAGGTTGACTCAGCCTTCCATCCTTTATAAGGTAGGTAAAATGAGGACCCAGATTGTTGGGGGGCAATAAGTTGACTTTGTATATAGTATACAAATGGATGAAGACTATTGCTTGACACAATGTAAGCCGCCCTGAGTCTTCGGAGAAGGGCGGGATATAAATGCAAATAAATAAATAAATAAATAAATAAATAAATTTATTCAAGACTTCATTCCCTTCTTGAAAAAATACAGGTTATCCTTGACTTACAACAGTTCATATAATGATCGTTCAAAGTTACAACATCACTGAAAAAGTGACTTACGACCATTTTTCACACTTACAACCGTTGCAGCATTCCCCTGGTCCTGCGATCAAAAATTCGGACACTTGGCAACCGTCTCACGTTTATGACAGTTGTAGGGCCCTGGGATCACGTGATCCCCTTTTGCGACCTCCTGACAAGTAAAGTCAAAAGGTAAATCAAATTCACTTAACAACTCGGTTACTAACTTAAGACCTGCAATGAGTCACTTTGAAACTGTGGCAAGAAAAGTCGTAAAAAATGGGGCAAAACTCACTGAACAAACGTCTCGCTTAACAGCATAAATTTTGAGCTCCATTGTGGTCATAAGTTGAGGACTACCTGTACACCGCAAGTGACTTTAAGCGTCTCTTACCTGAAGGTCCTTCAAGTTTGGAAACGGGATTCCAATGGTGAGCACCGCACGGGCGTTGTCATCGGAGAAATCCAGGCCTTCGCTGACTTTGCCTCTGCAGACAGCAATAAGCAGCGCTCCATCTGAAGCAAAAGAACACAGCCCTCTAGCATCACCCAGTTAGTCCTTGATTAACAACCACCCATTTAGTGACCACTTGAACTTAAACGGCAGTGAAATTGAAATAATAAAAAAAAAAGAAAAGAAACGAAAGGGAATGAATATGAATAAAAAAATGGAGAAATTAGAAAACAAAGGGCGAAAAAAGATGTCATTTAATAAAATAAGCAAAGAAGTATTAGGAAAGGAATAAAAAGTTAGGGAGGGGGAAATATTTTGGCAAAACTTGTAATTAAGAAAAATATATTTGAATAGTTTGAACGGTATAAGATAAGATCACTACTTTATTTATCCTTTCGCCGCGAACTGAAAACATATCTGTTTGTTCGCGCGGGGCTTTCTTAAATTGTCTAGATTTTAAATTTTAAATTTCATTTAGTTTTAATTTGGGGTCTTTTAGATTTTTAACTATTTTAATTTCGGCCACACTGTATAATAAGTTTTTTAATTTACTTTTAACTGTACATTGTTTCTTTTTTACCTTGGCTGTACACCGCCCTGAGTCCTTCGGGAGAAGGGCGGTTTATAAATCTAATAAAATAATAATAATAATAAATAATTTATGAATTGTGTTTGTGTGGAGGGGGGGAATTAAAAATCAATAAAAACTTGTATATATATAAAAAAGAACTTAAACGGCAGTGAAAAAAGTGACCTATGGCCGTTCACACTTAAGAATGGGGTAGTGTCCCCACGGCAGTGGTGAAATCTGAACCGGTTTACTACCGGTTTGCTAGCTGTGCATGTGCACTGTGTGCCAAACATGCGCTGCATGTGTGCATAAACAGTGCGCACCACACACCAAATGCGAGGTGCGCGCAGCGCACCCCAAAAGGAGGCACAGAGTAAGTAGAACAGCACACGGAGTCTGTGTGTGATCAGCTGTGGTGCGCAATCTTTTTTTTTTTACTTTTACAAGCATTTTTTTTTACAACCTACCCACCCAAATAGGTAAAAAAATGCTTTTAAAAGGTAAAAAAAAAAAAAAGCTCCGATGATCGCGCGCCACAGCTGTGATCGTCGGAGCCTTTTTTTTTTTTTTTACTTTTTTAAAGCATTTTTAACTACTGGTTCTGGAAAACCCACTTGGAGAACCCACTCGGGAGGACGTAATGCGTGACTACTATACATGCGCAGAAGGCTGGGTGCATGTGCAGAGGTGGTGCATGCGAGCGAAGCAAGCGCAAGCAAAGCAAGCGTGCGCTCACATTTGCAAACCGGTAGGGAAGGTAAGTGAATCCATTTCTGATGTGTATGCGTGTGTATGTATGTATGTATGTGTGTGTGTGTGTGTGCATGTGTATGCATATATATATATGTTTTCTGAGGTTTTCGCGGGTGCTTGTAGGTCTTCGGTTATTCGGGTTTTCTCCCGCGTAAAATTGGAAGTGTCTTGGCGACGTTTCGACGAAATCCCACTCGTCATCATCAGGCTAGGTGCTTACAGCTTCGTATTTCTAGGAGAAATTTCTCCTAGAAATACGAAGAAATTTCTCCTAGAAATAAGCACCTGATGATGACAATGGATTTCGAACGTCCAGACACTCCACTGTGAGAAAACCTGAATAACCAAAGACATATATATATATATATGTAGGTCTTTGGTTGTTCGGGTTTTCTCCCGTGTAAAACTGGAAATGTCTTGGCAAAGTCTCATTTGTCATCTTCAGGCTTCAGCTTCGTGCTTCTGGGAGCAATGTGTGATCGCAGCTGTTTCTTCCTTTTGCAATCACATTGCTCCCAGAGACTGCTGAAGCCTGAAGATGACGAATGAGACTGTCAAACGTCGCCAAGACACTTCCAATTCTGAGGAGAAAACCAATAATCAAAGACCTATATACAAACACCCGTGAAAACCTCAGAAAATATATATATATATATATATATATATATATATATATATATATATATATATATATATATATATATATATATATATAGGTCTTTGGTTGTTCGGGTTTTCTCCCGTGTAAAATTGGAAGTGTCTTGGCGACGTTTCGACGAAGTCTCATTCGTCATCTTCAGGCTTCAGCTTCGTGCTTCTGGGAGCAATGTGTGATCGCAGCTGTTTCTTCCTTTTAACAAACCCCTCCACCCTCACAGCAACACATGAAACAAACAGTGCATAACATCTCAGATAGGATCCTCACCAAAGCTGAAACCGATGTCCTTTCCAAAGGATTCAACTTTGCAGTCACTCCCAAATACATCCCCACTGAGACCATTATATGCGGAGTTGAAACCAGCCTGACCAAAATCAACCCCGATGACGCTAACAAAATCAGACTCGAAATCACCAACATCCTCTGCAGCAGCAAGCCACCCAAAAGCAACTTACCCAAAGAGGAACAGACAGCACTACTTAACCTGAAAAAAGATACCAGCATAATAATCCTACCAGCAGACAAGGGCAACGCCACGGTGGTTATGAACACATCTGACTACCAAACCAAATTAACCAACCTACTCCAAGACCCTGCATACAAGCCCCTAAAACAGACCCCACCACCTATTTAGAAAAACCACTAGATCCAAAATAAAAGCCTCCCCATCAGCGAAGAAATCCAACAAAGAATCATTCCCAGAGAGAAATCATCCAGATGCCCTAAGCTCTCGGCCTCCCAAGATACACAAAGAAGGAACCCCCACTCAGACCCATAGTCAGCTCCATAGGCTCACCTCTACAAAACCTAGCCAAATTTCTGCCAAACAACTACAGCCCTATGCAGAATCCATCGCCTCACACGTAAAAACTCATTCCAGTTCATAGAGATCATAAAGAAACAAAACTTACAGCCCAGCGACCTACTCGTGAGCTTTGATGTCATATCCTCTTCACCCAAGTGCCAATCAAAGAAGCCTTGACAGCTATCCAAAACAAATATAACCCCCAAGCACATACTAGATCTGACCAACCACTGCCTATCAACACATACTTCATCTATAACGGACAAAAATACAAACAAATAGAAGGCGCACCCATGGGATCACCCTCTCACCTGTCATTGCCAACCTCTACATGGAACACTTTGAAACTGTGGCAAGAAAAGTCGTAAAAAATGGGGCAAAACTCACTGAACAAACGTCTCGCTTAACAGCATAAATTTTGAGCTCCACTGTGGTCATAAGTTGAGGACTACCTGTACACCGCAAGTGACTTTAAGCGTCTCCTACCTGAAGGTCCTTCAAGTTTGGAAAGGGGATTCCAATGGTGAGCACCGCACGGGCGTTGTCATCGGAGAAATCCAGGCCTTCGCTGACTTTGCCTCTGCAGACAGCAATAAGCAGCGCTCCATCTGAAGCAAAAGAACACAGCCCTCTAGCATCACCCAGGTAGTCCTTGATTAACAACCACCCATTTAGTGACCACTTGAACTTAAACGGCAGTGAAATTGAAATAATAATAATAAAAAAAAAAAGAAACGAAAGCGAATGAATATGGATAAAAATGGAGAAATTAGAAAACAAAGGGCGAAAAAAGATGTCATTTAATAAAATTAGCAAAAGAAGTATTAGGAAAGGAATAAAAAGTTTGGGAGGGGGAAATATTTTGGCAAAACTTGTAATTAAGAAAAATATATTTGAATAGTTCGAACGGTATAAGATAAGATCACTACTTTATTTATCCTTTCGCCGCAAACTGAAAACATATCTGTTTGTTCGCGCGGGGCTTTCTTAAATTGTCTAGATTTTAAATTTTAAATTTCATTTAGTTTTAATTTGGGGTCTTTTAGATTTTTAACTATTTTAATTTCGGCCACACTGTATAATAAGTTTTTTAATTTACTTTTAACTGTACATTGTTTCTTTTTTACCTTGGCTGTACACCGCCCTGAGTCCAGGGCTGTACACCGCCCTGAGATTTATAAATCTAATAAAATAATAATAATAATAAATAATTTATGAATTGTGTTTGTGTGGAGGGGGGGAATTAAAAATCAATAAAAACTTGTATATATATAAAAAAGAACTTAAACGGCAGTGAAAAAAGTGACCTATGGCCGTTCACACTTAAGAATGGGGTAGTGTCCCCACGGCAGTGGTGAAATCTGAACCGGTTTACTACCGGTTTGCTAGCTGCGCATGTGCACTGTGTGCCAAACATGCGCTGCATGCGTGCATAAACAGTGCGCACCACACACCAAATGCGAGGTGCGCAGCGCACCAAAAGGAGGCACAGAGTAAGTAGAACAGCACACGGAGTCTGTGTGTGATCAGCTGTGGTGCAATCTTTTTTTACTTTACAAGCATTTTTTACAACCTACCCACCCAAATAGGTAAAAATGCTTTTAAAGGTAAAAGCTCGATGATCGCGCGCCACAGCTGTGATAGTCAGAGCCTCTTTTTTTTACTTTTTAAAGCATTTTTAACTACTGGTTCTGGAAAACCCACTTGGAGAACCCACTCGGGAGGACGTAATGCGTGACTACTATACATGCGCAGAAGGCCGGGTGCACGTGCAGAGGTGGTGCATGCGAGCGAGCGAAGCAAGCGCAAGCAAAGCAAGCGTGCGCTCACATTTGCAAACTGGTAGGGAAGGTAAGTGAATCCATTTCTGATGTGTATGCGTGTGTATGTATGTATGTATGTGTGTGTGTGTGTGTGTGTGCGCGCGTGTGTGTGCGCATGTGTATGTATATATATATATATATATATGTTTTCTGAGGTTTTCTCCCGTGTAAAATTGGAAGTGTCTTGACGCTAACAAAATCAGACTCGAAATCACCAACATCCTCTGCAGCAGCAAGCCACCCAAAAGCAACTTACCCAAAGAGGAACAGACAGCACTACTTAACCTGAAAAAAGATACCAGCATAATAATCCTACCAGCAGACAAGGGCAACGCCACGGTGGTTATGAACACATCTGACTACCAAACCAAATTAACCAACCTACTCCAAGACCCTGCATACAAGCCCCTAAAAACAGACCCCACCACCTACCTAGAAAAAACCACTAGATCCAAAATAAAAGCCTCCCCCATCAGCGAAGAAATCCAACAAAGAATCATTCCCAGAGAGAAATCATCCAGATGCCCTAAGCTCACGGCCTCCCAAGATACACAAAGAAGGAACCCCCACTCAGACCCATAGTCAGCTCCATAGGCTCACCTCTACAAAACCTAGCCAAATTTCTCAAACAACTACAGCCCTATGCAGAATCCATCGCCTCACACGTAAAAACTCATTCCAGTTCATAGAGATCATAAAGAAACAAAACTTACAGCGCAGCGACCTACTCGTGAGCTTTGATGTCATATGCCTCTTCACCCAAGTGCCAATCAAAGAAGCCTTGACAGCTATCCAAAACAAATATAACCCCCCCAAGCACATACTAGATCTGACCAACCACTGCCTATCCAACACATACTTCATCTATAACGGACAAAAATACAAACAAATAGAAGGCGCACCCATGGGATCACCCTCTCACCTGTCATTGCCAACCTCTACATGGAACACTTTGAAACCCAAGCACTAGAAAAATCTGATCACAAACCCAAACTCTGGCTCAGATACGACGACACCTTCATAATCTGGCCACACGGGAAAGAAAACTTGAAAACTTCCTCACACACCTCAATAGCCTACACCCCAAAATACAGTTCACCATGGAAACAGAAGTTAACAACCAACTTCCTTCCTAGATGTCTTAGTCTACAAGAAACCCAATGGCTCCTAGGACACACCATCTACCAGAAGAAAACACACACAAACCGCTATCTGCATGCACTCTCACACCACCACCCAGCACAGATCAACTCCGTAGCCAAGACACTCATCTCTAGAACAAAATGCTTAGCTGACGAACAACACCTAAAACCCGAACTACACACTCTCACAAACGTACTAACATCCAATGGATTCCAGAGAAATAAGATTACCAAACTAATCCAAGAAGAACCCCCACTAAAACCCAAGACAGAGAGCAAGAAAATGGCACAGCCCTCCTCCCATATATAAAAGGCACCACAGACAGAATCAGCAAGATCCTCCACAAACATACGATCAAGATAGCAATCTGTACAAACCAAGAAATCTCCCACATCCTTAGAAACCCCAAAGACAAAATTGAGTTAGAAAATCAAGGAGTATATGAAATCCCATGCACCGCCAGCCCCACCACATACATTGGACAAACCAACAGAAGAATAAGTGCACGATTGAAGAACACAAGAACTCATTCAAAAAGAGGAACCAACTTCTTCCCTGGTCCAACACTTTAAAGTCACAGGACACGATATTGACTTTAAAAGACCAGAACTATCGCCAAAACTGAACACTTTAACAACAGAATAATCAGAGAAGCCATTGAGATAGAAAAACACAGCATGAACAAACGAGATGATACCTCCCGCCTACCAGCCATTTGGAAACCCGCCCTTATTGACAAACGAGTCCCTAACATGAGGAATGACACCAGACCCACACTCACGAGGTCCACACAGGATGTCATCACCACACATCCACCCAGAAAGCAGACCCAAACCCACACTGATCAGGAAGCACGACCAAGAACCAGAAGCCAGACCGCAGCTGCAACATTAGCCATTTCAAACCCCTCCAATCCATACATGCAGCAGACTGACACCCACTATGAAGATGTAGCACCACCACGAACACAAAGCCAAACAGCACCAGTGCAGCTCACCAGCTCAAATCCCCCTGCAACACAGACTAAATTGAGCACAACCAAGCCCCCACCCAAACAGGACACACCCCCAGCCAATCAGAGCACAGAAAACCCCATCCAATCAGAGCACAGCCAAGCTCCCACCCAATCAGTTCAAACCCCACTAGCAGTTAAAAGGAAGAAACAGCTGCGATCACACATTGCTCCCAGAAGCACTGAAGCTGAAGCCTGAAGATGACGAATGAGACTTGATGAAACGTCGCCAAGACACTTCCAATTTTACACGGAGAAAACCCGAACAACCAAAGACCTATATACAAACACCCATGAAAACCTCAGAAAACAAATATATATATATATATATATATATATATATATATATATATATAGGTCTTTGGTTGTTCGGGTTTTCTCCGTGTAAAATTGGAAGTGCATGACGTCGAAGTCTCATTCGTCATCTTCAGGCTTCAGCCCTGGAGCAATGTGTGATCGCAGCTGTTTCTTCCTTTTAACTGCTAGTGGGGTTTGAACTGATTGGGTGGGAGCTTGGCTGTGCTCTGATTGGATGGGGTTTTTCTGTGCTCTGATTGGCTGGGGTGTCCTGTGTTGGTGGGGCTTGGTGCTCAGTCTAGTCTGTGCTGCAGGGGATTTGAGCTGGTGAGCTATAGCTGTTGTTTGGCTTTGTGGTCGTACATCTTCATAGTGGTGTCAGTCTGCTGCATGATTGAGGTTTGAAATGGCTAATGTTGCAGCTGCGGTCTGGCTTCTGTCCTGGTCGCATGATCAGTGTGGGTTTGGGTCTGCTTTCTGGGTGATGTGCGTGGTGACATCCTGTGTGGACCTTTGTGAGTGTGGGTCTTGTCATCTGTTAGGGACTGCGTAAGGGGCGGGTTTCCAAATGGCTGGTAGGCAGGAGGTGTCATCTCGTTTGTTCATGCTGTGTGGGCCCCCATCCAATCAGTTCATGCTGTGTGAACCCCCATCCAATCAGAGCACAGCCAAGCTCCCACCCAATCAGTTCAAACCCCCACTAGCAGTTAAAAGGAAGAAACAGCTGCGATCACACATTGCTCCCAGAAGCACGAAGCTGAAGCCTGAAGATGACGAATGAGACTTCGTCGAAACGTCGCCAAGACACTTCCAACTTAGGGTGCAGTATTGCAGGCTACTTCTGCTGGCTGCCAGCAGTTCAACAGTTCGATTCTCACCGGCTCAAGATTGACTCAGCCTTCAATCCTTCTGAGGTCAGTAAACTAAAGACCCAGATCGTTGGGGGCCAGAGGCTGACTCTGTAAACCACTTAGAGAGGGCTGTAAAGCCTTGTGAAGTGGTATATCAGTGTAACTCATAGTGATAGCCCTATAGCATGTGTATATGTGTGTTATGCATGTGTATAGGTTGATATATACTTTCTTTTGAGAGCGGGCAACAGAATTTCATTTTTAATGTGTGCCAGTGTGCTCACAGCAGAAAATGATAATAAAGGTTATCTTATCTTATATCTTACTATCACCTTACCTACCATGTGCTTTACTTAACAGCAATGGTGATCCACTCAACAACGCTGGCAAAAGATTGTAAAATCGGGGGCAACTTGCATAGTAACGGAAATTTCGGTACTAACTTTGATTGCAAGTTGAGGACGACCTGTAATAATATTGTGGAATCTTGTTCCAGTCAACCTTTATCCGGACCAAAGTTTACACTTCCTGCATTTTTCTTCTTACCTTTGCCGTTTTGAGAGTTGATGGCATCGGAGTATATTTGAAGCAGCTCATCAAAATCCGCTTTGTCGCCCCCTTTGGGTTCCACGATGACTATTTTAATCAGCTCAAGTTTCTCCCACAAGCTCGTGTGCAGCCAGCGGTCCTTCAGTTTATCTAACATCTCCACGGAGGATCCAAAAGGAAAACCACGGGATTATAAACCAAAACAAGAAAAGAAAGGGATACAGGCAGCCCTCTACTTACAACCATTCCTTTAGCGGAGATTCAAAAGCACTGGAAAAAAAAAGTGACCTATGACCATTTTTCACACTTATGACTATGGCAGCATCCCTGCGGTCACATGATTTTAAAAAAAGTGGACGATCACTTGAATATGAGCCAGGAAGTGTTCAGCAGCCGCCAAAGAAAGCTAATACAATCTTGGATTGTATAAACAGAGGCATAGAATCAAGATGTCAGGCCTGGAAACATTTTAATCAAATGCGGACAATTTGATTAAACAATTTCACAACACTTTCCCTGACAAACCTAAAAAACCTCTTGGAGGGGGGAGAGGGGGGTAGAAGGGAAGTGTGGACCACTGACACTCTTCTTTATCAACTCTTTGTTTTCTTTCCTAGGATATAGCTTTTTTTCCAAGGGGGGACGCCGGTCAGGCCTGGAAACCATACTAGATTTTATGGTTCCAGACGCTGCCACATTTTTCCCCTGAGGGGAAGAAGGGGGGTTGAAGGGTATGGTAACATTCTTCAAGCGGTCAAGGTTGGATGGTGTTCACATCTGCAGGAGGAGTGGCGAGAAGATATTCGAATGAACTGGGAGAACGTGGGACCATGTGACCATCAAAGGGGTCAGGGGGGTGGGACTCTTGGGGTTTGTATAACTGGGAAAAGAATCCGGAAGTTCAGTTTTGGAATTTCACTCATCGTGTGCCAGTTTCCTCATGCTAGTAAAGAACTCTGAAAGACAATGGCTTCTGAGTTTTTTTTATGCAGAAGAGGTTTTTCTGGAACCTTGACACAAGATGCCTCTCTTGATTGCATTCAGTTTTGGTCGCCACGATGTAAAAAAGATGTTGAGACTTTAGAAAGAGTGCAGAGAAGAGCAACAAAGATGATTAGGGGACTGGAGGCTAAAACATATGAAGAACAGTTGCAGGAACTCGGTATGTCTAGTTTAATGAAAAGAAGGACCAGGGGAGACATGATAGCAGTGTTCCAATATCTCAGGGGTTGCCGCAAAGAAGAGGGAGTTGGGCTGTCCTCCAAAGCACCTGAGGTAGAACAAGAAGCAATGGGTGGAAACTGATCAAGCAAAGAAGCAACTTGGAACTAAGGAGAAATTTCCTGACAGTTAGAACACTTAATAAGTGGAACGACTTGCCTGCAGAAGTTGTGAATGCTCCAACACTGGAAATTTTTAAGAAAATGTTGGATAACCATCTGACTGAGATGGTGTAGGGTTTCCTGCCTGGGCAGGGGGTTGGACTAGAAGGCCTCCAAGGTCCCTTACAACTCTGTTGTTATGTTATATTATATTATATTATATTATATTATATTATATTATATTATATTATATTATATTATATTATATTATATTATATTATATTATATTATATTATATTATATTATATTATATTATAATATTATAATTATAATATAATATAATATAATATAATATATTATAATTATTATATTATATTATATTATATTATGTTATATTATATTATATTATATTATATTATATTATATTATATTATATTATATTATATTATATTATATTATATTATAAGATCACGTGAAGTATTAGTACCACTTTATAAAATGTTAATAAGGCCGCACCTGGAATACTGCAACCAATTTTGGTCAACATACTACCAAAAAAAAAAAAAAAGGTTGAGATTTTGGAAAAAGTTCAACTAAGAAGAGCATCTAAGATGATCAAAGGCCTGGAGACTAAAACATATGAAGAAGGGCTGCAGGATTTGGGTTTGGCTAACCTAAAGAAAAGGAGAATTAGGGGGGGGCATGATAGCAGGATTTCAGTATTTGAGGGGCTGCCACAAAGAAGAGGGGGTCAAATTATTCTCCAAAGCACCAGAGGGCAGGACAAGAAACAATGGACAGTGGGTTGGGCAGAGAGAAAGCAACTGCATGCAAGATCAGCCAGTCGGCTTTCATGCCTAAGGCAGAAGTAGAACCCTCTGTGGCTCAGGCTGCTAAGACAGTCTGTTATTAACACAGCTGCTTGCAATTACTGCAGGTTCAAGTCCCACCAGGCCCAAGGTTGACTCAGCCTTCCATCCTTTATAAGGTAGGTAAAATGAGGACCCAGATTGTTGGGGGCAATAAGTTGACTTTGTATATAAATATACAAATAGGATGAAGACTATTGCTAACATAGTGTAAGCCGCCCTGAGTCTTCGGAGAAGGGAGGGATATAAATGCAAATAATAAAAAAAACAACCACTGTCTCTTGGTGACTGGCCCCAGGAGACCCCGCCGGCTTTCATGGCTAAGGCGGAACTAGAACTCGAAATGGTGTAGGGTTTCCTGCCTGAGGCAGGTGGTTGGACTAGAAGACCTCCAAGGTCCCTTCCAACTCTTCTCTTCTCTTCTTCCCTTCCCTTCCCTTCTCCCTGTCTCCTGGCCCAAGGTCACCCAGCTGGATTTCATACCTAAGGTGGAACTAGAACTCGAAATGGTATAGGGTTTCTTGCCTGAGCAGAGATTTGGACTAGAACAGGGGTCTCCAACCTTGGTTCCTTTAAAGCTGGCTGAGGAACTCTGCGAGTTGAAGTCTACAAGTCTTAAAGGGACCAAGGTTGGAGACCCCTGGACTAGAAGACCTCCAATTCAACTCTTCTCTTCTCCTCTCCTCTCCTCTCCTATTCTATTCTTATTGCTATTCTAGTCTACTCTTCTCTTCTATTCCTTATTCTCTTCTCTTCTCTTCTCTTCTCTTCTCTTCTCTTCTCTTCTCCCTATCTCCTGATCCAAGATCACCCAGCCGGATTCCATACCTAAGGTGGAACTAGAACTCGAAATGGTATAGGGTTTCCTGCCTGAGCAGGGGGTTGGACTAGAAGACCTCCAAGGTCCCTTCCAACTCTTTTCTTCTCTTAATTCCATTCCATTCTTCCTGTCTCCTGGTCACTCTACTGGCTTTCATGCCTAGAGCTGACAGTCACTCACTTTGTAGCCTGGTGTCTTAACCACTAGACCAAACTGCCTCTTATATACAGCACATAAAACAAGTGGGAGCATGGTTACTAAATTCTAATAAACTCTATACATGCAGTGGATTGGATGCGTAGATCCCACGAATTTCAATATATTTATAAATCTTATACAGTTACCTACCTATATCAATATATAGAATAGAATAGAATTTTTTATTGGCCAAGTGTGATTGGACACACAAGGAATTTGTCTTGGTGCAGATGCTCTCAGTGTACATAAAAGAAAAGATACATTCATCAAGGTACAACATTTACAACACAATTTATGGTCAATATATCAATATAAATCATAAGGATTGCCAGCAGTTATAGTCATATAGTCATAAGTGGAAAGAGATTGGTGATGGGAACGATGAGAATAGTAGTGCAGATTTAGTAAATAGTTTGACAGTGTTGAGGGAATTATTTGTTTAGCAGAGTGATGGCCTTCCGGAAAAAACTGTTCTTGTGTCTAGTTGTTCTGTTGTGCAGGGCTCCATAGCGTCGTTTTGAGGGTAGGAGTTGAAACGGTTTATGTCCAGGATGTGAGGGATCTGTAAATCCACGCTGTTATGACTAAATCCAGATCCAACCCACATTTACCAGACACCCATTTGAGGAAAAAGCACCCCTTAAGTCCACTTTCTAACTGGGCTGACTAAATTAATAATTTCATATTAGTGCGGCTTTCCCAAAAAAAAAAAAAAAAAGACAGCATGCTGCTCCTTTTCCAATCGTGACTTCCACGGAACACAAGTTGAGATGCCGCTATTAATTTTTCATTGGAAGGAATAAATATTCCACATGAGCCAATATGCTGTTTATTCACAGGAAAGGAAGAAAAACAAGGAATCTTGATTTTTATCGTAAGCAAATGTACTTCTTGGCAGCGTGATTTTTCCCCCCCCTTATTGCTCCATTGATATGTTACGACATAGCGTAAGGAAAGGAATTAGCACGGTCCAATCTTATTTTCACTTACTACCTGGCAACCGTTAAAGGTTGCCCATCCATTCATTGGATAGCCTTGAAAGGCAGGGGATATTGCCAATGAACCATTAAACTGGTTTTGTGCATCCAAAACGGCCACTTTTCAAACATTTCCAGAGCCTGTATCACCCCAAATGCCTTTGTTGAGTTCTTGGCTAACTCAATTTTGGATGTATGCCCAGGGACAGTTCAGGGGAAGAAACCTATTCAAGATCCCATCCTGAGAACAGGTAAAAGTAACAATGATTGCGTGGGCTAAGAAAGGGGTCAGCAACCTGCAGCTCTGGAGCCGCATATGGCTCTTTCACACCTCTGCTGTGGCTCCCTGTCACTCAAAATATGCATCGCAATCGCCAATGTGCAACACCTGTTGGAAAACAATTCATTGAGCTTTTCAACCCCCGGTAGGCCAACCATGAATAAATCCAAGAAAAGTTAAGTTTCAGAAGAAAACAGAACGTTTAATTCAACTACATATGTTAGTTTTGTGGCCGCTCAAGAAATAGTCAGGCCTGGGAAGAGTTTTGTGGCTCCTGACATTTTCTTTTCTGTGCAAAAAGACCCCACAAGTCAATCCTGAGCTACAAATATTCTCTTCTAGAATAGAATAGAATAGAATAGAATAGAATAGAATAGAATAGAATAGAATAGAATAGAATAGAATAGAATAGAATTGAATTGAATTGAATTGAATTTTATTGGCCAAGTGTGATTGGACACACAAGGAATTTGTTTTGGTGCATATGTTCTCAGTGAACATAAAAGAAAAGAAAAAGAAAAAAAAATACCTTCATCAAAGGTACAACATTTACAACACAAACGATGGTCATAGGTTGCAATTTAACCCTTAATGATAGCAACAAAAAGTTACAGTCATACAGTCATAAGTGGAAAGAGATTGGTGATGAAAACGATGAGAAGATTAATAGTAGTCTAGATTTAGTAAATAGTTTAACATTGTTGAGGGAATTATTTGTTTAGCAGAGTGATGGCCTTCGGGGAAAAACTGTTCTTGTGTCTAGTTGTTCTGGTGTGCAATGCTCTATAGCGTTGTTTTGATGGTAGGAGTTGAAACAGTTTATATCCAGGATGTGAGGGATCTGTAAATATTTTCACGGCCCTCTTCTTGATTCGTGCAGTATATAGGTCTTCAGTGGAAGGCAGGTTGGTAGCAATTGTTTTTTCTGCAGTTCTAATTATCCTCTGAAGTCTGTGTCTTTCTTGTTGGGTTGCAGAACCAAACCAGACAGTTCTAGAGGTGCAAATGACAGACTTTCAATAATTCCTCTGTAGAACTGGATCAGTAACTCCTTGGGCAGTTTGAGCTTTCTGAGTTGGTGCAGAAAGAACAGTCTTTGTTGTCCTTTTTTGATGATGTTTTTGATGTTAACTGTCCATTTTAGATCTCGTGATATGATAGAACTTAGAAATTTGAAGGTTTCTACTGTTGATACTGTGTTGTAAAGTATTGTGAGACGTGGAAGTTTTTTTCTATTGAAAAAAATAACCATCTCAGGATCTCCTATACCTTTTTTTTTTAATTGAAAAAGTTTTTACAAAAAAAAAGCTCCCCCCCCACTTTCCCCCCTCCCCCCTTCAAAGCCCCCCCCCCCCCGACTTCCCGGAACAAACACAAGATATAGTTAAAAATAAAACAAACATATACTAAAAAATTTTCCCTCCTAACTCAGTTATACTCCTGCATTTCTCATCGAATCCTAACCTCCCCCAATGCAATCAGAAATAATACATCCTAATCATTCAAAGGCAGTCTGATATCTCTTCATCTGATATCTGTTTTGAATATAGTCAATCCATTTTTTCCATTCGTTTAAGGATCTTTCTTGCGTATTGTCTTTCAAAAAGGCTGAGATTTTTGCCATCTCAGCCAAATTGGCAACTTTCAATATCCATTCTTCTATTGTGGGTACTTCTTTTTTCTTCCAATACTGTCCTATCAGTAATTTTGCCGCTGTTATTAGATTTAAAATCAATTTAGTCTCAATTACTGTACAGTCCGTAATGATTCCCAAGTAAAGTACCTTTTTTTTTCTTCAAACATCACATGCCCCATTTGCATTCTATAATTAAACCCGGTCCAGGAGCAGGGCGGCACACCGTATTTACAAACCGGATGACGGTGATCATCGTGCACACACCAACACCCTCGATACTGAATAATTCATCGCCAATTCTGAAGAGAAGAGTATGCATCACTCAACTTTGAAGGAACGCGAGCGATTTCACGGGAACGATTTTCCTTTAGGGACCGCGATGAAGTACCAGTTGCCAGCAGGAGACCAAGACACGAAACGGTGTTTCCTGCACCATAAATCAACACAACGACCTGCGGGATGTCTCAAGGTACGAACACGGCATCAATTTTTCAAGAAAGCTTCTAAATAATGGAAAAGGTGAACAGCGGCATCGGTAATGAAAAATGAAATGTTTTGCACACCAAAAGATTCCACAGCTAATACGGCGAGCCTGCCAACGCTGATGTGGAAAAGGTGGGGTTTTTTCTCCCCCCGAATGAAATGACATCTACCTTCTGTGCAACCGACTTATCCCACGCTAGAAACCGTTCCAACAATTAAGAATTACCCCAAAGAGGCTTTTTTTTCAAAGGGGCAACTGGACTTTCTGGTTTTTTGTTTTGTTTTGTTTTGTTGCATTTATATCCCGCCCTTCTCCGAAGACTCAGGGCGGCTTACACTGCGTTAAGCAATAGTCTTCATCCATTTGTATATTATATACAAAGTCAAGTTATTGCCCCCAACAATCTGGGTCCTCATTTTACCTACCTTATAAAGGATGGAAGGCTGAGTCAACCTGAGTCAACCTTGGGCCTGGTGGGACTTGAACCTGCAGTAATTGCAAGCAGCTGCTGTTAATAACAGACTGTCTTAGCAGTCTGAGCCACACAGACCCCTCTTTGAAGACGTTTCGCTTCTCATCCAAGAAGCTTCTTCAGTTCTGACTTCGATGGTGGGGGAATGGAAGGATTTATACGCCTGGTCATTTGCATCATTTTAGAGCAGGGGTGTCACACTCAAGGCCTGTGGGCTGGATCCCGTCCGTGGGATGCTTAAATCTGGCCAGCGGGGCTGGGCTGGAAATATCAAAGGACTGGCCCGCGGTGCCTCTGCCGGCCAAAACGGGCCACGCATGGCTCCCTGCGGTCCATTTTTGGTCTCCTGCAGCACTCTGCTGGCCAAAAACAGGCCGTGCAGAGCAGGAGTGAGATGCTCCCGGTTCAGACCAGATCGCCCGATCCGGTAGTGATGGCGGCAGGTTGTTTGGACAACCAGTAGCAAAAATCACTGTCCCCCAATGCCCAGCTGAGCCGCGCAATCATCAGAGGTTTCGGCCAAAAAAAATACTTTTAAATACTTTTAAAAGTTTTTTTAAAAAGCCTCTGATGATCGTGCAGCACAGCTGGGATCGTCAGAGCCTTTTAAAATCATTTTTTCTGCAACCTTTTCAGCCGAAGAGGTTGTAAAAAAATGCTTTTAAAAGCCTCTGATAATCCCAGCTGAGCCGCACTATCATCAGAGGCATTTTTTTTTACTTTTAAAAGCATTTTTCAGTCAAAGAAAAAATGCTTTTGAAAGTAAAAAAAAAACAAAACCTCTGATGATTACACGGCTCAGCTGGGCATGTGGGGGGGAGGGATTTTTGCTATTGGTTCTCCGAACCAGCTGCCGCCATCACTACCGGATCAGGCGATCTGCAAACCGGGAGCATTTCACCCCTGATTGAGATCCAAATACAGGTAGTCCTTGACTTACAACTGCTCGTTTAGTGACCATTCAAAGCTGCAACAGCACTGAAAAATGCAAATTATGACCATTTTTTCACACAGCCATTGCAGCATCTCCATGGTCACGTGATCAAAATTCAGCCGCGTGGCAACCGATTCCTATTTATGACGGTCGCAGTGTCCCGGGGTCATGTGATCTTTGCGACCTTCTGACAAGCAAAGTCAACGGGGAAGCCAGATTCACGTAACAATCGTGATACTAACTTAAAAAACTGCGGCGATTCACTTAACAACAGTGGGAGTAAAGGTCATAGAACACCTTTTACAACTGTCTCACTTATCAATAGAAATTTGGGGGACAATTGTGATTGTAAGTCGAGGACTATCTGTAACCTGGGTTTTTTTTCCACTGCCGGTTAAATTCTCTACCTAACCCTTTTGAGATAGTTCTTCATGTCAACCAAAATTGACAGTCCTTCACAGTATTTGTGAAGGAAGAGCCCTTTGTAACACCTTTAGTTTGGCAACTTAAAGTTGCCGAACTAAACCCAATCTTGTAAACCTAATCTTGCGTAGCTTCTTTTCCAAAAACACTACACTTTTTTATTTTATTTTTTTATTTGCATTTATATCCCGCCCTTCTCCGAAGACTCAGGGCGGCTTACATTGTGTTAAGCAATAGTCTTCATCCATTTGTATATTATATATAAAATCAACTTATTGCCCCCCAACAATCTGGATCCTCATTTTACCTACCTTATAAAGGATGGAAGGCTGAGTCAACCTTGGGCCTGGTGGGGCTTGAACCTGCAGTAATTGCAAGCAGCTGCTGTTAATAACAGACTGTCTTACCAGTCTGAGCCACAGAGGCCCCCTACTAACTAACTACTAAGGCCCCCCACACTACTAACCAGAGCATATAAAACATTTGCTAGACCAATTCTAGAATACAGCTCGCCTGTTTGGAACCCTCACCACATCTCTGACATCAATACAATTGAACGTGTCCAGAAATATTTTACAAGAAGAATTCTCCACTCCTCTGAAAACAACAAAATACCTTATCCCACCAGACTTGAAATCCTCGGCTTAGAAAACTTGGAACTCCGTCGCCTTCGACAAGACCTAAGTTTAACTCATAGAATCATCTATTGTAATGTCCTTCCTGTTAAAGACTACTTCAGCTTTAATTGCAATAATACTAGAGCAACCAATAGATTTAAACTTAATGTCAACCGCTTTAATCTAGATTGCAGAAAATATGACTTCTGTAACAGAATCATCCGTGCTTGGAATACTTTACCTGAGTCTGTGGTCTCTTCCCATAATCCTAAAAGCTTTAACCAAAAACTTTCTACTATTGACCTCACCCCATTCCTTAAGAGGACCATAAGGGGCGTGCATAAGCGCACAAACGTGCCTACCGTTCCTGTCCTATTGTTTTTCTTTTCTTCTTCCTATATATATGCTTATACCTCCTTATATTTACTCATATATGTGTTTATATACTATATAATCTTTTTGTATGATACCTACGTATACTGTTGTGACAAAATAAATAAATAAAAATAAATAAATAAATTATGGACAGACTCACTTAAGAACTGTCTTCCATATGGATGGAAACAAAACAATGTTCCAGGAGAGGAAGTAATAATCCGAAAAATTTTACAGTGTGCAGAAATGGACAAGATGACGCTAGAAATTAAGGAAAGGCAAGAGTCGGAATACTACAAAGTGTGGAATAAATTATATGATTGGTTAGAAAAAAGAAATCAAAATAATAAATTGGAATGTTAACCTAATTAAGTTAAAATCAGGAAGGGTAAACCACTGAATTGTGTTAACCGGATAAGGACGGATTGGTAAATAAAGACCAATGTAAAGATAAGCATGTAGAGGAACGATGGAATAAGAACAGAGAATATATATTTATGTTGATATGGCAAGCTGTAAAATAATATATGATGTAATGTTATGTCTGTTATGTGTTTTTAATGTGTTTTTGTTTTTTATTGTATTTTTCTTTATTTTGTTTTTAAAAGTTAAAAGTTTAATAAAAATTATTTTAAAAAAAAGAACTGTCTTGCTTAGCAGCAGAAATTCTGGCCTCAATTACGGTCGTAAGTGGAGGACTATCTATACTGGTAGCCTTTGACTTACGCCAAGTCATTTAGTGACTGTTCGGAGTGGCAACTGCACTGAAAAAAAGTGATTTATGACCATTTTTCACACTTATGACTGTCACAGCATCCCCATGGTCCTGGGATCAAAATTCACAGATGCCTGGCAACTGACTCGTATTTATGACGGTTATAGTGTCCCGGGGTCACATGATCCCCTTTTTGCCAACTTCTGATAAATCCACGTTACTAACTTAACACCTGCAGCAGTTCGCTTAACAAACGTAGAAAGAAAAGTCGTAACATAGGGGCAGAGCTCACTTAACAAGTTTCTCACCGACCAGGATAATTTGGGGTAGATGTTTTTTGGGTACAGTATTGATTTGGATAACTGGCAAAATTTGTGGAGAAAAAATATCAAAATCATATTGGCGGCCTCTTACAAAGAAAACTTGGACAAAATGTTTTTACAGGTGGCACTTCCCACCCACGAGGTTGGCAAAAATTAGTAAAAAAAAATAGTCTCCAATTTGTTGGAAATGTGAAATCGAGTTAGGACCATACGATCACATGTGGTGAGAGTGCCAAAAAGCAAAAAAAATTCTGGCAGCAAATAAGAAGCTGGTTAGAAGAGATGTTAACGGTCAAAATAGAGGTCAAACCAAATTTTTCTTATTGGGCATGATGGATGGCAAATACGATAAAAATGCTACCTACTTAACATTGCATATATTAACCGCGGCAAGATTAGCATTTGCTCAAAAATGGAAGTTTAAAGAAATATCCTCAGAGAAAGAAGTAATAAGCAAAATTTACAAGTGTGCAGAGATGGACAGATTTACTTTAGAACTCAAAGACAAAAGCGAATCAAGGTCCTATGAGGTCTGGAGTAAATTCTACGACTGGCTTGATAGGAGGGAGAATGCCAAAAACAAGAGATAATGAATGTCTGGAAATGTATATATCAACGTATATTGTACTTGTGAGGGTATAATAGATTTATTAAATATTATATAGTTGTAGGGGTAGTAGTAATATAGTATATACTTGATATATAAGGAATTAGGAGATATGTAAATTTGTATATAGACTGAGGAATATATGATATAGTAACTTGAACTTGACGTAAATGTTAGAAACCAGAAACGTGGAGCAAGGTCCATTGTTTTTGTTTGTTTTTAAAACCAATAAAATTTTTCTATTAAAAAAAAAGTTTCTCACCTAATAACATAAATTTTGGGGCTCAATTGTGGTCATAAGTCAAGGACTACCTGTAGATTTTTGTTTTGCACATGCTCCTTTCCCTTTCTGATCTAAGGCCTTCTCCATTTTTAACCCGTTTTCCGTGAAAAGAAATCCCAAAGCAAGATAACCAAAGGACGAACTGGAGCCAGAGTGTCTGGATTCATCTACAAAAGTTCCCAGAACTGATCTATTTGTCAAACAATAACTGCAGTTTTGGCTCCTTTGATTGACATCTTGCCTTCATTTAAAGGTAAAGTAAAGGTTCCCCTCGCACATACGTGCTAGTCATTGCCAACTCTAGGGGTCGGTGCTCATCTCCGTTTCAAAGCCGAAGAGCCAGCGCTGTCTGAAGACGTCTCCGTGGTCATGTGGCCGGCATGACTCAACGCCAAAGGCGCACGGAACGCTGTTATCTTCCCACCAAAGGTGGTCCCTATTTTTTCTACTTGCATTTTTACGCGCTTTTGAAACTGCTAGGTTGGCAGAAGCTGGGACAAGTAACGGGAGCTCACCCCGTTACACGGCAGCATTAGGGATTCGAACCGCCGAGCTGCCGACCTTTCGATCGACAAGCTCGAAGTCCTAGCCCCTGAGCCACCACGTCTCCTTTGCCTTCATTTATGAATGCTTTAACTTTTTTGATAAAGCTCAAAGGTAGGACTTTGGTTCTCAAGCATCCTAAGATTGTACTCAACTCAAGGGAGACTACAAATTTCTTGGTACAAGCTGTCCTCGCTTTATGACCAAAACTGAGCCCCAAATTTAGGAGTGGAATTTCCGCTGCTAAGCAAAGAGGTTACTAATCATCATCATCATCATCATCATCATCAAGGCAAAGCAATAGATGCAATCTACATAGACTTCTGCAAAGCTTTTGACTCAGTAGTACATGATAAACTTCTCCTCAAACTAAAATCCTATAGCATTTCAGGACCTCTTCACAATTGGATAAATGCCTTCCTGTCAAACAGACAACAAGGGGTCAAAATTGGCAATGCTCTATCAAATCCTGTTCCTGTCAAAAGTGGCGTTCCCCAAGGCAGCATTCTTGGACCAGCGCTCTTCATACTATACATAAATGATCTCTGTGACCTTATCTCAAGTTATTGTGTTCTCTTTGCTGACGATGTCAAACTATTTAACACCACCAACAATATTTCTACCCTTCAAAAAGACCTTGACTTTGTATCCGATTGGTCTAAAACTTGGCAACTCCAAATCTCAACCAGCAAATACTCAGTCTTACATTTTGGAAAAAAGAACCCTAACACTAAGTACAAGCTTGATGGACATTACCTTACAGATGACCCCCATCCTGTTAAAGACCTTGGAGTTTTCATATCAAATGATCTAAGTGCCAAAGCCCACTGCAACTACATAGCAAAAAAGGCTCTAAGAGTTGTAAACCTAATTTTACGCAGCTTCTTTTCCAAAAACTCTACACTACTAACCAGAGCATACAAAACATTTGCTAGACCTATTCTTGAATACAGCTCGCCTGTCTGGAACCCATACCATTAATCTCTGACATTAATACAATTGAACGTGTCCAGAAATATTTTACAAGAAGAGTTCTCCACTCCTCTGAAAACAACAAAATACCTATACCACCAGACTTGAAATCCTGGGATTAGAAAACTTAGAACTCCGCCGACTCCGACAAGACCTATGTTTAACACACAGAAATCCTGGGATTAGAAAACTTAGAACTCCGCCGACTCCGACAAGACCTATGTTTAACACACAGAATCATCTATTGCAATGTCCTTCCTGTTAAAGACTACTTCAGCTTCAATCGCAATATTACAAGAGCAAACAATAGATTCAAACTTAATGTTAACCGCTTCAATCTTGATTGCAGAAAATATGACTTCTGTAACAGAGTTGTTAACGCTTGGAACGCACTACCTGACTCTGTGGTCTCTTCTCAAAATCCCAAAAACTTCAACCAAAATCTGTCTACTATTGACCTCACCCCATTCCTAAGAGGACTATAAGGGGCGTACATAAGAGCACAAAAGTGCCTACCGTTCCTGTCCTATTGTTCCCTTTCATTATACCAAATTAATATAGTTGTTGCATACTTTTGCTTACATATTATGTTTGTGTATACTGTTGTGACAAAATAAAATAATTAAATAAATAAAATATGTCCGATTTGACGACCGTTTTTGTGTTAAGGTTGTTAAGCGAATCTCTGCAGTTGCTAAGTGAATCACAAAGTCATTAAGGGAATCTGGCTTCCCCCCCTTGACTTTGCTGGTCGGAAGGACGCAAAGGGCGATCACGTGACCCCAGGACACTCCAACTGTCGTAAATATGAGCCAGTTGCCAAGCATCTGGATTTTGTTCATGCGACCATGGGGATGAGGCAATGGTCATAAGTGAGAAAAATGGTCCCAGGTCACTTTTTTCCATTCTAACTTCGAACGGTCGCTAAACGAATGGATGTAAGTCAAGGACTACCTGTATCTCAGCCATATCCAGCACTGAATTCTTGAAGAAGTGCCAAGGAGCGAAAGAAACATTGGATTCAACACTACAAAAGGGCAAAGGACATACACAGGTTTGTATAAAAAGCTCTGCTAATGAGCTGTGTGTTCTTCTACATAATACATAGAATAAGAATAAGAATAAGAATGAGAATGAGAATGAGAATAAGAATGGAATGGAATGGAATGGAATGGAATGGAATGGAATAGAATAGAATAGGAATAGAGGAATGGAATGGAATGGAAAATAATAGAAATAAGAGTAGAGTAGAGAAGAAGAGAGGAGAGAATAGAATAGAATAGAATAGAATAGAATAGAATAGAATAGAATAGAGGAATGGAATGGAAAATAATAGAAATAAGAGTAGAGTAGAGAAGAAGAGAAGAGAGAATAGAATAGAATAGAATAGAATAGAATAGAATAGAATAGAATAGAATAGAATAGAATATTTATTGAGAATACAATAGAATAGGATAGGATAGGATAGGATAGGATAGGATAGGATAGGATAGGATAGGATAGGATAGGATAGGATAGGATGCTGGAAGGGACCTTGGAGGTCTTCTAGTCCAACCCCCTGCTCAAGCAGGAGACCTTATACCATTTCATACAAGTGACTGTCTGACTCTTCTTAAAAACCTCCAGTGATGGAGCACCCACAACATCTGGTGGCAAGCTGTTCCACTGGTTAATTGTCCTCACTGTTGGGAAGTTTCTCCTTAATTCCAGGTTGCTTCTCTCTTTGATTAGTTTTCAATAGCTTTTATTATTTTCCCCCTTCGTTTTCAAATTTTGCGGCTGCTACAAAGCACTCCAGAAGAGAGAAAAAAAGTAAACAAAACAAAAACAGAAATGTTTGTGGATGGAGGACAGACGATATTTTACACCCTGGTTTCTTTGCTTTAAATTGTATGAAAATTCCACCCGTCAGATGTAATAATTGAAATTAGACGACATCTTCAAGCAAGATCTTTTGAACCTCTTTTGCTCAAAACGAAAGGACGTGGGGTGACTGTGAATTCTTTTTCACTTATTTTCCTGTTGCTACGCGTATGAGATAGTTAAACGAACAGCTACAATTAATTATTCAACGAAGCTGCCATCCCGGGTGGGAAACTGGGTGGGAAAAAGTCCCATCTGCCAGTTCAGCATGCAATGTTTTTGAGACGTCATGTCCAATCATCTGTCATCGACTGTCACTAGACCTGCTGATTTATGCGATGTGAAGTCACGGTTGGAAAATATCCTTCCGCGTGTCAAAAGCCAAGTGCCAGCGGTCACTCAAGAGTCTAGACCCTTGTGGGTAGCTGCTGAATGCATCTTTGGCTAAAGATGCGGTAAATTTGATCTCTGGAACATCTAGGCACCATTGCCATAATGCTTTTTTTTGTTTGTTTGTTTGTTTGTTTACATTTATATCCCGCCCTTCTCCGAAGACTCAGGGCGGCTTACAGTGTGTAAGGCAATAGTCTCATTATATTTGTATATTTACAAAGTCAACTTATTGCCCCCCCAACAATCTGGGTCCTCATTTTACCTACCTTATAAAGGATGGAAGGCTGAGTCAACCTTGGACCTGGTGGGACTAGAACCTGCAGTAATTGCAGGCAGCTTGTTTTTTTAATAACAGGCTTCTTACAGCCTGAGCCACCACGGCCCTTATTGACAGAATGACAGAGTTGGAAGAGAACCCAGAGGTCTTCTAGTCCTGCTCAGGCAGGAGATTCGTTTCTGACAAATGACTCTCCAATCTCTTCTTGAAAACCTCTAGTGTTGGAGCACCCACAACTTCTGCAGGCAAGTAGTTCCACTGATTAATTGTTGCCATTTTCAGGAACTGTTTTCCTTAGTTCTAAGTTCTTTTCTCCTTGGGTTAGTTTCCACGCATTGCTTCTTGTCCTGCCTTCAGGTCCTTTGGAGAATAGTTTGACTCTCTCTTCTTTGTGGCAGCTCCTGAGATGCTATCATGTCACCCCTAGTCCTTCTCTTCATTAAACAAGACATTGGTTTGTGACTAAACCCCACTGGTGGCTTTTCAAGATTTAGTCAAGCCCACAACTGATTGTCCCATTCAGAGTCCAACTTTCTCAAGCGACGAGATTTGGATGCTTATCTTAAAAGAAACGGTCAAATTTCATCTTGGAAAATGCCAGAAAAACGAAAATGGTCTTTATGTAGGACAGTGGTAGTCAACCTGGTCCCTACCGCCCACTAGTGGGCGTTCCAGCTTTCATGGTGGGCAATAGAGATTTTGTCCGATACTGAAGCACTTTCCTTTTTTTTAATTTAATTGACTTTTTAAAAAATTTTCATAGCATTATTTAAAAACATTTTCATTAGGTTTTCATAAAATTCCCCGTGACAATTTAAATTTCTAAAAATATAGTATTTGTATCGCCTGCGCATAAGTTTAGTTCACATTACATAAGTGACACTAAATGGCGCTATAGTGCGACCGGCAAACAAAAGGGCCTCGTCCCAGAACAGCTAGCGCATTTCTCCCAGCTGTAACAAACAAGCAGAGCTGGTAGCCGGCGCCCCCTCCAATCTCTCGCGATGCGCGAGAGGCATGCGCAGACGACAATACACAGCGCATTACTATGGAACCGGTGGGCGGTTAGAAAATGTTACTACTAACAGAGATACAAAAGTGGGCGGTATAAAAAGGTTGACTACCTCTAATGTAGGAGGAAGAGGAGAAAGGGAAGAAACATTTAATTATTTTAATTTTAATTTTTTTTATTTATATCCCACCATTATTATTATTATTTTACAAATAATTGAAGGTGGGGAACATATCCAGCACACCTCCCTCCTCCTATTTATCCCACAACAATCCTGTGAGGTAGATTGGGCTGAGGGTGAGCGATTAGTCCAAAATCACCCAGCCAGCTTTCATGCTTAAGGTGGGACTGGAACTCTTGGTGATTGGCTCAAAGTCAACCAGCTTACTTTCATGCCTAAAGTGGGCCTAGAACTCTCCATCTCCTGGTGGATTGGCCCAAAGTCACCCAGCAGGCATTCAACCTTAAAGCAGAACTAGAATTCACAGTCTTCCATGTTCCAACATGGTGCCTTAACTGCTAGACCAAACTGGCAAACTTCTTCAGTTTTGGGCTGTATTGACTGAAATGATGGTATCAGGGTTCAAATTTATTAGAGATATCATGTTGGCACAGCTGGGAAAACCCGAAACTGAAAGCTTCCAGGTTTTCCACACCCAGTTGACAGTTCACAGCCCTGCCCCAAACCCACAAGTTCATCACATTGTCCAATCAACTCTTCACACTCAATTGGATACAGTCTTGGGGCAGTCTACATCAGACGCAGGCCAAAGTCCTTGAATACGGAATGTTGTTATGACTAACTTTCTACCGCTCCAACAACAACCCCCTCCCAACTTCCCCAGCTAAAATATGTGGCAGTTAAGCAAAAAAAATAATTGCCTTCCAAAACTGACTGTCGTGTCCCACTCCTCCGCTGACGGCCGGGTCAGGGAAATCCGAATCAGGCTTGCCTCTGCAGCTCTGCCCAAAGTCCTAGCAAAGTCCTCAGAGCAGGCAGGAGACCAGAAAGTGACTTCAGCAAGATAAGTTCGACTTTGCCTGACTCAGAGACTGCCAGAAAGCAGATCCTTTATATAGGCCATGGGGTGTGGCTCCATGACTCAGCACTCATTAAGGCCTGCCCCTCCCTTCCTTCTGTTGCCTCCGCCTATCCAATCTTCTGATGCGAGGGTCACTCCAATCAGCTGTTGTTGGAAGTAAACTTTCCTCAGGCTCACATGCTGTGGAGGAGGGGGAGGGGTCTAGCTGCTCCGTTTGCCTGGGCATGGAGCCAGGGCTGGGGCCGGGGGATGCTCCCTCCTCTGCAGCCTGCTTGGGCATGGAGCCAGGGCTGGGACCGGGAGGTGCCCCCTCCTCTGCAGCTTGTCTGGGCATGGAGCCAGAACTGGGGCCGGGAGGCATACATTCCTCCGTGTTCGGGAGCAGATAAGCAGACCCCGGCTGCGGTGAGAGCGGACAAGACACAACACTGACAGATGGTGCTTTATGGGTTTATAGATGAGATATGAGAGATAACTTGTTATGTTTTAAGACAAAGTGATCTTGCTAACGTTATATTTGTTGAGATAAAAGCGAGCAGTCACTTTTTCTTTACTACTGTATATTCTTACTTTTCTTTTCTCTCTCTCATTTTATCTCACGTATCTTCTGCACTTTCTTTTTAAAAGTTTGCACAGAAGTCCTCGACTTATGACCACAACTGAGCCCCACATTTCAGTGGGGTAAACAAAACATTTGTTAAGTGAACTTTGCCCCCATTTTACAACCTTCCTTGACACAACTGTTAAGCGAATCACTGCAGTTGGTAAGTTAGTAACACAGTTTGTTAAGTGAATTGGGCTTCCCCATGACTTTGCTTGTCAGAAGGTCGCAAATGGGACCGAGGGGATCCTGCCCACCGTCACAAATGTGAGTCAGCTGTCAAGCATCTGGATTCTGGTCACGTGACCATGGGGATACTGCAACGGTTGCAATAGTAAAAAACGGTCATAAGTCACTTTTTTCAGTGCCGTGTAACTTCAGTCACAGTACAATGAATGGTTTTAAGTTGAGGACTGCCTGTATTAGTTTTTACTGCTGGAATTATATATCTTTAACACAGTTAATTTAAAAAAAAAACTATTAGGGCAAGAAGTCAATATGCCAATGTGAAAGTCCTCTGGTCTTAACTAGTTAGTTAATTAGTTAATTAGTTAATTAGTTATTTATTATTTATCTATTTTATTCGATTTTTATACTGCCCTTCTCCCGAAGGACTCAGGGCGGTGTACAGCCAAATAAAAAAAATCAACAATATACACTTTAAAACAAAACTAAAACAAAACATATTACAAAATGGCCAGAATTTAAAATGATTTAAAATACTAAAATATAAATAACCCCAGTTAAAATTAGTAAAACTTCTAAACCAGTCCCGCTTGAATAAATAGGTGCATTTTCAGCTCACAGCGAAAAGTCCGAAGATCAGGCACTTGACGTGACCCAGGGGGAAGTTCGTTCCAAAGCATAGGAGCTCCAACAGAGAAGGCCCTACCCCTGGGGGCCGCCAGCCGACATTGTCTGGCGGACGGCACCCTGAGAAGGCCCTCTCTGTGTGAGCGTACGGGTCGGTGGGAGGCATGGGGTAACAGCAGGCGGTCCCGTAAGTACCCGGGCCCTAAGCCATGGAGCGCTTTAAAGGTGATAACCAAAATCTTAAAGCGCACCCGAAAGACCACAGGAAGCCAGTGCAAACTGTGCAGGATTGGTGTTACATGGGAGCAACAAGTTGCTCCCACTATTACCCACGCAGCTGCATTCTGGACTAGCTGCAGCCTCCGGGTGCACTTCAAGGGCAGCCCCATGTAGAGAGCATTGCAATAATCCAAACGGGAAGTGACCAAAGCATGAGTGACTGTGCATAAGGCATCCCGGTCAAGGAAGGGGCGCAACTGGCGAACCAAGCGGACTTGGTAAAAAGCCCTCTTGGAGACGGCCGCCAAATGATCGTCAAATGACAGCCGCCCATCCAAGAGGACACCCAAGTTGCGCACCCTTTCCATTGGGGCCAATAACTCGCCCCCCACAGTCAGCCGCGGCTGCAGCTGACTGTACCGGGGTGCCGGCATCCACAGCCACTCCGTCTTGGAGGGATTGAGCTTGAGTCTGTTTAATAGTTAATTAGTTAGTTAGTTAGTTTGTACTTTTTTTAATTTTTTTTTATTTTATTTGTCACAACAGTGTATATAAGCATGAGCATAGAATAACTTTACTATATATAAGCATAAGCATGAAATAACTATACAAATTGGATACTCTAGTTTCCCTTCAGATGTATAAATCTTTCGCCTTTTTATTAAAGGCTTCTGTGAAGAGGAACATTTAGGAGTTTTGATTTATTTATTTTTTTAATTCTTTCAATCTTTTTATCCTGAGAAGGGACTATGGTCAGCAACTGGAGAATATTTGAACTTGAACATTGGGCGCTATCTAACAAAATGAAATTCAACAGTGAAAAAAGTGAGGTTCTACATTTAGGCAAGGAAAACAAAATGCACAGCTACAGGATAGGTGGTACCTTGCTCAATAGTAGTAACCGTGAGAAGGATCTTGGAAGTCCTAGTGGACAGCCATTTAAATAAAAGCCAGCCATGTGCAGCAGCTGCCAAAAAAGCCAACACAGTTCTGGGCTGTATAAACAGAGGGATAGACTCAAGATCACGTGAAGTGTTAATACCACTTTATAAGGCCTTGGTAAGGCCACACTTGGAATATTGCATTCAGTTTTGGTCGCCACGATGTAAAAAGAATGTTGAGACTCTAGAAAGAGTGCAGAGAAGAGCAACGAAGATGATGAGGGGACTGGAGGCTAAAGCATAGGAAGAACGGTTGCTGGAACTGGGTATGTCTATTTTAATGAAAAGAAGGACTACGGGAGACATGATAGCAATATATTCCAATGTCTCAGGGGCTGCCCCAAAGAAGAGGGAGTCAAACTATTCTCCAAAGCACCTGGGGGCAGGACAAGAAGCAATGGATGGAAACTAATCAAGGAGAGAAGCAAGTTAGAGCGAAGGAGAAATTTCCTGGCAGTGAGAACAATTAATCACTGGAACGACTTGCCACCAGAAGTTGTGAATGCTCCAACATTGGAAGTTTTTAAGATTACAGTATGTTGGATAACCATTTGCCTGAAGTGGTGTAGGGTTTCCTGCCTGGGCAGAGGGTTGGACCTCTGCCCAGGTCCCTTCCAACCGTGTTATTCTATTTTTAAATTTAAAATCAGATGCTTGAAGAGGACATACCGTTTCAATTCCATTCTGAGAAAAAGCTGATCAGCAGAGGAAGATGTATATCTGTACGACTGTCGTTTGTTGTTCAGGTTTAATGTTCTTTTTGTTCAAACGTGTTTTTTTTTTAAATTCTTTCAATCTTTTTATCCTGAGAAGGGACTATGGTCAGCAACTAGAGAATATTTGAACTTGAACATTGGGCGCTATCTAACAAAATGAAATTCAACAGTGAAAAAAGTGAGGTTCTACATTTAGGCAAGGAAAACAAAATGCACAGGTACAGGATAGGTGGTACCTCGCTCAATAGTAGTAACCGTGAGAGGGATCTTGGAAGTCCTAGTGGACAGCCATTTAAATAAAAGCCAGCCATGTGCAGCAGCTGCCAAAAAAGCCAACACAGTTCTGGGCTGTATAAACAGAGGGATAGACTCAAGATCACATGAAGTGTTAATACCACTTTATAAGGCCTTGGTAAGGCCACACTTGGAATATTGCATTCAGTTTTGGTCTCCACGATGTAAAAAGGATGTTGAGACTCTAGAAAGAGTGCAGAGAAGAGCAACGAAGATGATGAGGGGACTGGAGGCTAAAGCATAGGAAGAACGGTTGCTGGAATTGGGTATGTCTATTTTAATGAAAAGAAGGACTACGGGAGACATGATAGCAATATATTCCAATGTCTCAGGGGCTGCCCCAAAGAAGAGGGAGTCAAACTATTCTCCAAAGCACCTGGGGGCAGGACAAGAAGCAATGGATGGAAACTAATCAAGGAGAGAAGCAAGTTAGAGCGAAGGAGAAATTTCCTGGCAGTGAGAACAATTAATCACTGGAACGACTTGCCACCAGAAGTTGTGAATGCTCCAACATTGGAAGTTTTTAAGATTACAGTATGTTGGATAACCATTTGCCTGAAGTGGTGTAGGGTTTCCTGCCTGGGCAGAGGGTTGGACCTCTGCCCAGGTCCCTTCCAACCGTGTTATTCTATTTTTAAATTTAAAATCAGATGCTTGAAGAGGACATACCGTTTCAATTCCATTCTGAGAAAAAGCTGATCAGCAGAGGAAGATGTATATCTGTACGACTGTCGTTTGTTGTTCAGGTTTAATGTTCTTTTTGTTCAAACGTGTTTTTTTTAAAAAAAAACTGATGTACTGCTGTCCAAAGTAATAAATGTGAATTGAGCGGCCTTACAAATTCCGCAAACACAGATAATCTATTGTTTCCAGACATGTTCCTAGCCTCTTGATACCACCGGCCAAGATTCAATCTAAAAATGGCAATTTTTCAGTAAAATTCTCTTAATAATTACTTTTTTAATATTAGATGGGGAAGTCTCCCACTACGGTTCTTCCCTTTAGCTCCTCTAAAATGTCTTGAAGCCAGATATTTGTGGTTTTCTTTCCTTCTTTTTTCTTTCTTTTCTTTCTTTCTCCTTCCTTCCTTCCTCTCCTCTTTCTTCCTTCCTCTTCCCTTCCATCTCTTTCTTTTCTTACTTCTTCCCTCAACTTTTTTTTCTTTATTTTTCTCTCTCCCTCCTCTCTTCTCCTTGTCTTGCTATCTTTTTCTTTGCTCCTTTTTCTTTATCTCTCCCTCCCTCTCCTTGCTTCACCATCTTCCTTCTTTCTTTCTTTCCTTCCTTCCTTCTTGCCATCTTTTTCTTTCTTTCTTTCTTTCTTTCCTTCTTTCTTTTTATTACTCTCTCCCTTCTTCCTTCTTCTTGCCATCTTTCTTTCTGGTTTTCTTTCCTTCCTTTTTTTTCTTTTCTTTCTCTCCCCTCCTTCCTCTCCTTTTCTCTTCCTTTCTTCCTCTTCCTTTCCATCCGTTTCCTTCCTTCTTCCCTCTCCTTGCCTTCACTTCTTTCTTTCTTTCTTTTTCTTTCTTCCCCTCCCTCCTTCCTTCTCCTTGTCTTGCTATCTTTTTCTTTGTTTCCTTCTTTTCTTTCTTTCTCTTTCTCTCCCTCCCTCTGCTTGCTTCAGCATCTTCCTTCCTTCTTTCTTTCTTTCCTTCCTTCCCCTTGCCATCTTTTTCTCCTTTCTTTCTTTCCTTCTTTTTTTTTCTCTTTCATTTCTTTTTCTCTTTCTTACTCTCTCAATTCTTTCTTCTCCTTGCCATCCATCCACCCATCCATCCTTCTTTCTCTTTTTCTTCCTTCCTTCCTTCCTTCCTTCCTTCCTTCCTTCCTTCCTTCCTTCCCAGTTTGCTCCCAATGTTCTCCCATTCCAACCCCACAGGATTGCTGCATTCCCACATATCATTCCTAAATGAAACCATTTTCCACACAGGCTGCACATGTAGATAAATTCATCCCATTCCGCCATTATCCCCTCTCCGTTAAAATCATATTTTAAGGTATGCTCCACGAGGAGAGAAGTAAACAAGAATCAAACCGCAGCCCACCGATGCTCCCTGCATAAATCAATCTCACGGATTGGCGAGGGGGAGAAAGAACAAAATAGAATCAAATATCCTAAATGGGGGAGCCTCCAAGATGGCTCCTTCTTTCTTATTTCCATTAACGTCCACATTTTTCAAAAAGAAGCCTTGAAGGGAAACGGCTCCGCTTAGAAGTGACAACTCCATCAAGAGGTTTACAGTCACATGCCTCCGAAACGTTACCGAAATTATGAAATGGGTCGATCTGTATCTGCCCACATTAATCAATAGGAGCAAGCCCACCCACCAAGGAAACCCACCTCAACAGATCAAAAAAAACCAAAAAAATAAAATAAAAAAATAAAAAAATACAGGATTCCAAGCCCCAACCACACTTTAAGGTATCAACTTTAAAAATTTAAGAGCCGTTATTTCTGCTGGCTCCATACTTAATAGCATGTCAGCCATGCCTTCCGATTCTTGTCTCGCTGCTTATCTTGGCAAGGAGATATGGATGAAAGCCGTTCATGATGAGGGCAGGAATTGATCTCGTATTGTGTGGAAACTCCCTGCTCCTTCCGGCAACCATATTTTTGTGGGGGTGGGGAATTGGGAGTTGTTAGCATTGAGGCAAGAGGCACAGTTATATAAAAATAGGCTGGGGAAAAAATAATTAAATTAAAACTAAACTAGTGGTTATAGTGGTCTGGTAGTTAAGGCACAGGCTAGAAACAAGGAGTTCTAGTCCTACCTTAGGCATGAAAACCAGCTGGGTGACTTTGGGCCAATCACCAGGAGACTGCGAGTTCTAGTCCTGCCTTAGGCATGAAAGGCAGCTGGGTGACTTTGGGCCAATCACCAGGAGACAGTGAGTTCAAGTCCCACTTAGGCACGAAAGCCAACTGGGTGACTTTGGACCAAACACCAGGAGATGGTGAGTTCTAGTCCTACCTTAGGCATAAAAGCCAGTTTGGTGACTTTGATCTTAATCATCACGAGACAGGGAATTCTAGTCAACTCTTAGCATGAAAACCAGCCAGGTGTCCTTGGGCCAATCATTAGGAGACCCTGAGTTCTAGTCCCACCTTAGCCATGAAAGCTGGCTGGGTGACTTTGAGCCAATCATCACAGAGAATTCTAGTCCCATCTTAGCCAAGTGTCCTTAGGCCAATCATAAAGAGACCCTGAGTTCTAGTCCCACCTTAGCCATGAAAGTTGGCTGGGTGACTTTGAGCCAATCATCACAGGGAATTCTAGTCCCATCTTAGCCAAGTGTCCTTAGACCCTGAGTTCTAGTCCCACCTTAGCCATGAAAGCTGGCTGGGTGACTTTGAGCCAATCATCACAGGGAATTCTAGTCCCATCTTAGCCAAGTGTCCTTGGGCCAAATATAAAGAGATCCTAAATTCTAATCCCACCTTGGTCCCACCTTGGTCATGAAAGCTGGCTGAGGGGGTTTAGGCCAGTCACTCATGGTCAGCCCAACCCACCTCAAAGGATAAATTTTAGTCTAAGGAAAATAGGAGAAGGAAGGAGTATTGTGTATGTTCGCTACCTTGAGCTACTTATAAAATAATAAAAGCAGGATAAAAATCTACTTTTAAAAAACCCAATAACCTGTAAAATCGTAGATATTGCCAAAAATCATTGCGCAACCCTAAGTCCAGTCTAACAGCCTTTGCTATAAAATGTTATTTTTGTTACAGATGTTCGATTTTTCTGGACCCAAACAATCTGTATTTCGGTTTCTTGTCCCAAAGGTGCTTTTTAACCAGGCAACTGGACTTTTCTTTGAAGACGTTTCACTTCTCATCCGAAGAAGCTTCTTCAGCTCTTGACAGGATGGTGGGGAACGGAAGGGTTTATACTCCTTGCAGACAGCTGGTCATTTGAGTCCTTTTAGAGAGTCATTATTTATTTATTTATTTATTTATTTATTTATTTATTTATTTAATTAATTAAACTTTTATACCGCCCTTCTCCCGAAGGACTCAGGGCGGTGTACAGCCTTCATTTAAAACAATTAATATACACACTAAAATAACAATTAAAAAGCTTATTCAATAAAAGGCCGAAATTAAAACCGTCCAGTTGACCATATAAAATACCCAATAAAATTACAATTTAAAAATTTTAAATTTAGAGTTTAAAAATCAGGCCAGTCCCGCTTGGATAAATAAATAAGTTTTCAGTTCCCGGCGAAAGGTCCGAAGGTCAGGCAATTGGCGTAAACCGGGGGGGAGGTTCGTTCCAGAGGGTAGGTGCTCCCACAGAGAAGGACCTTCCCCTGGGGGCCGCCAGCCGACACTGCTTGGCGACGGCACCCTGAGAAGACCCTCTCTGTGAGAACGTACGGGTCGGCGGGAGGCATGTGGAAACAGCAGGCGGTCCCGTAAATACCCGGGCCCTAAGCCATGGAGCGCTTTTAAGGTGGTAACCAAAACCCTGAAGCGCACCCGGAAGACCACAGGTAGCCAGTGCAGACTGCGCAGGAGTGGTGTTACCCGGGAGCAACGTGGTGCTCCCTCAATCACCCGCGCAGCTGCATTCTGGACTAACTGAAGTCTCCGAGTGGCCACTTGGAGGTTTATCTGGATTCATCATGTCTTCTAGCTGCTAGCTTAGAACGTAAAATTGTAGTAGTTGGAAGAGATCTTGGAGGTCTTCTAGTCCAACCCCCTGCTCAAGCAGGAGACAGAAAAGTGACTGTCCAGTCTTTTCTTAAAAACCTCCAGTGATGAAAAGCACCCACAACTTTTGAACGCAAGCTATTCTACTGGTTAATTTTCCTCACTGTTAGGAAGTTTCTCCTTAATTCCAGGTTGCTTCTCTCCTTGATGAGTTTCCACCCGTTGTTTCTTGTCTTGCCTTCCGGCGCTTTGGAAAACAAGTTGACCCTTTTCCTCTTTGTGGCAGCACCTCAAATACTGGAATATTGTCCCCCTCCCCACCCAATGTCCTTCTTTTCTCTAGACTGGCCATACCCAATTCCTGAAAACCTTCTTCATCATATGAATCTCCGAGATCCTTTTCAATGTAAGGTAAGGGCCGTAATAGCTCAGGCTGTTAGAAGCCTGTTATTAGAACACAGCAGCCTGCAATTACTGCAGGTTCAAGCCCGGCCCGAGGTTGACTCAGCCTTCCATCCTTTATAAGGTAGGTAAAATGAGGACCCAGATTGTTGGGGGGGCAATAAGTTGACTTTGTAAATATACAAATAGAATGAGACTATTGCCTTATACATTGTAAGCCGCCCTGAGTCTTCGGAGAAGGGCGGGATATAAATGTAATTTTTTTTAAAAAATGGTTATTCCGAGGTTGTTTCCATCCCTGTCAACTTTCTGTAAGTCTCTCACAACCTCATTGGGTCAACAGGACTGAGAGTCTTGAGGGAATGTTGAGTTGATGACGTGGCTTCATTGTCTGGGATATAAGATGTTCGAACCCCTTGCCTTTCAGTTATAGACTAATGGCTTAATTATTGATTGTTTTCGATATTGCTAGTTTATAGCTCTTTATTGTGAATTGCCCAGAGGCACACTTTGTGAGATGGGCAGTTTTATAAATATGATAATCGATATATATAAAAATGGCTCTCTCTCTCTCTCTCTGTATATGTGTGTGTGTGTGTGTATGTATGTATGTTCCAGTATAACTCTGGAACGCCTCGAGCAATTTCAACCGAACTTGGTACACAGATGAATTACGCTCCAGAAACAAATATTGTGGGGGTAAGACACCCCTAACACCCCTCAGGGTGGGGGAGGGTGTTCTGTTAAGATACAGCCTGTTGTGGCTTAAAATGGCTGCTACTGTACTGCCTTAAAATGGCTTCTACTGTACAGCACAGTGGAGTTGCCATGGTAATGGTTTCACAGTACTCCACAAGGGGGCTCCCTCTGGTAAGGGGGAAAATCCAACATTAGAAATTATGTTTGATCTGGACATTTTCAACAAGGCTTTGATTATTCTTAAGGATAAGTTTATGGCCATGATCAACAAAACATTACTGCAACTCGGCCTGCCTGCACCACTACGAGATCGACACGGCGTACTTCATGCAGATTACATACGAGAAAAGAACTACAATGTCGAACAGCTTAGTACATATGTCGCGGACAAGAAGCCACTTCTAAATCACGATCCAAAAAAAGCATACCAAATAATCATGAACCAGCTAGCAAAACAACAAGGTGGTATCATTTTACTTGACGCTTCTGCGGGCACAGGGAAAACATTTTTAATTAATTTAATGCTTGCTGAAATCAGGGCTCAGGGTGAAGTTGCTCTTCCTGTCTAATACAGGATTGGGATAAATAAATACCCGGGCAACGCCAGGTTATCAGTTAGTTAAATAAATATCATGAATACATCAAGTCTGGGATAAGGCAGTACAAGTAGTCCTCAACTTACAAATTACAACCACAACCTTCAACAGTGGCAAGCATATTTTAACCCACTTTATGACCTTTCTTGACAGGGTTGTTAAATGAATCACGGTACTTGTTAAGTTAGTAACACGGGGGTTAAGTGAATCTGGCTTCCCCTTCGACTCTGCTCATCAGAAGGTTGCAAAGGGGGATCCCTTGACCCCGGGACACTGCAACCGTCTTAAATACGAGTCAGCTGCCAAGCTTTTGATCACATGACCCTGGGGGAATCCTGCCACGGTCGTAAGTACGAAAACCAGCCGCAGGTCACTTTTTTCAGTGCTGTTGTCACTCCAAACGGCCGGGAAATGAATTGTTGTAAGTCGAGGACTACCTCTTACATGCCGGTTCCCAGGCATCCGAACTTTGATCACGCGACCGTGGGGATGCTACAACGGTTGTAAGTGTGAAAAGGGCCATAAGTTACTTTTGTAAGCGTCGCGGGTTGTTGTCACTTTGAATGGTCACTAAATGAACAGTTTGTAAGCCCGAGGATTATCCGATACACCTGGGTACGAGTTCAAAGTTAAGGACAACGCAAGTGAAATTCCAAACTCTCGCTGTACACGCCGTCCCTGTACACGCCGTCCCTGTTTCTTCCCAGCCCACGCAGTCTTCGGGGCTCTCCCACACATGTGTACGCAGCAAAAAACAAAAAAAAATCTTATCTGGATATTGTCATTTTATTGTTTCCAATTTTTTTAAAAAAGAAGGGAGGAAATGGGTCAGCGTCAGACCTAGCTGGGGGAAGCACTGTACTTGCTCAACGTCTGCGGCTTTTACACAGTTCCAGATGTTCGGGCGCATTAATAACGCACGACCTCAAACTCTCTTTTTGAAACCCGAGAAGGTGCAAATTGCATTCAAGCCTCTTTGCCCTCATTAATGGTCCCGTTACAAGCCCAGCACTCTGGGAAATGCTTTTTTTGGCCTTGGTTTCAAGCTTGTGATGTTGCCATCGGCTCACTTTAACAGCCAGCGCTCAAATCCTCATGCTTTTAAAAGCTGGGGAACTCAATAGGCTGCCTTCAATTTTGGGGGGTGGGAAGAAATTTATTGAAGTCAATTCAGATCACTCTCCTTTCTTCCCCACACCTGAAAAATTCCTGCTCAAAATACCTAATATGAGAAATATTTGACCATTTCCCACATTATTTCGGATATCCTTAGGGGCGGTGAGTATGTTCTTCCAACATAAACTAGAATCAGTAAGGCAATTTGGGAGGGGGGTTCCCAAGTAAGAAGGGGCAGAAAAACCTAACAAATAGAATAGAATAGAATATATAGTGTAGGGTTTCCTGCCTGGGCAGGGGGTTGGACTAGAAGACCTCCAAGGTCCCTTCCAACTCTGATATTATTATTATTATTATTATGATGATGATGATGATGATGATGATGATGATGATGATGATGATGATGATGATGATGATGATGATGAATAGGATAGAATAGATAGGATAGGATAGGATAGGATAGGATAGGATAGGATAGGATAGGATAGGATAGGATAGGATAGGATAGGATAGGATAGAATAACACAGTTGGAAGGGACCTTGGAGGTCTTCTAGTCCAACCCCCTGCTTAGGCAGGAAACCCTATATCATTTCAGACAAATGATTATCCAATCTCTTCTTTAAAACTTCCAGTGTTGGATCATTTACAACTTCTGGAGGCAAGTTGTTCCACTGGTTAATTGTTCTAACTGTCAGGAAATTTCTCCTTAGTTCTAAGTTGCTTCTTTCCTTGATCAGTTTCCACCCATTGCTTCTTCTCCTGCCTTCAGGTGCTTTGGAGGATAGTTTGATTCTCTCTTCTTTGTGGCAGCCCCTGAGATATTGGAACACTGCTTTCATGTCTCCCCTACTCCTTCTTTTCATTAAACTAGGCATACTGAGTTCCTGCAACCGTTCTTCATATGTTTGAGCCTCCAGTCCCCTAATCCTCTTTGTTGCTCTTCTCTGCACTCTTTCTAGAGTCTCCAGATTTTTTTGTAATGTGGGGACCAAAACTGGATGCAGTACTCCAGGTGTGATCTTACTAAGGCTTTATAGAGTGGTATTACTACCTCACATGATCTTGTTTGAATCCCTCTATTAATGCAACTTAGGATTGCTTTGGCTTTTTTGGTTGAAAGATTTGTTGAGTCTTCTTGGTGGTTCCTTGATTACTGTTAGTTTGTTTATCCGAGAAAACAATAATTAACAATATCCCAATCAAGGAGCTACCAACTCAGGCAAACAAGGTAACAATGAATAACACACTAAACAAAGAACCACCAAGAAGAAACAACACCTCTATCAACACCGGTAGAGCAAGTCACTTGTATACAAATAGACAGCAAACCCCATTCCCTTGTAGCACTGATGATGTTACCTAGTTGGGTAATGAAATGCCTGCAAGGAAACAAGCTCAGAGGACACCCAGGACCTCACCGCTCAACCTTGAGCTACAAACGGTCTCTTCTTTTGGTGCCAAAATATTGTGTATTTCACAACACAAACGAAAATTCCCCCACTGCCCAATCAAAATAGCAGCCAGAATTTTGGTTTGCAATACAGGTAAACTCAGTAAGCTCAAACTGCCCAAGGAGCTGCTGATCCAATTCTACAGAGGAATTATTGAGTCTGTCATTTGCACCTCTATAACTGTCTGGTTCGGTTCTGCAACCCAACAAGAAAAACACAGACTTCAGAGGATAATTAGAACTGCAGAAAAAATAATTGCTACCAACCTGCCTTCCATTGAGGACCTGTATACTGCACGAATCAAGAAGAGGGACGTGAAAATATTTACAGACCCCTCGCATCCTGGACATAAACTGTTTCAACTCCTACCCTCAAAACGACGCTATAGAGCACTGCACACCAGAACAACTAGACACAAGAACAGTTTTTTCCCGAAGGCCATCACTCTGCTAAACAAATAATTCCCTCAACACTGTCAGACTATTTACTGAATCTGCACTACTATTAATCGTTTCATAGTTCCCATCACCAATCTCTTTCCACTTATGACTGTATGACTATAACTTGTTGCTGGCAATCCTTATGATTTATATTGATATATTGACCATCAATTGTGTTGTAAATGTTGTACCTTGATGAACGTATCTTTTCTTTTATGTACACTGAGAGCATATGCACCAAGACAAATTCCTTGTGTGTCCAATCACACTTGGCCAATAAAAAATTCTATTCTATTCTAAAAAAAAATTCTATTCTAGTCCTCGACTTACAACAATTGAGCCCAAAATTTCTGTTGCTAAGTGAAACGTTTGTTAAGTGAGTTCATGGCCTTTTTTTTTTTTTTTGACAGTTGTTAAGTGAGTCACTGCAATTTAGTTAGCAACACGGTTATGACGCGAACCTGCTTTCCCCATTGACTTGGCTTGTCAGAAGGTTTCAACAGGTGATCACATGACTGCCACCGTCATAAACACGAGTCAGTTGCCAAACACCTGAATTTTGACGACATGACCCTGGGGATGCTGCAATGGTCGCAAGTGTGAAAAAAGGGTCATAAGTCACTTTTTTCAGTGCTGTTGTAACTTCGAACGGTCATTAAATGAACTGTTTATCCAAGATTGAATAAACAGCAATTTCCTGATTGCTTATTTGTACTCTATGACTATCATGAAGTGTTGTACCTTACGATTCTTGATGAACTTGTCTTTTCTTTTATGTACACTGAGAGCATGTGCACCAAGACAAATTCCTTGTGTGCCCAATCACACTTGGCCAATAAAAGAATTCTGTTCTGTTCTGTTCTGTTGCAAATCGAGGACTATCTCTATTCCTAAACTTCTACAGAGGAATTATTGAGTCCGTCATTTGCACCTCTATAACTGTCTGGTTCGGTTCTGCAACCCAACAAGAAAAACACAGACTTCAGAGGATAATTAGAACTGCAGAAAAAATAATTGCTACCAACTTGCCTTCCATTGAGGACCTGTATACTGCACGAATCAAGAAGACGGCCGTGAAAATATTTGCAGATCACTCGCATCCTGGACATAAACTGTTTCAACTCCTACCCTCAAAACGACGCTATAGAGCACTGCACACCAGAACAACTAGACACAAGAACAGTTTTTTCCCGAAGGCCATCACTCTGCTAAACAAATAATTCCCTCAACACTGTCAAACTATTTACTGAATCTGCACTACTATTAATCGTTTCATAGTTCCCATCACCAATCTCTTTCCACTTATGACTGTATGACTATAACTTGTTGCTGGCAATCCTTATGATTTAGATTGATATATTGACCATCAATTGTGTTGTAAAGGTTTTACCTTGATGAACGTATCTTTTTTTTTATGTACACTGAGAGCATATGCACCAAGACAAATTCCTTGTGTGTCCAATCACACTTGGCCAATAAAAATTCTATTCTATTCTATTCTATTCTATTCTATTCTATTCTATTCTATTCTATTCTATTCTATTCTATTCTATTCTATAAAGGACAGAAAACTAAAAAGAATGACATTTTTTGTGGTGGAAGAGGAAAAAAAGAGAGAGGATGCAACAGGGTAACAACCGGACAGTTATAATCCTTACTGAAATGCAACATGCGGACAATACTTATGCTAAAACCAAGATGGAGAAAAATGTACGTTTTGGTTCCGCGGCAAGGAAAAAAAGAAAGTTCACCAATGGCCCAAGAACGCTTGGTAAGCTCTCTTTTCTCCAATTCCAGATTTAATTTAAAACAACCGAAGGGGGGTTTAATTCTCATGGTTTTTGTGGGCCTGCTTTCCCATGGCCCCAACCGATGCAGCTGGGATGAAAAATTGGTCCTTCACCATCTCCCTTGCACGTAATTTATTTTTTACAGAAATGCTTACGGGTAGTATACTTAACGCTCTGGCCCTTGTCCAAATCAACGTTCAAGGGGAAGAGTTGAAATTTCCCCAATAATAAAGAATGAATAATAATAATAATAATATCTCGGTGTTGGAGTCTATCGGTACCATGCAAAATTCCCATCGCAGAGTCCCTGAGATTTAAAATGATTTAAGACCACCACCCCCACCCAACTCTTGACTTGGGATAGGAGGCATATTGAATGAATCATGCCAAGATGCAGCCACCAGGCAGGATACATTTGTAAAGCAGACAGCTCGGCGACAGGCATCTTAATGACCCCTTATCTTAATCTTGTTTAAAAGAACCTTGGGTTTTTTTCTGAGTAATCTTTTCACTTTATAATATTCTCCTTTAACGGGGTATGTGTGCTTCTCCGGGTAGCTACCCATTGGAGTGAAATGTTTTTTTTTAATCACTCGCGTTAATTTATACCGCTGTGCCCGTCGGAAAGGCGTGCGAGACTTTGGGATCAGAGACGATTTTTTTAAAAAATGGTCACAGTTAAAGCTCACATCGATAAGCCGGCTTCAATCGAAAGACTGAATCAATCTTTGGATGGCAACGGATATACAAAAGGCCACCCTTGAAGGAGTAGTAAAAGTGAAGGGGATAAAATGGCAGATTTGGAGCAGCCCTCCCTGCCTTTTGGGGAAAAGAAAGGAAGTTAATGTATATATCCATTTAGCCATAGACAAACAGACCTTTAAGTTTTTCATGAATAAAGTAGGGTAGGATAGGGTAGGATAGGGTAGGATAGGATAGGATAGGATAGAATAGAATAGAATTTTTTATTGGCCAAGTGTGATTGGACACACAAGGAATTTGTCTTGGTGCATATGCTCTCAGAGTACATAAAAGAAAAGATACCTTCATCAAGGTACCCTGATGGCTCCTACCTTCATGATAGGAGCCATGGTGGTGCGGTGGTTAGAATGCAGTACTGCAGCCTATTTCTGCTGACTGCTAGCAGTTTGTCAGTTCGATTCTCACCGGCTCAAGGTTGACTCAGTCATCCATCTTTCCGAGGTCGATTAAATGAGGACCCAGAGGCCAGAGGCTGACTCTGTAAACTGCTTAGAGAGGGCTGTAAAGTCCTGTGAAGTGGTATATTGTTATAGGGCAGTGGAGTGGGGTGGGGTGGAGAGGAGAGGAGAGGAGAGGAGAGGAGAGGAGAGGAGAGGAGAGGAGAGGAGAGGAGAGGAGAGGAGAAGAGAAGAGAAGAGAAGAGAAGAGAAGAGAAGAGAAGAGAAGAGAAGAGAAGAGAAGAGAAGAGAAGTTTGAAGGGACCTTGAAGATCTTCTAGTCCAACCCCTTGCTCAGGCAGGAAACCCTATACCATTTCAGACAAATTGTTGTCCAATCTCTTCTTTAAAACTTCCATTGTTGGAGCATTTACAACTTCAATAGCTTGACCCCCTCTTCTTTGTGGAAGCCCCTTAGATATTGGAGTACTGCTATCATGTCACCCCTAGACCTTCTCTTCATTAAACTAGACACACTAAATTCCAGCAACCATTCTTCATATATTTTAGCCTCCAGTTCCCTAAATCATGTTTGTATAATGGTACCTTGATACTCACCGCTAATTGGTTCCGGGAGATGCAATGAGTTTGACAGAAACCAAAGAGTCATACAAAACAAACACACACCTCTATGGAAAAGAGTGGTGGGTTTTACCTTGTAAGAGGGCAAAAAGCACAAAACCCCACGTCGCACCGTCTGGCAAACTGAGAGCAGGAGCTCACCGACTTCATCTTGAAACTCAAAGGTTTCTGTGTGCTGAAAAGTTGCTCGTAACTGTCTGTGTTTTGGGCCGGCTCCAATGGTACCAACCCAGACCTGTTGGGATATTGAATTGGGCATTGGTAAGCAAGCTTCTTCAGGAATAAAATTTCCAAGATGAAAAAAACAACAAACAAAACAGGATTTAAAAGCAGATGATGCACCTCATCCAATAAAGTACAGATAGTCCTTGACTTACAACGAGTGGTGCTGTTGTGTCTGCGCCCCCCAAGCCGGGGGCCCTGCCAGAAAGTGACTTGGAAAGTGAGGGAGAAGGGCCATCAGGACTTACCTCGGGAGCACCAGCTTCCCTGGCTCAGCTCCAGGAACCAGAGGCAGGCCAGGTGGAGGAGATAACGAGGCCTCCGTCCCCTGACTCTTCCCCCCCCCCAGGCCACACCTCCAGACCCGGTTGATGGCAATCAGGCCTGGCTGGACCCTAGGTTTCGTAGGCAGGAGAGGCGGGAATAACAGAAGCAAGGGTGGGGCAGGCCTAGGAAGTGCTGAGTCATGCAGCCAAACCCCACAGGATATAAAAGCAGCAAGGGCTGCTATACCCCTTCGTGGCAAGCAGATCAACTGCTTAACTAGAGCTGAAGTACTGTTTGTTCCTGGTTGACTCATCGGCATCAAGAGAGATAACAGAGACACTTGGCAGACGCTCACTAGTTTGCTGCCAGAAGCTGATAGTTGCCAGCTAATTAAGTCATCGCTCGGACTGAGGCAAGGGAGACAGAACAGGTGCAGTAGCCTAGAGGTGGAGCTGAGAATATATCTGCTGCAAAAAAACTCCGCATTAGTGACAGGAAGGGCATTCAGCCAGTAAACACTTAGCTCCATTCAGTTGCCCAGACACTACCCCGCAAGGGATTATGGGGTCGTTACATATGGGACCAACGAGTCGGCTGCTGAAGGTAGGGGGAGCTTACCTGTGAATTTCTAATGATATGGTTCGCTTCAAGCTGAATGGAAAAGTTCACCCCAAGCTCGGACGAAAAGGAATCCATGGGAGAAAGTGTTCCTGAGGTTAAAACGATGGATCGGACCACGCTGCTTAAATTGGAAAAGGCCTACAGAGAATAAGAGAAAAACGTTTCAAGCTTTCATCCTAAAATTCCCAGAATGGGGCTATAGGGAGCCCTCAACTTACTACAGCTGAGAGCAGAATTTTCATTGTTAAACAAGACAGTCTGTCCTGAAAAAGGAGGCAATTGACCTTCTGGTTTTTTGTTTTGAAGACATTTCGCTTCTCATCCAAGAAGCTTCTTCAGCTCTGACTAGAATGGTGGGGAATGGAAGGATTTATACTCCCTGCAGAAAGCTGGTCATTTGCATCCTTTTTAGAGTCGCCCCGAAGCCACTTGGAGGCCCAAAAGTTCTTTTAAAAGAGGCAACAGGACTTTCCGGTTTTTCTTTTGAAGACGTTTTGCTTCTTCATCCAAGAAGCTTCTTAAGCTCTGACAGTCAGTTGAGGAAGCTTCTTCTTCTTTTTTTTTTATTAAAAAAGTTTTTACAAAAATTTTCACCCCCCCTTTCCCCCACTCCATCCCCTCCCCCTTCCCTCCAAAACCACCCTCCTCCCTCCCCGACTTCCCAGAACAAACACAAGGTATAGTTCAAAAGAAAAAACAATCATACGCTAAATTTTCCCTAACACAAATTATAATCCTCCCCTTCTTCTCAAACCCTAATTTCCCCCATACAAATCAGAGATAAATACATCCTAATTATTCAAAGGCAATCTGATATCTCTTAATCTGATATCTAGTTTGCATATATTCAATCCATTTTTTCCATTCAGTTAGATATTTTCTTGTGTAATGTCTTTCAAAAAGGCTGAGATTTTAGCCAGCTCAGCCAAATTAGCAACTTTCAATATCCATTCTTCTATTGTAGGTAACTCTTTTTTCTTCCAGTATTGTCCTATCAATAGCCTTGCCACTGTTGAAGCGAAACGTCTTCAGAAGAAAAAACAAGAAAGTCCAGTTGCCTCCTGAAAAAAAGTACTTTTGGGATAACCATGACCTGGATGACTGCGAATCTCTACAGACTTTAAGCAAGGCAGTTGTTAAGTGAATCACACCTAATTTGACAACTTATTTTGCCATGGCTGTTAAGCAAATCACTTGCATTTCTTTTTTTTTTATAAAAAAGTTTTATTTTTACATTCATATCCAACAACTCATCCAACGTAGTGTCATATGCAATTAGTTGGGCTTGCCCAGTCACCACCCCCTCCTTTTAACTCTCTTCCCTCTTCTACCTTCTTCTACTTTCCAGACCTTCCTCCCCTTCTCTTATCTACATCCTCTCCTCCCTCCACCCTATACCTTCCTTCTCCCTCTTCTACCCCTCTTCCTTCCTCTTCTCCCTCTTCTCCTCTTTCCTACCTCCTACTCTCTCCTCTTTTCTCCCTCCCCACCATTCTAAAATGGTAGCTGGACAGACCCGACCCTACATTAATTATATTTATACATCTTCAACAATCCCTGTACATTAACCATCACTCCATCCTCTACCTTCAACCCCCCCCCCCAATTCCCTTACCCCTTACCCCCCACTCCCCCCCCCCCGACTTCCCAGAACAAAATGCAGGGTTTTGATACCCTGATCCCATCACTTGCATTTCTTAAGTTAATACCGTGTTTCCCCGAAAGTAAGACCCGGTGTTATATTTTTTGGAACCCCGAAATAAGCGCTTGGCCTTATTTTCAGGGAGGTCTTATTATTTTGGGGCGTGTGGAGCAAGATGGGGCTCCTCTTGCCATCTTACCTGATTTCCAGCTCTGCGTTTAAATATTTTCGGGGAGGGCTTATTTTCGGGGGGGAGGCTTATTTTAGCGCATGTGCTCAAAAGCCCGATTGGGCTTATAATCAGGGGATGTCTTATTTTCGGGGGAAACAGAGTAATATAGGAGAAAAGTGGCTTGAGTGACTGGAACGCTGGGCAGGAGGTTAGCAAGCCCGCGTTTGAGACCCGAGAGCTGCTATGGGGCAGGGTTGACCTCCCGTCCGTTACTCCAGCTACTGCTGGGGACATGAAAGGAGTCCCCAAATGAATATCCCCAAAGCAACAGTGATGTCACTGGCTAACCCTTTCAACCCGGAAGCACCTCCGTGTGCAAAAAAACACCAAAAAAACCCCAAACAAACATGAAAAAAAAACCAGTTAATAATATGGTTACTCAGCAAATTTGGCTCCCCTCCATTAACTTTACTTGTTGGAAGCCAGCTGGGAAGGCTACCCTGGGATGCTCCAAGTGCCTGAATTTCGATCACGTGACCATGGAGATGGCTGCAACAGTCATGTGAAAGAGTCCCTTGTTTCAGTCCGTTTGTTACTTTGAATGGTCACTAAACAAATGGCTGTAAATTAAGGACTACATATAGGCAACTGCTGAATGGGGTTAAGGGTTTTGGGGAGATGGGAGGGAGCACCTGATTGGTGGGAGAGAGGTGGGTCTTTTTGCCATGTCCTCATCGATATAATAAGAAGAAGAAAAATAGAGGTGGAAGGGACCTTGGAGGTCTTCTAGTCCAACCCCCTGCTCAAGCAGGAGACCTTATACCATTTCATACAAGTGACTGTCCAGTCTCTTCTTAAAAACCTCCAGTGATGGAGAACCCACGACTTCTGGTGGCAAGCTGTTCCACTGGTGAACTGTCCTCACTGTCGGGAAGTTTCTCCTTAGGTCTAGGTCGCTTCTCTCCTTGAGTAGTTTCACAATTTTATAATTTCATAATAACAGAGTTGGAAGGGACCTTAGAGGTCTTCTAGTCCAACCCCCTGCCCAGGCAGGAAATCCCACACCATTTTAGATAAATGGTTATCCAACATTTTCTTAAAGATTTCCAGTGTTGGAGCATTCACAACTTCTGGAGGCAAGTTGTTTCACTGATTAATTATTCTAACTTGTCAAGAAATTTCTCCTTAGTTCTAATGTGCTTCTCTCCTTGATTAGTTTCTATCCATTGCTTCTTGTCCTGCCCTCAGGTGCTTTGGAGGATAGCCTGACTCCCTCTTCTTTGTGGCAACCCCTGAGATATTGGAACACAGCTATCATGTCTCCCCTAGTCCTTCTTTTTATTAAACTAGACATACCCAGTTCCTGCAACCGTTCTTCCTATGTTTTAGCCTTCAGTCCCCTAATCATCTTTGTTGCTCTTCTCTGCACTCTTTCTAGAGTCTCAACATCTTTTTTACATCGTGGTGACCAAAACGGAATGCAATATTCCAAGTGTGTCCTTAACGAGTCCTTATAAAGTGGTATTAACACTTCACGTGATCTTGATTCTATCCCTCTGCTTATGCAGCCCAGAACTGTGTTGGCTTTTTTGGCAGCTGCTGCACATGGCTGGCTTTTATTTAAATGGTTGTCCACTAGGACTCCAAAATCCCTCTCACAGTTACTACTATTGAGCAAGGTACCACATATACGGTACCTTTGTTTCCCTCCACTGTTTCTTCTCCTGCCTTCAGGTGCTTTGGAAAATAAATTGAACACCCCCCCCCCACCTCTTCTTTGGGGCAGTCCCTGAGATATTGAAAGACTGCTATCGTATTCTTTACTCTAGACTAGCCAAACCCAAATCCTGCAACCGTTCTTCATACATTTTAGTCTCCAAGCCATTGATCATCTTTTGAATCATCAATTTAAAAGATGAATTCAGTTCAATTCAAATAGTTGCCAAATGTCCAAATGTTGATCATGTGACCATGAGGATGCTGTAACAGTAGTAAGTGTGAAAAACAGTCATAAGTGGCATTTTTAGCACCGTTGGTCACTAAACAAATGGTTGTGTTCTGTCCTCCCTCGCCTCCGTCTGAGTGATGGCTTAATTAGCCGGCACTATCAGCTCTGGCAGCAGAATAGCCAGCGTCTGCCAAGATCCTCCGTTATCTTCCACGATGCTGGTGAGTCACTCAGAAACAAACTTCAGCTCTTAATCAGTGGATTTGCCTGTTACAAAGAGACACAGCAGCTCTCGTTGCCTTTTATATCCTGTGGGGTGTGGCTCCATGACTCAGCACTTCCTGGGCCTGCCCCACCCTTGCTTCTGTTGTTCCCTCCTCTCCTGCCTACGAAACCTAGGGTTCAACCAAGCCTGATTGCCATCAGCTGGGTCTGCAGGCGTGGCCTGGGGGGGGGAAAGAGTCAGGGGACGGAGGCCTCGTTATTTCTTCCACCTGGCCTGCTTCTGGCCTGCTTCCGGTGCTCCCGAGGTAAGTCCTGACAGCCCTTCCCTCTTACTGTCCAAGTCACTTTCTGGCAGCAGGCCCGGCTCCAAGTCACTTTCTGGCAGCAGGCCCGGCTCGGACGAGGGGGGGGGGGGCAGGCAGACACAACAGGTTGTATGTCAAGGACTAGCTCTATTCTTGTCTGATATTATGCTAGCAAAGACTAGCATGGCCCTTGTCTTCCATTCCGCCAATCCAGAAGTATTCGAAGCCAAGGGTTACTACCGGGTTTGTTTCGTTTGTCTCTAAAAGCACAGATGTTATCATCACATCTAACTGGCTTACCACAGCTGGATTCAAGCACCAGAAGTTGAGGCTGTTTACGGCTATTTTGTGTCGCACTTTTTTCCGGGAACGGGCCAAGAAACCGTTCATATCCAGAGTGTCAGGTGGATTTTCATTCATCCAGGTGAAGGTTTGCTGCAGGGCGATTCGGTAATCGTCAGCGAACCTAAGGAGAAGCAAACTGAAAATGTAGTCCAATCCCCGAAATATCTGTGATTATGAGGATTGCAATTGGTACACTGGAGGAAAAAAAAGAATGGCGGTGAGAGCTTTACTGACCTGTAGTTTTCTTTGAACAGATACTGGATGACCATGAATAGACCTTTTAGGATAACCTGAGTTGAAGGACTTACAACTGGGACGGAAAGCGGCTTTTCTAACCCAGAGAACTTTTCTTCCTTTTCGAGCACAGCTTGAAGGTGTTTCTAGAAAAGAGCAAAACAGTTGCCACCATGAAGAGGGAATCAACCTATTCTCCAAAGCACCAGAAGGCAGAACAAGAAGCAACGGATAGAAACTAATAAAGAAGAGAAGCATCCTAGAACTAAGGAGAAGTTTCCTGACTGTTAAAACAATTAGTCGGTGGAACTACTTGCCTCTAGAAGTTGTGGGTGCTCCTACACTGGACAGGGAGGGGGTTAGACTACTGTGTTTCCCTGAAAATAAGACCGTCTTATATTTTTTTTGAAGCCCGAAAGAAGCGCTTGGCCTTATTTTTGGGGAGGTCTTATTATTTTGGGGCACGTGGAGCAAGATGGGGCTCTTCTTGCTGCCTCACCTGATTTCCAGCTCTGCGTTTAAATATTTTCGGGGAGGGCTTATTTTCAGGAGGAGGCTTATTTTAGCGCATGTTCTCAAAAGCCCGAAAGGCTTATTATCAGGAGATGTCTTATTTTCAGAGAAATAGGGTAAAAGCCCTCCAAGGTACCTTCCAACTCTGTTTATTCTATTCTATTCTATTCTATTCTATTTAAATAAATAAATTTATATTAAATTTATTTATTTAAATAATATATTAAATTATATTATTTAATATATTAAATTATTATTATATTAATATTATATTAATTAATATATTATATATTTTTTTTTTTTTTTTTTTTTTGTTTACATTTATACCCCGCCCTTCTCCGAAGACTCAGGGCGGCTTATATTATATTAAATAAATATAATATTATATTAAATAAATAAATCTATTTAAATAAATAAATAAATTCTATTTAAATAAATAAATTAAATAAATAAATTAAAAATAAATAAAGGGCCTTTGGTGGCTCAACAGACTAAGACAGTCTGTTATTAACAGCAGCTGCCTGCAATTACTGCAGGTTCAAGTCCCACCAGGCCCAAGGTTGACTCAGCCTTCCATCCTTTATAAGGTAGGTAAAATGAGGACCCAGATTGTTGGGGGCAATAAAAGTTGACTTTGTGTATAATATACAAATGGATGAAGACTATTGCTTAACACAATGTAAGCCGCCCTGAGTCTTTGGAGAAGGGCGGGATATAAATTCAAATAATAATAATAATAATAATAATAAATATTCTATTCTATTCCATTCCATTCCATTCCATTCCATTCCATTCTATATAACTATTCTATTCTATTTTATTTTATTCTATTCTACTCCATTCCATTCCATATATTCTGTTCTATTCTATTTTATTCCATTCCATTCCATATAACTATTCTATTCTATTCCATTCCATATAACTATTCTATTCTATTCCATTCCATTCCATTCCATTCCATATAACTATTCTATTCTATTCTATTCCATTCCATATTATTCTATTCTATTTTATTCTATTCTACTCCATTCCATTCCATATAACTATTCTATTCTATTCTATTCTATTTTATTCTATTCCATTCCATTCCATTCCATATAACTATTCTATTCTATTCAATTCTATTCTACTCCATTCCATTCCAAATAAATATTCTATTCTATTCTATTCTATTCTACTCCATTCCATTCCATATAACTATTCTATTCTATTCTATTCTATTCTATTCCATTCCATATAACTATTCTATTCTATTCTATTCTATTCTATTCTACTCCATTCCATTCCATTCCATATTATTCTATTCTATTCTATTTTATTCTATTCTACTCCATTCCATTCCATATAACTATTCTATTCTATTCTATTTTATTCCATTCCATTCCATTCCATATAACTATTCTATTCTATTCTACTCCATTCCATTCCAAATAAATATTCTATTCTATTCTATTCTATTCCATTCCATTCCATTCCATTCCATATAACTATTCTATTCTATTTTATTTTATTCTATTCTACTCTATTGCATTCCAAATAAATATTCTATTCTATTCTATTCTATTCTATTCTATTCTATTCTATTCTATTCTATTCCATTCCATATAACTATTTTATTCTATTCTATTCTATTCCATTCCATATAACTATTCTATTCTATTTTATTCTATTCTACTCCATTCCATTCCAAATAAATAAATATTCTATTCTATTCTATTCTATTCTATTCTATTCTATTCTATTCTATTCTATTCTATTCTATTCCATATAACTATTCTATTCTGTTCTATTCTACTCCATTCCATTCCAAATAAATATTCCATTCCATTCCATTCCATTCCATTCCATTCCATTCTATTCTATTCTATTCTATTCTATTCTATTCTTGCTGTTTTCTATCCTATCCTATCCTATCCTATCCTATCCTATCCTATCCTATCCTATCCTATCCTATCCTATCCTATCCTATCCCTTCCTTTTCTAAGTTAAACAGGGTCTTTAAAGAACCCACATATTTATTCCATGGGGATGGGAGTTCTGTTTCCACTGTATTCAAAATAACAAGAATCGCACAATTGTGCATTACGAAACAAAGTGTTTTGGCCACCAACACCAACAGGGCTGGTTGCTAGTATATCAGCAGAGAGTAACCCCATCCCCTTCTAGCAATGATGTCGCCTAGTTGGTAATGAAACATCTGCAGGAAAACAATCCAGCTCAAAGAGCATCAAGGACCCCACAGTTCAACCCTACAATTAGGAGACTCCAATTCAAGTCCATCTTAGCCATGAACGTTAGCTGGGTGATTTTGGCCAGCATCTCTCTCTCTCTCTGTCTCTCTGTCTCTGTCTGTCTCCTGTCTCTCTCTCTGTCTCTGTCTCTCTCTCTGTCTCTGTCTCTGTCTCCTGTCTCTCTCTCTGTCTCTGTCTCCTGTCTCTCTCTCTCTCTGTCTCCTGTCTGTCTCCTGTCTCTTTCTCTGTCTCTCTCTCTCTCTGTCTCCTGTCTGTCTCCTGTCTCTGTCTCTCTCTCTCTGTCTCCTGTCTCTCTCTCTGTCTCTGTCTCCTGTCTCTCTCTCTCTCTGTCTCCTGTCTCTTTCTCTGTCTCTGTCTCTCTCTCTCTCTCTGTCTCCTGTCTGTCTCCTGTCTCTGTCTCTCTCTCTGTCTCCTGTCTCTGTCTCTCTCTGTCTGTCTCCTGTCTCTCTCTCTCTCTCTCTGTCTCCTGTCTCCTGTCTCTCTGTCGCTTTCTGTCTCCTGTCTCTCTCTCTGTCTGTCTGTCTCCTGTCTCTGTCTCTGTCTCTCTGTCTCCTGTCTCTGTCTGTCTGTCTCTCTCTCTCTGTCTCCTGTCTCTCTCTCTGTCTCTCTCTCTCTGTCTGTCTGTCTCCTGTCTCTCTCTGTCTCTGTCTCTCTCTGTCTCCTGTCTCCTGTCTCTCTCTCTGTCTGTCTGTCTCCTGTCTCTGTCTCTCTGTCTCCTGTCTGTCTCTGTCTGTCTCTCTCTCTCTGTCTCCTGTCTCTCTCTCTCTCTGTCTGTCTCCTGTCTCTCTCTCTCTGTGTCTGTCTCCTGTCTCTCTCTCTGTCTCTGTCTGTCTGTCTGTCTCCTGTCTCTCTCTCTGTCTCCTCTCTCTCTCTCTCTCTCTCTCTCTGTCTCTCTGTCTGTCTGTCTGTCTCCTGTCTCTGTCTCTCTGTCTCTCTCTGTCTCCTGTCTCTCTCTCTCTCTGTGTCTCTGTCTCTGTCTCTCTGTCTCTGTCTCTCTCTCTCTCTCAGCCCAATTCACCTCACAGGATTGTTGTTTTGGGGGAAAAAGAAGGAGGAAAGAGTATTAGATATGTTCATTGCCTTGAATTATTTGTAAAAAAACAACAACGGTGAGATACAAAGAAATAAGATAAATAAACAAAATAAACCCTGAGCTACAAATATTCACTTCTATTAGTATTTAACTAATGAATCAATTATTGGGTGACCACTGAGCAAAATCCAAACAACGTAAGAACATTGGGTAAGTTTGTTTTAGCCAGATGATACAGGTAGTCCTCCAACAACTGAGCCCCAAATTTCTGTTGTTAAGTGAGACATTTGTTAAGTAAGTTTTCTTTTCTTGCCACAGCTAAGTGAATCACTGCAGCTGATAAGTTAATAACCTGGTTGCTAAGCGAATCAGGCTTCCCCGTTGACTTTGCTTGTCAGAAGGTCGCAAAATGGGATCACATGACCCTGGGACACAGCAACCGTCATAAGTACATGCCGGTGGCCAAGCGTCTGAACTTTGATGACGTGATCGTGGGGATGCTGCAAAGGTTGTAACTATGAAACACGTTAATGTCACATTTTTCAGTGCTGTTCTAACTTCGAATGGTCACTAAGCAAACCGTTGTAAGCCAAGGACTACCCATGTGATATTTTTACCGTTGAGTTCCAAACGGCTTTGGAGATGGCATCATCATCACACTGATTTTCAAGTATGGTTAAAAATTCCTACCTGTAAAATGGGAAACGTAGCATCCGTTATTCCCAGTTCATGGAAAATGGTCACCATCTGACTTCCGCTCCAGACTTTACTTGAGGTCTCGTAACCGCTTTGGATCAGCTGACCGCAGGCGTCCCTTAACCAACTGCAAAACCACAGGAAATAATTTGTGTTTATTTTTGTTAACAGCGGACCTTTATTGGTCCTCCCACTTATGGCCGCCGCAGCCTAAAAATGGTCATGTGATCAAAATGAATGCGGCTGCGCGGGGGATAGAGGGAGCGTCTCGGAGCTTCCATATAACACCTCTCCTACGCAAGCTGCACTGGTTGCTGGTGGTCTTCCGCGTGCAATTCAAGGTGTTGATGATCACCTTTAAAGCGCTCCATGGCATAGGACCAGGTTACTTACGGGACCGCCTACTGCCGCCAATAGCCTCCCATCGACCTGTGCGCTCCCACAGGGAGGGTCTCCTCGGGGTGCCGTCAGCTAAACAATGTCGGCTGGCGGGCCCCCGGGGGAGGGCCTTCTCTGTGGGGGCACCTACCCTATGGAACGAACTGCCTCTGGGGCTACGCCTTCTTCCCGACCTCCGGGCCTTTAAGCGCGAGCTCAAGACTTTTTTGTTTCAACGAGCAGGGTTGGCCTAAGAGTAATTTTTTAATTGAGTGGTTTTATTTCTTGTTATTTTAATATTCGGCCTTATGGTTTCAGATTTTTAAATTTCAAATATTGTGTTTTAATTTTTGTATATGTCTTTTGAACTTGGCTGTAAACCGCCCTGAGTTGTTGTGTCTTGCCCGCCCTCAGAGCAGCCGGGGCCTTCTTACCTGCTCCCGAACACTGAGGAATGTATGCCTCCCGGCCCAAGTCCTGGCTCCATGCCCACACAAACTGCAGAAGAAGGAGAATCTCCCGGCCCCAGCCCTGACTCCATGCCCAGGCAAACGGAGCAGCTAGACCCCTCCCCCTCCTCCACAGCATGTGAGCCTGAGGAAAGTTTACTCCCAACAACAGCTGATTGGAGTGACCCTCGCATCAGAAGATTGGATAGGCGGAGGCAACAGAAGGGAGGGAGGGGCAGGCCTTAATGAGTGCTGAGTCATGGAGCCACACCCCATGGCCTATATAAAGGATCTGCTTTCTGGCAGTCTCTGAGTCAGGCAAAGTCGAACTTATCTTGCTGAAGTCACTTACTGGTCTCCTGCCTGCTCTGAGGACTTTGCTAGGACTTTGGGCAGAGCTGCAGAGGCAAGCCTGATTCGGATTTCCCTGACCCGGCCGTCAGCAGAGGAGTGGGACACGACAAGGGCGGTATAGAAATGTAAATAATAAATAAATAAAAAAATAAAATATGGACGCTTGGCAACTGGCGTGTATTTACTGGCCGGATGCCCTTTGTGTCACCAATGTAGAGTTATATTCAGCAGATATATTCTCATCGTGCCCAGAGAGAAAAATATCAGCCTAAAGTTGGGACTAGAACTCACAATTTCCTGGCTATTGGCCAAAAGTCACCCAGCCAGCTTTCATACCTAAGGCTACTTGAACTCATTTATTTACTAAATAAATTTAGATGACCACCAAGTAGCACAATCATTTCTGCCTCAAAGTCCAGAACTCATTTTCACTACGCTGCTTGGTGGTCTTCTCTTACTTTGTCAGACTGTAGCACACAGCCCGCAAGGGCTGGTGGTCCTTTGGTCTAATGTGGTTGTTCACCATGGCGTCCAGTTCCTCTCGAGCCAACCTGAGCTGTTCTTCCGTCACGCTGTAGCTGGCTGACTCTCGCGCACAGTCTTCGATATTATGAGCCTCGTCTAAAATCAGCACCTGGTCTTTCAACTCGATTTCCATCTGCAAAGATTGAGATGGATCAGCTTATCAGTTAAGCCAAAGCAGCTCCCTCCTCCACATGCCTTGTTTTTATTTGTTGACATTTTAAATAAAACTGCCGTCGTTGGCCTTGTTATAATTCCATGTTGCGGTTCCAATATTACAGTACTTAATTTAGCACTGATGATGAAAGGAAATGTCCGTAAGAAAAACAACCAAGCACAGAGATAACCCAGGACCCCAAAATCTTCCTCTTTGTCGTCTCCACAAATCCTTCCCCCTTGTAGCACTGATGATATTTGCGGTGGTCTCTCATGAAGCAATGAGCCAGAAGCAAAGTTTTCGTTGGGATGAGAGCCCAGAGCAGAATCTAAGCCTCTCCTTTTATTAGGATTCTTACAGGAAAAACATTTGCATAAAAGACAATAACATCAGAAGGCACACACATCAAAAAGAGTCTATCAGAAAGCAATACATCAAACAAAATCTTGTATATCGATCATGTAGCAAAACATAGCAATACATTCTGTGACATCCTAACCTTGCATACCAATTGATCTTCACATAAAGGGATTCCTTAGATCTTTGTAAGAAAGATCTTATCAAGTAGATAAAAAAATTAGTAAAAAATGTTGGAGATGTGAGATGGAATTGGGGACTTATGAACATATGTGGTATAAATGTGATAAGGTTAAAAAGTTTTGGCAACAATTGGAGAAAATGATATTTGAAATGATGGGGAAAGTAATAATATTGCGAGTGGAAACTATATTATTGTTGGTAATTAAGGAAATAGAATTAACAAAATATGAAAAAGAATTGATTAGAATTATGATTATAATAGGTAGAATTATAATAGCTAGATATTGGAAATTAGATGTGATTTTTAGAATAGAAGAGTGGAATTCTGAAATGTGGAAATTAGCCTTAAATGATAAACTGACATGTGATATTAAAATTAGAAGTGGTGTGTATAAAGAAGATATTTTCTGGAAGACTTGGAAACCATTTGTGGACTATGCGCTTGGAAAATTGGACGCTTCAGTACCTGTACCTCGAGAACGTGGATTTTGGCAATCATGAGGATATATCCGAAGACCCAAATCTTCCTTTTATGTATAGCACAAGGGTGTAATAATGTATTTTCTTTTTTGTTTGTTGAAAAAAATTTAAAAATAAAAATAATAATTAAAAAAAAAAAAAGATCTTATCAAGTAAAGGAAAAGGGATGTAAAACTGTAAATGCATCTTCACACCATAGAGGTAAATATCCTGCTCCTCTGATGTGACTTTAACATCAAAGAAGTTTCTATCTATGTGATTCAACTAGCTGGGGGATTCCCACGCTAATCTAGCACATAGGCGATCTCTCAGATGGAATCCGTATGGCTATATTGCAACAGATATTACCTAGTTGAGAAATGAAATATCTGCAAGAAAACAAGCAAACTCAGAGAGCACCAAGGACCCCACAGTCGTCCTCCTTCCGCTTCTCTCCACAAACCCCTCTCCCTTCTAGCACTGATGATGTTACCTAGTTGGGAAATGAAATGTCTGCAAGAAACAACCAAGCTCAGAGAGCACCAAGGACCACTCCCCACATTACTTAATTTACTTTACTTTTCCTATTAAAAAAAAACACCACGTTTTTCCATAAGTTTAACAGCAGTAACTCAGTCACTTTCCCCCCCCCCAACCTCTCTCATGAAAAGTTTTTCAAATTCAAAAGCTTGCACCGAATTGGTAAGTTACTACCCTGGACATAATATTCCCCTGTGGCTTCCAAAAACTGGACCCAAGTATGCTATGGAAGGACATTTATTACAAGAAAGACATTGCTGATAGAAAAAAATTGTTTGTCTTGCTGCAGAGTAAGATTTTATATACATGCACGTTAGATGCTTTTAAAGTGCAGAACAATTTTTTGGTTATTCGCTGCTGCTTACAGTGTGACACCAATTGTTGTGCCTCGCTCGCTCCCCCCGCCGCAGCCGGGCCCCTCTTATCTCCTGCCGGATGCTGATAGTTCAGAAAAATGTCCTGGCATGCCTCCAGGCCCCAGCCCTGGCACCATGCCCGGACAGGCCGAGCAAGACAAAGGGCCTGACGTGCCTTCAGCCCCCAGTCCTGGCACCATGCCCAGGCAAACGGAGCAACTAAACCCCTCCCCCACAGCATGTGAGCCTGAAGAATATGAAGCCAGATTACCAACAGCTGGAGGCTGGAGAGATCCTCGCTTCCGGAGAATTGAGAGGCGACGTCAGCAAAAGGAAGGGAGGGGCAGGCCTGGATAAGTGCTGAGTCATGGAGCCACACCCCATGGCCTATATAAAGGATCTGCTTTCTGGCATTCTCTGAGTCAGGCAAAGTCTAACTTGGATTGCTGAAGTCACTTCCTGGTCTCCTGCCTGCCTTGAGAACTCTGATAGGACTTTGGCAGAGCTGCAGAGGCACGCTTGATACGGACTTCCCCGACCCGGCCGTCAGTGAAGGAGTGGGACACGACACCAATACAGGCAGTCCTCAACTTACAGCCATTCATTCAGTGACCGGTCAAAGTTACCACAGCACTGAAAAAATATGACTTGCAACCAGTCCTCACACTTACAACCAATGCAGTGTTCTGAGTCACATGAAAAAAAAATTGCTTGCTTAGCAGCCAACCTGTACAGGTAGTCCTTGACTTACAATAATTCATTTAGTGGCCGTTCATATTTACAACTGCCCTGAAAAAAGGGACTTGTGGCCATTTTTCACACTTATGACCAGCATCCTCATGGTCACATGAATTACATTCAGATGCTTGACAACTGACTCATATTTATGACGGTTGAGGTGTCCTGGGATCATGTAATCACCTTTTGCGATCTTCTGACTAGCAAAGTCAACGGGGGAACCAGATTCACTTAACAACCGTCTTACTAATTGAACAACTGCAGTGATTCACAATTGATCAATCCGGAGCTCTGTTATCGGCTGCAGAGGCCTTTAGGAAAGCTTTGCCAGCTGCAGAAGAAATGGATCGGCAAGGCAGGTGTGCGAGGCTTGGCTGCAACTGTCCGAATGTATTCAGGGCAGCTCCACACAGACAAATCCCCACCCTAGCTTAATTTTTACCCATGCACCCTGGAGTGGGCAGTGTCAGGGTTCCAAGTAACACCCCCAACGAAAGAAAATTCCGAGGCTTGAGTTTCCTCAAAGCTCCATTTTATGAGAGATGTCATATTGGTACATCTGGGAAAACCTGAATCTGAAAGCTTCCGGGTTTTCCCCACTCAAAAGAAAGTCCAAGTCCCTTCCCCTGCACCCACATGTCCATCACATGGCCCAACCAATCCACCATCCCAACTGGCGATGCCTCCCAGTCACACACCTCCAGGTGCAGGGCAGAGTGGCCTTGACTCTCGGAGAAAGGAATGTTATTTTGACTACATATCTCCCCAGCTCCATGCAATCCCCCCTGCCAGTTTCCCACAGCACTAAATGTGGCAGGCCTGAAGATCCAATGTCCAAGATGGTTTCCAGGCCTGACAGATGGGGAGGGGGGTCTTAATTAGGGCTTATTTTGGGTGGGGTAGGGCTTATATTGGGCGCAAGTGTAAAAATCAAGCTAGGACTTACTTTTGGAGTAGGTCGTATTTTGGGGGAAACACGGTAGAGAGACCAGTAAAGGAGAATTGTTCTACCAATGGTGTGGCCTCGTTTCTTACTGGTTGGGCTTGGAACCGTGACAAACAGATAATCAATAGAAGATATTTGTACTTACGCTTTGTCTTATCTGGGAGTCTAAAAGGTAGTTGTAAGGGCAGAACACAATCTCGGCGCACGCCATCAGCTCACGAGCTGCAAAATAGGCACAGGATCGGAATTTCTTTCCCAAGCTCACTAGCTCTTCTAAATCCCAAGCCTGATGTTTTTTATTCGCAGACGGTATGGAGAGATGCTCAGTAAGCCTGTGGGCTCCATGATAAAAAGAACAAGACACACCCTAGAAGCAGACAATTGAGGAAGTTTAAAGAACAACCACGCACCTTCAGGTACAATTGGTCCTCAAATTACAACCATTCTTTTAGTGACTGTTTGAAGCTAGAACGGCACTGAAAAAAAGGGACTCATGACCAGCATCTTCATGGTCATGTGATCAAAATTTGGGCACTTGGCAACTTATGATGGTTACAGCATCCCGGGGTCACGTGATCAACATCTGCATTCTTCCCAGCCAGTTTCCGACAAGCAAAGTCAATAGGGAAGCCGGATATGCAGTGATTCACTTAACAACTGTGGCAAAAAAAGGACATAAAGTGGGGATCAACCGTGTGACTAATTTAATAGTTGCAGCGGTTCACTTAACAAATGTGACAAGAAGAATCGTACAAGGGGGCAACACACACTTAACAAATGTGTCTCACGTAAATTCTGGGCACAATTGTGGTCGTATGTCAAGGATTACCTGTATCTAGTCTCCCTGCTTCAGCAGGGCGTTCGACTAGAAGACCTCCAAGATCCCTTCCAATTCTGTTATTCTGAAACCACTCACCTCTTTTCCTTCCAGCAACTCTGCACATTTTTCATTCTTGTTGCTGCCTCGGGAGATCCTCGGATGGACGCAGGAATACTCCCTACTTGACAGAATGGTCATGCGAACGCTTGAGTAGCCCGTCCTGTGCAGCTCCTTCACAATCTGAGCGATTTGCTTGTGAGTCCGGGTGCCAAAAAATATTTTGGGGATGGGTGACTTCCCTCCGTTCTCCTTCTTGGCCTCCACAGCATTTTTGCCATTTTGCTCAAAGGCGGAGCAGGAACACGTCGTGCAGGGACTGGAAGGCTGTAACTATACGGAAAAAACAAAATCCCATTTAAACATTTGGCAATCTTTTCCCCCTTCTTGAAAAAGTTCCTTTTGATCCGATTGCAAAGTTTCAAAGAGGAATTAAATTTTCAGTTCAACATTTCATTAAGTATGAAATGGTTTTTTTTCTTCTTCTCTTTAGTTCTGTCCAGTTTTTGAAGTCTGCCTGGATAAAACCCTTTAGCATTTTTTGCAAGGTTTTTCGGAAGTGGGTTGCCATTGCTTTCATCCTACGGCTGAGAGAAAGCGGCTGGCCCAAGGTTACCCAGCTGGCTTTCATGGTTTAAGATGGGACTAGAATTCTGTCTCCTGGTAATTGGCCCAAAGTCACCCAACGAGCTTTCATGGCTAAGATAGGACTAGAACTCACTGTCTCCTGATGACTGGCTCAAAGTTATCCAGCCAGTCTTCATGCCTAAGGCGAGACTAGAATTCACTGTTTCCTGGTTTCGAGCCTGATGCCTTAACCACTATACCAATCTGGTTCTTTTGATCATTACAAAAATAATACCAATCAAATAAAGATGCTGTACTATCTGTTCTCAGTTATAACCCCTCATTTGATTTCTTTTTAATTCTGGTAAAGAAAACATCACTTGGGAAAATAAGTAAGTTCTCTTATCATTGCCTAATAACCTACATTTTTATTGAACCGAGCACCTGTGGGAATATAAAATTTACTCTCCTTTACCTAGCATTGTCTATTAACCTGCATTTCTGATTATGAGTACCACAATTCACACAGCACAAAAATCTCCAAACAAAATAGCACTTTACATAGCCAATGCATCTTTAGATGTTTTTTTTTTGCAATTTCAGTCACTCCACTTAGAATCAAACAACATGGACAACAGAGTAACACTAAAATAAATGCAGCTAAAATGAATGAATATAAGAAATCAAGTCCAGAATGCAGTGAAGTTATAAACCAGCAAAGCATCAATTTTCAGCAACAGTGGTTTTTTATTTATTTTTATTTATTTTATTTTGTCACAACATCATATAAAAAGATTATATAGTATATAAACATATATATGAGTAAATATTAGGAGGTATAAGCATATATATATATATATATATATGAAGAAGAAAAGAAAACAATAGGACAGGAACGGTAGGCACGTTTGTGCACTTATGCACGCCCCTTATGGTCCTCTTAGGAATGGGGTGAGGTCAAAAGTAGAAAGTTTTTGGTTAAAGCTTTTAGGATTATGGGAAGAGACCACAGAGTCAGATAAAGTATTCCAAGCACTGATGATTCTGTTACAGAAGTCGTATTTTCTGCAATCTAGATTAAAGTGGTTAACATTAAGTTTAAATCTGTTGGTTGCTCTTGTATTATTGCAGTTAAAGCTGAAGTAGTCTTTAATAGGAAGGACATTACAATAGATGATTCTATGAGTTAAACTTAGGTCTTGTCGAAGGCGACGGAGTTCCAAGTTTTCTAAGCCTAGGATTTCAAGTCTTTTTGAGTTTCAAAAAATTTCAAAAAAAAAATAAATTTCAAGTTTGAGCTCTTCATTTTTAACAAGCAAAATTAAATTACCAAAGCAGAAACGGCCAGAGAGATATAGCTGAAGCAGCTCAGGAAATGTTGGATAAAATGCTGAATGTGTTAAAACTAATCTAAGCACGTTTTCCTTGCTATAAAACTACTGAATGCAGAGCCCCGAACAGACGATTGTTAAATACTTATTTCAAAGAACATTTATAAGAAAGCTTATAAATAACAGGATTAGGAAATATTAACAGCAGCTTCTTCCAGTGTTGAATTTTGATTTTTGTCTGGAGAAGTCAATTGATTGCTCAATTAGCAATTGAGCAGTTCATTTTTGTTTAATTTCGGAGAAGACGCCTAGAGAGCACCTGGAGGTCCAGCCGTTCCGAAGCTGATCGGACACTAGTTAGGACCTATTCAAGGACCTACCTAGTGGCAATGAGGGAGGCGAGGCGTTCTTACGCCTCCACCCTCATTGCGTCGGCAGATAACCGCCCAGCCGCCCTGTTTCGGGTGACCCGCTCCCTCCTTCATCAGGAGGTGCGGGATGACCCGTTGCAGGGACGTGCCGAGGAGTTTAGTGGTTATCTATACGATAAAATCGCTCAGCTCCGGGACGGTCTGGACCGAAATTGGGATGATCCAAGCGAGGGAGAGGAGGCACGTCTTGTTGAGTCTGTTTGGGATGAGTTTGACCCTGTGGCTCCGAGGCGTGGACAGGTTGTTGGGGAGGCTCCATCCCACTACATGTTTACTGGACCCGTGTCCTTCCTGGCTGGTACTGGCCACTCAGGAGGTGACACGAGGCTGGCTCCAGAGGATTATCAATGCTTCTTTGTTGGAAGGGGTTTTCCCTGCCGCCTTGAAAGAGGCGGTGGTGAGACCCCTCCTCAAGAAGCCCTCTTTGGACCCAGCTATTTTGGGTAATTACCGTCCAGTCTCCAACCTTCGCTTTGTTGCGAAGGTTGTAGAGAGTGCTGTGGCGCGACAGCTACCCCAATACCTGGATGAATCCGTCTATCTAGACCCGTTCCAGTCCGGCTTCCGACCCGGATACAGCACGGAGACAGCTTTGGTCGCATTGGTGGATGATCTCTGGAGGGCCAGGGACAGGGGTTATTCCTCTGCCCTGGTCCTATTAGACCTCTCAGCGGCTTTTGATACCATCGACCATGGTATCTTGCTGCGCCGGTTGGGGGGATTGGGAGTGGGAGGCACCGTGTATCGGTGGTTCTCCTCCTATCTCTCTGACCAGTCGCAGACGGTGTTGACAGGGGGGCAGAGGTCGACCGCGAGGTGCCTCACTTGTGGGGTGCCGCAGGGGTCGATTCTCTCGCCCCTTCTGTTCAACATCTATATGAAGCCGTTGGGTGAGATCATCAGTGGCTTCGGGGTGAGATACCAGCAGTACTGTCGTGTCCCACTCCTCCGCTGACGGCTGGGTCCGGGAAATCCGAATCAGGCTTGCCTCTGCAGCTCTGCCCAAAGTCCTAGCAAAGTCCTCAGAGCAGGCAGGAGACCAGTAAGTGACTTCAGCAAGATAAGTTTGACTTTTGCCTGACTCAGAGACTGCCAGAAAGTAGCTCCTTTATATAGGCCATGGGGTGTGGCTCCATGACTCAGCACTCATTAAGGCCTGCCCCTCCCTTCCCTCTGTTGCCTCCGCCTCTCCAATCTTCTGATGCGAGGGTCACTCCAATCAGCTGTTCTTGGGAGTAAACCCTCCTCAGGCTCACCTGCTGTGGATGAGGGGGAGGGGTCTAGCTGCTCCGTTTGCCTGGGCATGGAGTCAGGGCTGGGGCAGGGAGATGCTCCTTCTTCTGCAGTTTGTGGGGGCATGGAGCCAGGACTTGGGCCGGAAGGCATACATTCCTCAGTGTTGGGGAGCAGGTAAGAAGGCCCCGGCTGCTCTGAGGGCGGGCAAGACACAACAAGTACGCTGATGACACCCAGCTGTACTTTTCCACCCCGGGCCACCCCAATGAAGTTGTTGAAGTGCTGTCCCGGTGTTGGAGGCCGTACGGGTCTGGATGGGGAGAAACAGGCTCAAGCTTAATCCCTCCAAGACGGAGTGGCTGTGGATGCCGGCATCCCGATTCAGTCAGCTGCAGCCGCAGCTGACTGTTGGAGGCGAGTTATTGGCCCCAAAGGATAGGGTGCGCAACTTAGGTGTCCTCCTGGATGAACGGCTGTCGTTTGAAGATCATTTGACGGCCGTCTCCAGGAGGGCCTTCCACCAGGTTCGCCTGGTTCGGCAGTTGCGCCCCTTCCTTGATCGGGATGCCCTGTGCACAGTCACTCACGCGCTCGTTACCTCTCGCTTGGATTATTGTAATGCTCTCTACATGGGGCTCCCCTTGAGGTGCACTCGGAGGCTTCAGTTAGTCCAGAATGCAGCTGCGCGGGTGATAGAGGGAGCTACTCGTAGCTCCCACGTAACACCGCTCCTGCACAGACTGCACTGGCTACCTGTGGCCTTTCGAATGCACTTTAAGGTTTTGGTTACGACCTTTAAAGCGCTCCATGGCTTAGGGCCTGGGTACTTACGGGACCGCCTGCTGTTACCTCATGCCTCCCACCGACCCGTACGCTCTCACAGAGAGGGACTTCTCAGGGTGCCGTCCGCCAAGCAATGCCGGCTGGCGGCCCCCAGGGGAAGGGCCTTCTCTGTGGGGGCTCCCACACTCTGGAACGAGCTTCCCCCGGGTTTACGCCAAATACCTGACCTTCGGACCTTCCGCCGCGAACTGAAGACACATCTTTTTATTCGCGCGGGGCTGGCTTGAATTTTATCGGTCTTTTAAATTTCTTAAATTTTTAATATCAATTTTAAATGGGATTTTAGTTTTTTATATATTTTAAAGTTTCGGGCTAATTATAATAAGTTTTTTAATTTACATTTTAAATTGTACATTGTATTGTCTTTTTTACTTCTGCCTGTACACCGCCCTGAGTCCTTCGGGAGAAGGGTGGTATAAAAATCAAATAAAATAAATAAATAAATAAATAAATAATTTATATCCCACCGTTATTATTATTTTTATGAGCAACTCAAGGCAGCAAATATATCAAACGCTCCTTCTTCCTCCGATTTTCCCCACAATAACAACCCTGTGAGGTGAGTTGGGCTGAGAGAGACTGAGCCAAAGTCACGCAGCTGGCTTTCACCGCTAAGGCAGGACTAGAACTCTCAGTCTCCTAGTGATTGGCCCAAGATCACTCAGAAAGTTTTCATGTCTAAGGCAGGTCTACAACTCTCAGCCTCCTGGTGATTGGTGATCTCTCTCTCTCTCTTTATCTCTCTCTCTCTCTCATCTCTTTCCCTGTCTCTCTCTCTCATATCCCTGTCTCTCTCTCTCTTTCTCATCTCTCTCTTTCTCCCCCCCCCCGCCTTGTGGTCATAAGTTGAGGACTACCTGAAATTTGACTGTGGAACCAATGACCCACAGAGGTGACAGGTCCCTGGCTGAACATTGTAAATCAGAAGATGGACAGCCATCTGTCAAGTCTGCTTTAATTTAGATTCCTGCCCTGATTCATCTACAGGTCTAAATGGTTCCTTCCATGACTTAGAATAACTTTATTGCCACTTTGAATGTACACTAATCAGCACACCGAAAAATGAAAACCCGTTGCCTACGAGTTTTCTACAACCCTTTGCTCTCAAAGGGTCACCAACTCCAATATACACTACATAAAACAGGACAAAATAAATAAATATTGCTGCATAAACAGAGGGATAGAATCAAGATCACGTGAAGTGTTAGTGCCACTTTATAAGGCCTTGGTAAGGCCACACTTGGAATATTGCATCCAGTTTTGGTCGCCACAATGTAAAAAAGATGTGGAGACTCTAGAAAGAGTGCAGAGAAGAGCAACAAAGATGATTAGGGGACTGGAGGCTAAAACATATGAAGAACGGTTGCAGGAACTGGGTATGTCTATTTTAATAAAAAGAAGGACTAGGGGAGACATGATAGCAGTCTTCCAATATCTCAGGGGCTGCTACAAAGAAGAGGGAGTTGGGCTGTTCTCCAAAGTACCTGAGGGTAGAACAAGAAGCAATGGGTGGAAACTGATCAAGGAAAGAAGCAACTTAGAACTAAGGATAAATTTCTGACAGTTAGAACAATTAATAAGTGGAACGACTTGCCTGCAGAAGTTGTGAATGCTCCAACACTGGAAGTTTTTAAGAAGATGTTGGATAACCATCTGACTGAGATGGTGTAGGGTTTCCTGCCTGGGCAGGGGGTTGGACTAGAAGGCCTCCAAGGTCCCTTCCAACTCTGTTGTTATATATATATAATGGACGTGAATTAATCCACTTGATGAGGGTGAACAAGCAATATGGATATTTAAATACACACAAAATTATGCATATACCCGCATATATTATATGACACAGAGAAACAAGTCTACTTCAGATGTGTACATGTAACGTGGCGAGAAAAACGAAACTCGCGAGTTTGTCAGACGGTGGGCCTAGGGCCGTGATGGCGAACCTATGGCAAGCCCTCTCTGAGGGCACATGAACTGTTGCCCAGCTCAGCTCCACCCCACATGGGCATGCACCTCCCGCTGGCTAATTTTTGGATCTCTGCCACGCACACACATGCCTGGGAGGGGTTCACACATGTATGCCTAGGGGTGGGGGGATCACACACGCATGTGCGGGGGTTGGGGGAGCGTAGAGGGGTGGAGCCCCCTGCAGCCCAAAACAGGGTGCAGGGGTTGTGCACGCCTGCATGGGGGGGGGGGTGTCACGCACGCATTGCATTATGAGTGCAGGCTCATGCACACTTTTGGCACACGACGACAAAAATGGTTAACATCACTGGCCTAGGGAACAAAGCTATTACAGAATCTGGAAGTCCTGCTAGAAATACTTCGAAACCTCCTCCCAGGGGGGAGCAAGAGAAACAGGTCATAAAGTAGGTGTGTGGGGTCTCTAACGATGCTTTAAGCTCTAAGCACGTAGCGCTTGTATAAGCAGTATCCTGAATGACAGGAAGCGAGCTTCCTCTAATCTTCTTGGCTGTTCTCACCACTCTCCGTAGGGACTTTCTATCTGAGGCACTGCAGCCACCAAATCGTGCCTCTGTAATAAGTGGCCAGGACAGGAGAAAGATGTACTCTCCTCGTCCGACGCAGGAAATGCAGATGCTGGTTTGCACACTTCACTAAAGATGACGTGTGCAGAGACCAGTTCATTGTTAGTTATCTGCACCCCCGGATACTTAACACTGTCGACCATCTCTACAGCTGCATCCTTGATACTTGAGTGGAGTATGACCCAAATGCCGGCTCTTTCTAAAATCTACGATGATCTCTTTTATTAACATTTAGAACCAGGTTACTTTTATTTTATTCCCCCTTCCGAGATTCCAGCCTTCACTCTGATCTGTGATCCTTACAAGGCCAAGAATAACAGGGACAATGACAGGGAGACGACATCGTCTTCCCGGTGTTAAAAAAAAAAAGTCACACTGACACTGAGAAGCAGACACGCACTATTCCTGTCCAAATTCCCCCCCACACAAGTCCCCACCCCTCCACCCCCGTCCTCTTACTTGTAATCAGTAAGATTATCCCCCCCCCGTAAGCAAATGCTAAGTCACCGGGCGCGTTATGCTACAATAGTCCGGATCAACTATCTCTTCGCCTCGGCTCTATGGAAAAGTGGGTTCAAATTACCGCCTGCTCCCACTGGAGCTTGTCTGCCGTTAAAAAATGACAATGCAGGCTAGAACGGACGTCAATGCAACCCCTTCAGGAGCTGCCAGTCAGCGGGAGAAAAGGCCGGTTGACGTGCCAAAGAAACGGGCCGTCCATCTGGATAAAGTTACCGGCCGCGCTAGAATTGTTACATTCCTCTCTCGGGTCGCCAGAAATGGCAGGTTTCATTATGTCGTCCTGCCACATTCAATAGAGGCTTCCAAATAGCCGCTCTTCTCGATATGGAATAATTACTTATTCACCCCCCCACACTCCCCCAAGGATAAAAGGGAGGCTTATGAATGGGTCTCTTGTCGGCCAGCGAGGAGGACAACAGCTGACGGAGGGTGTCCATTACATACCCTGCTATCTTGGCCTCGGCCCTACAGTCGGACAGAAAAACTGGAACGCAAAGCAGGGCGTGTGATATTACAGTCGATGCTCCTGTCGGCTTTTTAATTTTTTTTCAGGAAAGAGGGAGGGAAAGATATCGCTAGGTGCACGCGGCTGGGCACACGAGCAGACAAAACTAGGATAAAGCGCCCGTTGATGGAATGCTTGGTAGGCGCGTTTAACCCAACGGGGAACACTTGGAGAAGGGGGACTAGTTAGGAACAGGTCTATGGCGCAGACGGTTTCAGGAAATACAGGTAGTCTTTGACTTACACCTGTTCATTGACTGACCAATCGGAGTTAGAACGGCACTGAAAAAGGTCACTTAGGACCATTTTTCACAGTTATTACGACCTTTGCAGCATCCCCGTTGGTCACGTGATCAAAATTCAGATGCTTCGCATATATGTGATGGTGGCAGTGTCCTATTTATTTATTTTATTTTTATTTATTTTATTTGCATTTATATCCCGCCCTTCTCCGAAGACTCAGGGCGGCTTACACTGTGTCAAGCAATAGTCTTCATTCTATTTGTATATTTATATACAAAGTCAACTTTTATTGCCCCCAACAATCTGGGTCCTCATTTTACCTACCTTATAAAGGATGGAAGGCTGAGTCAACCTTGGGCCTGGTGGGACTTGAACCTGCAGTAATTGCAAGCAGCTGTGTTAATAACAGACTGTCTTAGCAGTCTGAGCCACCAGAGGCCCTTAAAATCACATGATCCTCTTTTGCAACCTCCTGACCAGCAAAGGCAATGGGGAAGCCGGATTTTCACTTAACAGTTGGGTTACCGACGTATCAACTCCGGTGATTTCACTTAACGGCAGGGGCAAGAAAGGTCGTAAAATGCGGCAAAACTCACTGAACAAATGTTTCACTTAACGACAGAAATTTGGGGCTGGTTGTAAGTCGAGGACTTACCTGTAATGGAGGAATAGGGAAGGGGGAAGGGACATCAGCTGGTTTGCTTTGTTCATTCGTGTCAGAAGCATCGCAATTAAAATAAGCCATACAATAACGACATGAAATTTAAAATACAAAATACAAGATTAAAATATGTACAAGTTACAGATCTTGCCCACAAACTAGCAACATTAATTGCGTTCTGTCATGCTACCATGAGGTCCTCAAGCGTAGACTGACTGGGACACAAAGGGCAGGTTTACATGTGTGTGTTGTCATCTGCATGTCACCACAATCACCAAGAGCAGAAATCATTGGATAGCCCCACTGTTCAGATCTTGTTGTACCTGTGCGCCGTCTATTGAACAATGTCCATACTTCCCAGCTTTCATCAGAGCCAGGTGCCAGCTCCTCTGTTGGTTCCATCCAGTTTTGGTTCTTTATAGCTTTCCGTAGGTCCTCTCTGCTTTTAAATTGATATGACATTTAAAGTGACAATAAAGTTCTATTCTATTCTATTCTATTCTATTCTATTCTATTCTATTCTATTCTATTCTATTCTATTCTATTCTGCTCTTATTCTGTTCTGTTCTAATTGCTATTGCTATTGCCTATCCTATTCTATTCTATTCTATTCTGTTCTGTTCTATTCTATTCTATTCTATTCTATTCTATTCTATTCTATTCTATTCTATTCTATTCTACTCTATTCATATTCTATTCATTCTGTCATTTGCACCTCTATAACTGTCTGGTTCGGTTCTGCAACCCAACAAGAAAAACACAGACGTCAGAGGATAATTAGAACTGCAGAAAAAATAATTGCTACCAACCTGCCTTCCATTGAGGACCTGTATACTGCACGAATCAAGAAGAGGGCCGTGAAAATATTTACAGACCCCTCACATCCTGGACATAAACTGTTTCAACTACTACCCTCAAAACGACGCTATAGAGCACTGCACACCAGAACAACTAGACACAAGAACAGTTTTTCCCCGAAGGCCATCACTCTGCTAAACAAATAATTCCATCAACACTGTCAAACTATTTACTGAATCTGCACTACTATTAATCTTCTCATAGTTCCCATCACCAATCTCTTTCCATTTATGACTGTATGACTATAACTTGTTGCTGGCAATCCTTATGATTTATATTGATATATTGACCATCAATTGTGTTGTAAATGTTGTACCTTGATGAACGTATCTTTTCTTTTATGTACACTGAGAGCATCTGCACCAAGACAAATTCCTTGTGTGTCCAATCACACTTGGCCAATAAAAAATTCTATTCTATTCTATTCTATTCTATTCTATTCTATTCTATTCTATTCTATTCTATTCTATTCTATTCTACTGTATATCAAATGTAGGTGAATCTGCTCTATTGTGTTCCTCATAGCTACCTATGCAGGGGTGGGCTTCAAAATTTTTAGCAAGGGGTTCTCTGCCTGGTTGCTGGGTGGGCATGGCCATGGTGGTGGTGGGGGGAGTTTTTGCCCTCCCTGAAGCTCCAGAGGTTTTCATTGAGCCTCCGGGAGGGTGAAAAATGGCCTTCCCTGGCTCCGGAGGCCCTCTAGAGGCCAGCCTTCCTGAACTTCCGGTAGGCCCATTTTTCGCCCTCCCCTAGCCTCCGTGCGTGCCCTGTACTTACCTGCATCCAAAACGGGCCATGTGGGGACTCCTGGGAGGGCCAGGGGGTGGCCAGCCAGAAGTGGGATTTCGGGGGGCGGGTTCTCCGAACTGCACAGAATCTTAGCTAGAGGTTCTCCTGAACCCCTGCGAACCCCCATCAGCCCACCCCTGTACCTATGGTTGTGAACGTTGGGCCTTGAAAAAGCAAGACAGGAAGAAAATAGATTTGTTTGAGCTCCAGTGGTCTTTTTTTTTTTTTTTAATTTGCATTTATATCCCGCCCTTCTCCGAAGACTCAGGGCGGCTTACACTATGTCAAGCAATAGTCTTCATCCATTTGTATATTATATACAAAGTCAACTTATTACCCCCCAACAATCTGGGTCCTCATTTTACCTACCTTATAAAGGATGGAAGGCTGAGTCAACCTTGGGCCTGGTGGGACTTGAACCTGCAGTAATTGCAAGCAGCTGTGTTAATAACAGACTGTCTTAGCAGTCTGAGCCATCAGAGGCCCTTGTAGTCATATATCAAGGACCAGGTGTGGATGAGACCCCCTGACCCAAACAACAGCCCTTTCAGGCCAGTGTTGGCAAAAATCCCTGCCTAAAATTCTAGGATAACCCTCAACGGATCCACTGTCTAAGTTACCAGGCGGATCAGTTGTCTATCTCTGGCAATTTCCTAAGGAAGAAGCCACAGCTTTACCTGAAAAAAGATCTCAGGTGCAATTATTGCTATTATCTCGGGAAGTTGGGAAAGACGCATGTCACGAGACAGAGAAAGCCTTTTGTTAATGCGGTGATTTTTCGTTTCTGCTGAAGTAAGAAGCACACACTAAACAGAAGGGTGCTTTATGGCAAGATCATTGGGTATTCTACTTCCCAAGAAAGAGACCCTGAACATGGGACAAGCAAAAGTTTTTTTTTTAATAGAAGTTGAGAGAAAGACAGGAGGAAAATCGACTTGTTTGAGCTGTGGTGCTGGAGAAGGCTCCCGCTATTGCTATATTGATACCTAGGGTGGAGCTGACTATTAGGAGCTTGGCAAACACCGAAACGAGGAGTTATTATCTTTGAAGTATATTTATCAGTGTTGAACTAGAGGGGACAATTTATATGTATGTCTGTTTTGTTTTGTTTTGTTTTAAATTTTATGCACTCTTTTTTGCCTGTAGTCTTGTTAGTTGTGTTCCGCTTTTGTATCTTTTTCACTTTTGTTTTGAAGAAAATTAAAAAAAATTGATTATTAAAAAAAAAGGAACTTTGCAAATACTGGCAACTCAATCATAACCAATAAAGATATTTTTTTTTATTTGCATTTATATCCCGCCCTTCTCCGAAGACTCAGGGCGGCTTACACTATGTTAAGCAATAGTCTTCATCCATTTGTATATTTATATACAAAGTCAACTTATTGCCCCCCAACAATCTGGGTCCTCATTTTACCTACCTTATAAAGGATGGAAGGCTGAGTCAACCTTGGGCTTGGTGGGACTTGAACCTGCAGTAATTGTAAGCAGCTGCTGTTAATAACAGACTGTCTTACCAGTCTGAGCCACCAGAGGCCCTTATGGAAATCCTCTGCAACGAATTGTCCCGACACCTGCCAGGCACAAGCAACTGTAGCCTCGGTGGCACAGTGGTTAGAGGGCAAGTACTACAGGCTACTTCTGCTGATTGCCAGCTGCCTACAATTTGGTAGTTCAAATCCCACCAGGCTCAAGGTTGACTCAACCTTCCATCCTTCCGAGGTTTGTAAAATGAGAACCCAGATTGTTGGGGAGCAATAGGTTGACTCTGTAAAACCGCTTACAGAGGGCTGGAAAGCACAGTAAAGCAGTATATAAGTCTAAGTGCTATTGCTAAGTGCTATTGTAAATAGCCAAAGTCATTAACTTTAACTGTTTCAAAAATCTCCCCAGACCGTTCGCCGTCCCCTGGGAATGACCAGATAAGGCTTCATGGGTCTTGAGGAAAGTCAGGTTTATGCCACTTGCAGCTGCGCAAGAACTCTAAGCTAGGCCCTCGCTTGACCCCTCTTTCCAACCTATCTGGCAGTTTCCCAACATCACCCAGAAATCAACACCTGGACACACAAAGGAGCAAAGTTTAATCAGACCCTGCAGTGTGAGAAAGTTGCATTTACTCCAACTGGATCTTATACACCCCCAAGGTGAACACATCAACATGCAGGGTTGCATACTCTGTAAACGAAAAAGAGATCTGTCTGTCTGTCTGTCTGACTGTCTATCTATCTATCTATGTATCTGTCTGTCTGTCTATCTATCTGTCTCTGTCTGTCTGTCTATGTATCTATCTATCTATGTATCTGTCTGTCTGTCTGTGTCTATGTATCTATCTATCTATGTATCTGTCTGTCTGTCTGTCTATCTATCTGTCTCTGTCTGTCTGTCTGTCTGTCTATCTATCTATCTATGTATCTGTCTGTCTGTCTGTCTATCTATCTATGTATCTATCTATCTATGTATCTGTCTGTCTATCTATCTGTCTGTCTGTCTGTCTATATCTATCTATCTATCTATCTATCTATCTATCTATCTATCTATCTATCTATCTATCTATGTCTGTCTGTCTGTGTCTATCTATCTATGTATCTATCTATCTATGTATCTGTCTGTCTATCTATCTGTCTATCTGTCTGTCTGTCTGTCTATCTATCTATGTATCTATCTATCTATGTATGTATCTGTCTATCTATCTATCTATCTGTCTGTCTGTCTTTCTGTCTGTCTGTCTATCTATGTATCTATCTATCTATGTATCTGTCTGTCTATCTATCTAATTATGTCTGTCTATCTATCTATCTATCTATCTATCTAATTATGTACTGCTATCTCTCTCTCTCTCTCTCTAATTATGTACCGGTATCTAAATCAATCTATCTATCTATCTGTCTGTCTGTCTGTCTATCTATCTATCTAATCTACCCATCCATCCATCCCTTCATATATAGTTACAGTACAAGTAGTCTTTGACTTATTGAACACAAATGAACATCCAATTTCCATTACTAAGCAAGACAGGCATTAAATGAGTCACGCCCCTTTTTGGCCACGGTTGTTAAGCGAATCACTGCAGATGTTAAACAAATCGTGCGGTCATTAAAGAAATCTGGCCTCACCCCACTGGCTTTGCTTGTCAGAAGCTGGCTGGAAAGGGATCACATGATCCCAGGACACTGCAATCGTCATAAATGTGCACCAGTTACCAAGTGCCTGAATTTTGATCGTGTGAGGACTGACTATAAGTCACCTTTTTCAGTGTTGCTGTAACTTTGAACGGCCACTAAACGGATGGCTGTAACTCGAGGACTTCCTGTATTTAAAAATCAAAGACAATTCACACTAGCACTGATGATGTTACCAACCAAGCTCAGACAACACTAAGAACCCCTTCTCCAGAGCTACAAATATTCTCCTTTATCGAGACAAAAGCAGAGACATCACCCTGCCAACAAAAGTGCGCATAATCAAGGCTCTGGTTTTCCCAGTTGCAATGGATGGCTGTGAAAGTTGGACCATAAGGAAGGCTGAGCGTCAGAGAATGGAGGCCTTTGAACTCTGGTGCTGGAGAAGACTCCTGCCAGTCCCTTGGATTGCAAGGCGATCCAATCGGTCAGTTCTAGAGGAGATCAACCCTGACTGCTCTTTAGAAGGCCAGATCCTAAAGAGGAAACTCAAATCCTTTGGCCACCTAATGAGAAGGAAGGACTCCCTGGAGAAGAGCCTAATGCTGGGAAAGATTGAGGGCCAAAGAAGAAAGGGACGACAGAGAATGAGGTGGCTGGATGGAGTCACTGAAGCAGTCGGCATGAGCTTAAATGGACTCCAGAGGATGGTAGAGGACAGGAAGGCCTGGAGGAACGTGGTCCATAGGGACGTGACTTCGTAACTAACAACAACAACAAATCGAGACAATTCTTTCTCCAAGTCCCCAAGCTACACATTACGGGGAAACAAAAACTGGTTCGCCGAGAGTGCTGGCTGTACGAAATCTCACACAAGCACACTCGGCCGAGATCCTGAAGTGGCCTGATTGAAAGCCTTCCTTTATTAAAAAAAAAATAGCCTGGGCTTTTTGATTAAGCAGCACAAAGCCTCTGTTTATCCTCTGGCAGTAACCAGCAGATGAACCCAATTCAATATTTATCGAGAGCTTCGCAGATCACCGCTAACCAAGCAAACATTTTAATTAAGCCGGGACTCCCTTCAAAGGCTTCATTCAGAACATCAATCAACGGCAGCCCAGCATCAGATGCGGGTCAGGTGGCAGAAGGTAACACAAATCCACAATTTTGCTTGGTCGCACCCGGCGGTGAGCTTGCCCAGCCCCAAAACCTGGGCTTTTGATTGTCGTAGGCTGCCATTCTTCGGGAATGTGTAACTGAAATCCCTCGGCTCTCTTTGTGAGGTTGGTAAGCAATACGTTCCACCACAACAGGCAGGCGCATTAAGCGAGATGCTTGTCACAGCTGTTTCTTGATACCCCGAGTGTTTGTTTCACGCTTCTCCGTTTACTATTTACTTTCCTGCCTTGGGGACCTCGGGATTCCTTCCTGCGTGCCACCGGCCCTTGCTTCTCGGAGAGAAAAAGATTACGAGAGCGTTTGCGCTTGGGTGGCACTAATTAACAAGGGTTTTTTGACCTGAATCTTTGTTGCCTTCTGTCGATAAGGGACAGTTTTACCAGCAGAAGAGAATATTTGTAGCTCAGGGCTGATATGAGGGGGTCCTTGGTGCTCTCTGAGCTCGGTTGTTGTTGTTGTTGTTTTAAACAGACGTTTCATGACCTAACTAGGTAATTTCATCAGTGCTAGAAGGGAGTGGGGTTTGTGACTAGGAGGGGGTGGAGGAGGGGGTGGTGACTGGATAAATCAAGGACTATGGAGTCCTTGGTACTCTTTGAGCTTGGCCGTTTTCTTGCAGATGTTTCACTACCCAGCTAGGTAACTTCATCAGTGCTAGAAGGGAGTGAGGTTTGTGAAAAGGAGGGGGAGGAGGAGGTAGAAGAGGAGGAAAAGGACTGTGAGCTCCTTGGTACTCTCTGAGCTTGGTTGTTTTTTCCCCTGGCGTTTCATGACCTAACAGAGAGGAAATATATGTGTGTGTGCATGTGTGCCTGTGTGTATACAAATGCCTACGGGGATTCTTAGGAGGAAGGATTTAGAATAGAATAGAATAGAATAGAATAGAATAGAATAGAATAGAATAGAATAGAATAGAATAGAATAGAATATATGGAATGGAATGGAATAGAATAGGATTCAGAATAGAATAGAATAGGAAATAGAATAGAATAGAATAGAACAGAACAGAACAGAACAGAACAGAACAGAATGCAATGCAATGGAATGGAATGGAATGGAATGGAATAGGATTCAGAATAGAATAGAATAGAATAGGAAATAGAATAGAATAGAATAGAACCGAACAGAATAGAATGCAATGGAATGGAATGGAATGAAATGGAATAGAATAGGATTCAGAATAGAATAGAATAGAATAGGAAATAGAATAGAATAGAATAGAACAGAACAGAACAGAACAAAATGCAATGGAATGGAATGGAATGAAATGGAATAGAATAGGATTCAGAATAGAATAGAATAGGAAATAGAATAGAATAGGTAATAGAATAGAATAGAATAGAATAGAATAGAATAGAATAGAATAGAATAGAACAGAACAGAACAGAACAGAACGCAATGGAATGGAATGGAATGGAATAGAATAGGATTCAGAATAGAATAGGATTCAGAATAGAATAGAATAGAATTTTTTATTGGCCAAGTGTGATTGGACACACAAGGAATTTGTCTTGGTGCAGATGCTCTAAGTGTACATAAAAGAAAAGATATGTTCATCAAGGTACAACATTTACAACACAAATGATGGTCAATATATCAATATAAATCATAAGGATTGCCAGCAACAAAGTTACAGTCATGCAGTCATAAGTGGAAAGAGATTGATGATGGGAACGATGAGAAGATTAATAGTAGTGCAGATTTAGTAAATAGTTTGACAGTGTTGAGGGAATTAATTGTTTAGCAGAGTGATGGCCTTCAGAAAAAACTGTCCTTGTGTCTAGTTGTTCTAGTGTGCAGTGCTCTATAGCGTCGTTTTGAGGGTAGGAGTTGAAACAGTTTATGTCCTGGATGTGAGGGATCTGTAAATATTTTCACGGCCCTCTTCTTGATTCGTGCAGTATTTAACACGGTAATCAGAAATTCCATCAAAACGAAATAGCAACTGACTTAGTTAAAATCGCCTTTGTAGGTGACTGGATAAACCAAGTTCTACCTAGTTCTTCATTCTTCTTTTCGGTTCTGGTCACGTGTTACCAATACTCAGCACAGATTTAGGTAACCAAGTCAACAGAACTTTGAAATGTGTCTGGGGGGCTACTGCAATTTACACACAGGCACTCCTCGACTCGCAACCACCTGTTTAATGACGGTCTGAAATTACGACAGCCCCAGAAAGGACCGTAAAACACGTCTGGCTGTCACAAAGCATCACACACATACCCCCCCACACCGTGGTCACAAATATTGTGATCTGGGCGCTTGGCAACCTGTTCGCACTTAGCACAGGTTGTCAAACACAAAACACGATGTAAAAAGGATGTTGAGACTCTAGAAAGAGTGCAGAGAAGAGCAATGAAGATGATTAGGGGACTGGAGGCTAAAACATATGAAGAATGGTTGCAGGAACTGGGTATGTCTAGTTTAATGAAAAGAAGGACTAGGGGAGACATGATAGCAGTGTTCCAATATCTCAGGGGTTGCCCCAAAGAAGAGGGAGTCAAGCTATTCTCCAAAGCACCTGAGGGTAGAACAAGAAGCAACGGGTGGAAACTAATCAAGGAGAGAAGCAACTTAGAACTAAGGAGAAATTTCCTGACAGTTAGAACAATTAAGCAGTGGAACAACTTGCCTGCAGAAGTTGTAAATGCTCCAACACTGGAAATTTTTAAGAAAATGTTGGATAGCCATTTGTCTGAAATGGTGTAGGGTTTCCTGCCTGGGCAGGGGGTTGGACTAGAAGACCTCCAAGGTCCCTTCCAACTCAGATATTATTATTATTATTATTATTATTATTATTATTATTATTATTATTATTATTATTATTATTATTATTATTATTACACCTGCAGTTTTGTGATTAGCTATAGGTAGTCCTCAAGTTATAACCATGGTTGAGCTCCAGATTTGCTTAGCAGGACAGTTGCTTAAGTGAGTTTTGAAAAACCTTTCTGGCCAAGTTATTAAGTGAATTACTGCAGCTGTTCGGCTAGTAACACAGTTGTTAAGCGAATCTAGTTTACTCATTAAATTTGCTGGTCAGAAGGTCGCAAAAACGGATCACGTGACCCTGCAACCATCATTGCTAAGCGTCCGAATTTTGATCATATGACTACGGGGTCATTAAGTGCGAAAAAACAACCATAGTTCACTTTTTGTCGGCGCAGTCGTAACTTCGGACGGTCACTAAACGAACGGTTGTAAATCGAGGACTACCTGTATTTGCAATCTTTTCTGCCAGAAAGTCAATGGGGAAGCTGGCAGGGAAGGTTGAAAGCTGCTGTCACCTGCTTAGAGGCCTCCCTATGGCAGGGGTCCCCAACCTTGGTCCCTTTAAGACTTGTGGACTTCAACTCCCAGAGTCCCTCAGATAGCAAAGCTGGCTGAGGAACTCTGGGAGTTGAAGTCCATAAGTCTTAAAGGGACCAAGGTTGGAGACCCCTGCCCTATGGAGTCTCTAAAGGCTGGTTGAAAAAGCTGCCTACCAAAAGATTTCAGCTCCATGTGAAGCTGAATCCCTTTCGCTCTCAAAGAGCTGCCTGCCTGCCAGACCGACTCACCCGCCTGTGAAGCTGAAACCCTTCAGCAGGCAGCTCTTCTGCAATGCCCCGTTGAACGACCTGGGAGACTTGCTCAATGACCACAAATGGGAGCGCCAGGATTGTGGTCATGAAATGAAAAAGTCACGTGACATCTTGCTTTAACCGTTAAGACTCAACAACCAAGATTCCCAATTGTGGTCGTAAATCAAGGACTACCTTTACAAAGGTAGTCAACGAACGTGAGCCAGAAGTGTGCTGCAGCTGCCAAAAAACCCAACTCTGCGTTAACAGAGGGATAGAAGAATCAAGGGCCTCTGGTGGCTCAGACTGGTAAGACAGTCTGTTATTAACAGCAGCTGCTTGCAATTACTGCAGGTTCTAGTCCCACCAGGCCCAAGGTTGACTCAGCCTTCCATCCTTTATAAGGTAGGTAAAATGAGGACCCAGATTGTGGGGGGGCAAGAAATTGACTTTGTATATAATATACAAATGGATGAAGACTATTGCTTGACATAGTGTAAGACGCCGAGTCTTCGGAGAAGGGCGGGATATAAATGCAAATAAAAAAAAAGTGTTAATATCACAAGTGTTAATATAATGCCTTGGTAAGACCACACTGAAGAGGGTTAGGCGACTGGAGGCTAAAACATACGAGGAACAGTTACAGGAATTTGGTTTCTCTAGTTTAATGAAAAGAAGGACTAGGGGGTGACATGATAGCAATCTTCCAATATCTCAGGGGTTGCCCCAAAGAAGAGGGAGTCAAGCTATTCTCCAAAGCACCTGAAGGCAGGACAAGAAGCAATGGGTGGAAACTAATCAAGGAGAGAAGCAACCTAGAACTAAGGAGAAATTTCCTGACAGATAGAACAAGTAATCAATGGAACAACTTACCTCCAGAAATTGTAAATGCTTCAACACTGGAAGTTTTTTAGAAGATGTTGGATAACCATTTGTCTGAAGTGGTGTAGGGTTTCCTGCCTTTTCAGGGGTTGGACTAGACGACCTCCAAGGTCCCTTCCAACTCAGATATTATTATTATTATTATTATTATTATTATTATTATTATTATTATTATTATTATTATTATTATTATTACACCTGCAGTTTTGTGATTAGCTATAGGTAGTCCTCAAGTTATAACCATGGTTGAGCTCCAGATTTGCTTAGCAGGACAGTTGCTTAAGTGAGTTTTGAAAAACCTTTCTGGCCAAGTTATTAAGTGAATTACTGCAGCTGTTCGGCTAGTAACACAGTTGTTAAGCGAATCTAGTTTACTCATTAAATTTGCTGGTCAGAAGGTCGCAAAAACGGATCACGTGACCCTGCAACCATCATTGCTAAGCGTCCGAATTTTGATCATATGACTACGGGGTCATTAAGTGCGAAAAAACAACCATAGTTCACTTTTTGTCGGCGCAGTCGTAACTTCGGACGGTCACTAAACGAACGGTTGTAAATCGAGGACTACCTGTATTTGCAATCTTTTCTGCCAGAAAGTCAATGGGGAAGCTGGCAGGGAAGGTTGAAAGCTGCTGTCACCTGCTTAGAGGCCTCCCTATGGCAGGGGTCTCCAACCTTGGTCCCTTTAAGACTTGTGGACTTCAACTCCCAGAGTCCCTCAGATAGCAAAGCTGGCTGAGGAACTCTGGGAGTTGAATCCATAAGTCTTAAAGGACCAAGGTTGAGACCTATGGAGTCTCTAAAGGCTGGTTGAAAAAGCTGCCTACCAAAAGATTTCAGCTCCATGTGAAGCTGAATCCCTTTCGCTCTCAAAGAGCTGCCTGCCTGCCAGACCGACTCACCCGCCTGTGAAGCTGAAACCCTTCAGCAGGCAGCTCTTCTGGAATGCCCCGTTGGACGGCCTGGGAGACATGCTCAATGACCACAAATGGGGCGCCAGGATTGTGGTCATGAAATGAAAAGTCACGTGACACCTTCCTTTAACCGTTAAGACTCAACAACCAAGATTCCCAATTGTGGTCGTAAATCAAGGACTACCTTTACAAAGGTAGTCAACGAACGTGAGCCAGAAGTGTGCTGCAGCTGCCAAAAAACCCAACTCTGCGTTAACAGAGGGATAGAAGAATCAAGGGCCTCTGGTGGCTCAGACTGGTAAGACAGTCTGTTATTAACAGCAGCTGCTTGCAATTACTGCAGGTTCTAGTCCCACCAGGCCCAAGGTTGACTCAGCCTTCCATCCTTTATAAGGTAGGTAAAATGAGGACCCAGATTGTGGGGGCAAGAAATTGACTTTGTATATAATATACAAATGGATGAAGACTATTGCTTGACATAGTGTAAGACGCCGAGTCTTCGGAGAAGGGCGGGATATAAATGCAAATAAAAAAAAAGTGTTAATATCACAAGTGTTAATATAATGCCTTGGTAAGACCACACTGAAGAGGGTTAGGCGACTGGAGGCTAAAACATACGAGGAACAGTTACAGGAATTTGGTTTCTCTAGTTTAATGAAAAGAAGGACTAGGGGGTGACATGATAGCAATCTTCCAATATCTCAGGGGTTGCCCCAAAGAAGAGGGAGTCAAGCTATTCTCCAAAGCACCTGAAGGCAGGACAAGAAGCAATGGGTGGAAACTAATCAAGGAGAGAAGCAACCTAGAACTAAGGAGAAATTTCCTGACAATGAGAATAATTAACCAGTGGAACGACTTGCCTCCAGAAGTTGTTCTTAAGGTTTTTAAGAAGCGATTGGATAACCATTGGTCTGAAACGGCATAGGGTCTCCTGCTTGAGCAGGGGGTTGGACTAGAAGACCTCCAAGGTCCCTTCCACTTCTTGTTATTCTGTTTTGTTCTATTCTGAAAACAGGACAAGAAGCAATGGATGGAAACTAAGCAAGGAGAAAAGCAACCAAGAACTAAGGAGAGCCATTAATCCAGTGGAACAACTTGCCTCCAGAAGAAGAATAGACTAGAATAGACTAGAATTTATTGGCCAAGTGTGATTGGACACACAAGGAATTTGTCTTGGTGCAGAGGCTCTCTCTCAGTGTACATAAAAGAAAAGATACGTTCATCAAGGTACGATATTTACAACACAATTGATGGTCAATATATCAATATAAATCAATATAATCAATATAAGTTGTGGATGCTCCACCACTGGAGGTTTTTAAGAAGAGATGGGAGAGCCATTTTTTCTGAAAAGGTATACAGTCTCCTGCTTCAACAGGGGATTGGCCCAGAAGACCTCCAACTCTGTTATTCTGTGAAAGGTGAGTAGATGGGCCGTCTTTACGGAACGCTATCAATTCTCTTTGAATCTCTGGAAGGATCTTTGGCTGCCAAGCCCCAGATGCAGGCAAAGGTCAACTTTATAAAACAGGCATTGTTTTCCGATGAAAGATCGCGCCCAGCCCAAAGAGCGCAGCACCCTTTTAACTGTGAACATACATGCAGCTCGGCTCAAAACAACACAACCGCCAGTTTTTTTTTCTCTCTCTCTCTCTCTCTCCATCCCTTCTCCCGAAAACGGATGACAAGCCTTTTTAACTGAATAAATATGCTTTCAATTATGGCAAGGGAAATACATGCCCTGCAAATTTGAGGACAAAAGAGGATCTCCAACAAAACCAACATCTGCGTAGTTTCAAAAAAAAAAACCGGGGCCCTGTTGTGCTTGTAGCCTTGCTTGGAGAAGTCATTGTTAGCATTAAGAGCAGAAGTGAAAGAAAAACATCCATTAAAGGCTAGATTGTCAACAAACACCAGGCTGGCACAATACATATCCGTTGTGGGAGGGGTGGGGGTGGAGAGATCAAAAGGGGAATAGAAGCAGCCGGGTTGAGTGGTGGCTTTATCCTCTAAGAAACATTAGAATCGCTGCTTAAAAGAGAGCTCATTTCAAGAGAAAGAGAGAAATGCGCAGCTGAAGGTCGGCAACCCAAAGCTAATTCCTTTGGATAATGTGTGTTTCTTTTTTCCTACACCACAGCTAATCCTCGACTTACGACCCCAACGGAGCGCCAACTTTTCCTTGCTAAGCGAGGCACGATGGGAAGTGGGTTTCGCCTTCATTTGAGGAACTTTTCTTTGCTGCGAGGGGTTAATAGAATAGAATAGAATTTTTATTGGCCAAGTGTGATTGGACACACAAGGAATTTGTCTTGGTGCAGATGCTCTCAGTGTACATAAAAGAAAAGATACGTTCATCCAGGTACAACATTTACAACACAATTGATGGTCAATATATCAATATAAATCATAAGGATTGCCAGCAACAAGTTATAGTCATACAGTCATAAATGGAAAGAGATTGGTGATGGGAACTATGAGAAGATTAATAGTAGTGCAGATTCAGTAAATAGTTTGACAGTGTTGATGGAATTATTTGTTTAGCAGAGTGATGGCCTTCGGGGAAAAACTGTGTCTTGTGTCTAGTTGTTCTGGTGTGCAGTGCTCTATAGCGTCGTTTTGAGGGTAGGAGTTGAAACAGTTTATGTCCTGGATGCGAGGGGTCTGTAAATATTTTCACGGCTCTCTTCTTGATTCGTGCAGTATATAGGTCCTCAATGGAAGGCAGGTTGATAGCAATTATTTTTTCTGCAGTTAAGTTAAGACCACGGTTGTTAACTGGAATCCGGCTTCCTCGTTGACTTCGCTGGACACTACAAGGACACTACAAGGTCGACAAGAGGGGATCACACGATCCCGGGACACTACAAGCGTCTGAAGGAAGGAAGGAAGCTGATTTAGGGGAGAAAAAAAATGAACTCAACTGCACCCTTTTCTTCTTCTTTTTGGGTATGGCCAAGTTCAGGCTAGGTTCCTTTCTTTATCTAATCCTATCAGACCCAGGTTGACCCTCCCTGCCCCAGTGAAGGTACCCTGCAATCCAGTAGTGGGTTTCAATTTTTGGCCGCTACCGGTTTGCTTGTGGGCACGTGCGCACAAGGCTTCTGTGCACAGGCAGAAGCTTCTGTACAGGCACAGAGACCTCCGGGTGGGTGGGTGGAGCCTGGCGCCACCGCTACCGGTTTGCCCGAACTGGGGCGAACCGGTAGCAACTCATCACTGCTGCAATCAGTGGGGCCTGGGTACTTACGGGACCGCCTGCTGTTACCTCATGCCTCCCACCATCCCGTACGCTCTCACAGAGAGGGACTTCTCAGGGTGCCGTCCGCCAAACAATGTCGGCTGGCAGCCCCCAGGGGAAGATCCTTCTCTGTGGGGGCTCCTACTCTTTGGAATGAACTTCCCCTGGGTTTACGCCAAATACCTGACCTTCGGACCTTTCGCCGCGAATTGAAAACATATTTGTTTATTCGGGGCTAACAAACTTTTAAACTGTTTAGTTTTTTTAAATTTTAAATTCTATTTATGTTTTAAATTGGGGTTTTTAGATTTTAAATATTTTAATTTCTCGGCCAATTGTGTAATAAGTTTCTTAATTTAGTTTTTAAATTGTATATTGTGTATGTTTTTAGCCTGGCTGTACACCGCCCTGAGTCCTTCGGGAGAAGGGTGGTCTAGAAATTCAATAAATAATAATAATAATAATAATAATAATAATAATAATAATAATAATAATAATAATAATAATAATAATAATCCCATCTAGACCAAAGAATAGACTAGAACAGGGATAGGGATAGGGATAGGGGTAGGGGTAGGGGTAGGGGTAGGGAGGGGAGGGGAGAGATGGGATGGGATGGGATGGGATAGGACAGAACAGGATAGAACCAGGTAGAATCTTTATTGAGAGTAGGATATGATAGGACAGAATCTTTATCGAGAAGAGAAGAGAAGAGAAGAGAAGAGAAGAGAAGAGAAGAGAAGAGAAGAGAATAACAGAGTTGGAAGGACCCTGGAGGTCTTCTAGTCCAACAAAGATTATCACCTTTAAAGCGCTCCACGGCTTAGGACCGGGTTATTTACGAGACCGCCTGCTGCCACCAATAGCCTCCCATCAACCCGTGCGCTCCCATAGGGAGGGCCTCCTCAGGGTGCCGTCAGTCAAACAATGTCGACTGGCGACCCCCACAGGGAGGGCCTTCTCTGTGGGGGCACTTGCCCTCTGGAATGAGCTCCCTCCAGGGATACGACATCTCCCTGACCTCCGGACCTTCCGTCGCGAAATGAAGCCTTTTTTTGTTTTCCCGCGCAGGGCTGGCTTAAAGTAATTTTAATACGGGCTTATTATGGTTTTATTATAGTTTGAAAATTTTGTTTCGGCCTAATTGAATCAGATTTTTAAAATCGTTTTAATTTTTGTGCTATTGTGTTTTTATCTGGCTGTAAAGCGCCCTGAGTCCTTCAGGAGAAGGGCAGTATATAAATTCAATAAATAAATAAATAAATAACCCCCCTGCTTAGGCAGGAAACCCTACACCACTTCAGAGAAATGGTTATCCAACAACTTTTTAAAAAACCTCCAGTTTTGAAGCATTCACAACTCAGTTGTTCCACTGATTAATTGTTCTGACAGTCAGGAAATTTCTCCTTAGTTCTAGGTTGCTTCTTTCTGTGATTAGTTTCCATCCATTGCTTCTTTTTCTGTCTTCAGGTGCTTTGGCGAATAGCTTGACTCCCTCTTCTTTGGGGCAGCCTCTCAAATTTTGGAAAACTAATATCATGTCACCCCTTAGACCAGGCATACTCAATTCCAGCAACCACTCTTTATACGTCTTAACCTCCAGAGAGGATTACAGATTACATTTTACTGGTGAACATGGACAAAAATGGACATGGCTAGGAAATCCTTTCTTATCTTCTTTTTTTCTTAGGAAAATAAAGAGAAGTCAAAGAATAATAGAAGATTAATTATACAATAAGAACAGTAATTGTGAAATGTCGAATTATCCACTTGTCTTGATAAAAAGAAAAGTGACTGCATATGAACTTTATGAAATCGCTTTGTCTCATCCTTAACTTGCCACTTAGAGCTTTCTGGATTTGGAAGTATACAAATTAGGTAAATAAATAAAACAAAAATTGAAACAAACTCAAGTGCTCTATTTTCTATTTGCAATAACATGGGTTTTGAACTATTGGGAAAACTTGCAAATAATCCATCCGTTCACTTTTGATTTCAAATAACAATAATATTTGTGAATAGAAGTTAAAACTATATTTTTGAATTGGAAATCTTATTGTACAGCAGCGATGAACATATTGCTAAGGTTTATAATAAGTTCCTGAAACTGAATCTGGAAAGTGAACATGTAGAAACATCGTATGATTTAGTGGGCAAGGACTTTTGGATATAATGTGAGGCTTGAACAATGGGAAAAGATGTGGACGAAAGGTTTAAAATTCACATTAAACTATAATTTTAAAGAAAAAATCTATAAAATGATGTATCGCTGGTATTTAACACTGTATAAGTTACCTAGAATGTATAAAGTTATTTCAAATGAATAGAATAGAATAGAATAGAATAGAATAGAATAGAATAGAATAGAATAGAATGGAATGGAATAGAATAGAATAGAATAGAATAGAATTTTTTTATTGGCCAAGTGTGATTGGACACACAAGGAATTTGTCTTTGGTGCATACACTCTCAGTGTACATAAAAGAAAAGATACGTTCAAAATAGAATAGAATAGAATAGAATAGAATAGAATAGAATAGAATAGAATAGAATAGAATAGAATAGAATAGAATAGAATAGAATAGAATAGAATTTTTTATTGGCCAGGTGTGATTGGACACACAAGGAATTTGTCTTTGGTGCATACGCTCTCAGTGTACATAAAAGAAAAGATACCTTCATCAAGAATTCTAAGGTACAACACTTAATGATAGTCATAGGCTACAATTAAGCAATCAGGAAACAATCAATTACAGTATAAATGGTAAGGATACAAGCCACAAAGTGACAGTCATAAGTGGAAGGAGATGGGTGATGGGAACGATGAGAAGGTTAATAGAAGTGCAGATTTAGTCAATAGTTTGACAGTGTTGAGGGAATTATTATATTATAAATGAACGTTGGAAAGGTAAAAGTAAAAAACCTCTTATCAATCCTGGGTTGTATAAACAGAGCATAGAATCAAGATCATATGAAGTATTAGTGCGGCTTTTCAAAACCCCATTAATAAGGCCACACCTGGAATACCACAAACAATTTTGGTCACCATACTACAAAAACAGTGTTGAGACTTTGGAGAAAGTTCAGAGAAGAGCAACTAAGATGATCAAAGGCCTGGAGGCTAAAGCATATAAAGAACGTTTGTACGATTTGGGTCTGGGTAGCCTAAAAAAAAGGAGAATTAGGGGTGACATGATAGCAGCATTCCAGTGTTTGAGGGGCTGCCACAAAGAAGAGTGGGGTCAACCTATTCTCCAAAGCACCAGAAGGCAGGACAAGAAACAGTGGATGGAAACTAACCAAAGAGAGAAGCAACCTGGAATTAAGGAGAAACTTCCTAAGAGTGAGGACAATTAACCAGTGGAACGGCTTGCCTCCAGAAATCGTTGGCGCTCCATCACTTGGGATTTTTAAGAAGAGACTGGACAGTCACTTGTCTGAGATTGTATAGGTCAGTGATGGTGGACCTTTTAGACACTGAGTGCCCAAACTGCGCGTGCGGGCATGCCCAAACTGCGCGTGCGGGCATGCCCAAACTGAAAGGGCCTCTGGTGGCTCAACGGACTAAGACAGCCTGTTATTAACACAGCTGCTTGCAATTACTGCAGGTTCAAGTCCCACCAGGCCCAAGGTTGACTCAGCCTTCCATCCTTTATAAGGTAGGTAAAATGAGGACCCAGATTGTTGAGGGCAATAAAAGTTGACTTTGTATATAATATACAAATGGATGAAGACTATTGCTTAACACATTGTAAGCTGCCCTGAGTCTTCGGAGAAGGGCGGGATATAAATGCAAATTTTTAAAAAAAGGTACACTAGCACGCAAACATGTGCCAGGATCCTCCCCTCCTTACTTTTCTTTCCTCTTTTTGGAAAGGGGGCCCAGATTGTTGGGGGAAATGAGGACCAAATTGTTGGGGGCAAGAGGCTGACTCTGTAAACAGCTTAGAGGGCTGTAAAGCACTATGAAAGGGGTATATAAGTCTAAGTGCTATTGCTATATTCCTTCCCGTCGTGTCCTATTATTTGCTTTCATATTCTGTATTTTATTCTATAATCTAATTAAAAAAAATGTTTAAAATTGGGGGTGGGGGGAAGAAATTAAAACTATATTTGGGTGCTTGAAAGCAGAAATTCTGCTGCCGGTGACCAATATTATTAATTTTTTTTAAATGAACCGTTTATAATTCCGGAGCCTGTTCAATCAGATAAAATAGGGTGTGTAGATACAAATCTTCACACTGTGGTTTACCACTGATACCTATATGTGCCCTAACTTGCCTTAGCAATCATGGGCTTGTCTTAATTTTTTTCAGGAAACTGAGCAGGTTAATGTGTTGTTTTTTTTTAAGGATTAGCATCTGCAAACCAACAGCACCCCCTGCTGGCATTCAAAATTATTTGACATGAATTTGCAAAATTTGACAGATTTCAAGTTTTATACATTTTTTCTTCAGCCTGCCAACGCAAATCCTCTTCTGCAAGAGAGGAACAGCTTAATAAATAGCACAGTTTAGCTTTTTATAGATATCAAGACATAATTGTAATGCTCTCTACATGGGGCTCCCCTTGAGGTGCACCCGGAGGCTCCAGTTAGTCCAGAATGCAGCTGCGCGGGTGATAGAGGGAGCTTCGCGTAGCTCCCATGTAACACCGCTCCTGCGCAGACTGCACTGGCTGCCTGTGGTCTTTCGGGTGCACTTTAAGGTCTTGGTTACTACCTTTAAAGCGCTCCATGGCTTAGGGCCTGGGTACTTACGGGACCGCCTACTGTTACCTCATGCCTCCCACCGACCCATACGCTCACACAGAGAGGGACTTCTCAGGGTGCCGTCCGCCAAACAATGTCGGCTGGCGGCCCCCAGGGGAAGATCCTTCTCTGTGGGGGCTCCTACCCTCTGGAACGAACTTCCCCCTGGTTTACGCCAAATATCTGACCTTCGGACCTTCCGCCGCAAATTGAAAACACATCTATTTATTCGCGCGGGGCTGGCTTAAATTTCTCTTGGTTTTTAAACTTCTATTATGAATTTTAATGGGTTTTTAGTTTTTATATGTTTTAAAGTCCTAGGCCAATTGTGTAATAAGTTTTTTAATTCGTATTTTAATTGGATATTGTATTGTTTGTTTTTTATTTTGGCTGTACACCGCCCTGAGTCCTTCGGGAGAAGGGCGGTATAAAAATCGAATAAATAAATAAATAAATAAATAAATAAATAAATAAATAAATAAATAAATAAATAAATAAATAAATAAATAAATAAATAAATAAATAAATAAATAAATAAATAAATAAATAAATATAAAAATTGAATAAATAAATAAATAAATAAATAAGGCCTAAGTTTGCAATGATTTGAACATTCACCAAAACAGGAAAAAACAACAACCACCAGATAATGGGTAGTTTTCGACGTACAACCACAACTGAACCCAGAATTTCCATTGCTAAGCTGTTAAGTGAGATTTGCCCCATTTTACAGCCTTTCCTGCCACCGTTCTTAAGCGAATTGCGGCAGTTGTTCAGTTAGTAACACGGCGGTTAAGGGAATCTGGCTCCCCCATTGACTTTGTGGGTCAAACGGTCGCAAAAGGGGATCACGTGACCCCGGGTCACTGCAACCGTCATAAATATGAAGCGGTTGCCAAATTTTGATCACGTGACCATGGGGATGCTGCAAAGGAGATAAATGTGAAAACATGTCATAAGTCACTATTTTGCAGTGCCCTTGTAATGTCAGTTGGTCACTAAACATCTCACTTCCCGCCTGGACTACTGCAACGCTCTCTACATGGGGCTCCCCTTGAAGAGCACCCGGAGGCTCCAACTGGTTCAGAATGCGGCCGCGCGGGTGATAGAGGGAGCGACTCGAGGCTCCCATATGTAACACCTCTCCTGCACAGGCTGCACTGGCTTCCGGTGGTCTTCCGGGTGCAATTCAAGGTGTTAGTTATCACCTTTAAAGCGCTCCATGGCATTGGACCGGGTTATCTACGAGACCGCCTGCTGCTACCGGTGGCCTCCCATCGACCAGTGCGCTCCCATAGGGAGGGCCTCCTCAGGGTGCCGTCGGCCTGACAATGTCGACTGGCGACCCCCAGGGGGAGGGCCTTCTCTGTGGGGGCTCCAGCCCTATGGAACGAGCTGCCACCAGGGCTACGGCAACTCCCTGACCTCCGGATCTTTCAGCACAAGCTGAAGACGTTTTTATTCCATCGCGCAGGACTGGCCTAATAGTTTTTAATGGGGGTTTTATTGGTTTTATAGTTTTCAGCCAATTTCGTATTAGTCTTTTAAGTTCGTTTTTAATTTTTATATCTGTTGTTTTTATCTGGCTGTAAACCGCCCTGAGTCCTTTGGGAGAAGGGCGGTATAGAAATTGGAATAAATAATAATAGTAGTAATAATAATAACAATAATAACAATAATAACAATAATAATAATAATAATAATAATAATAATAATAATAATAATAATAATAATAATAATAATAATAATAATAATAATAATTTAATTTGTTTACCGCCCTTCTCCCGAAGGACTCAGGGCGGTGAACAACCAAATAAAATACAAACACAGACACATACAATATTAAAAAACAACCCTTAAAAAACTTATTCAATTTGTCAAAAAATTAAAATACAAATTACACCCATAAAATTACAAAAATTTAAAACCCATTAAATTAAATTAAAATTTTAAAAATCAAGCCAGTCCAGCCATACGAAATAAATAGGTTTTAAGTTCGCTTTTAATTTTTATATCTGTTGTTTTATCTGGCTGTAAACCGCCCTGAGTCCTTTGGGAGAAGGGCGTATAGAAATTGGAATAAATAATAATAGTAGTAATAATAATAACAATAATAACAATAATAACAATAATAATAATAATAATAATAATAATAATAATAATAATAATAATAATAATAATAATAATAATAATAATAATAATAATAATTTAATTTGTATACCGCCCTTCTCCCGAAGGACTCAGGGCGGTGAACAACCAAATAAAATACAAACACAGACACATACAATATTAAAAAACAACCCTTAAAGAACTTATTCAATTTGTCAAAAAATTTAAAATACAAATTACACCCATAAAATTACAAAAATTTAAAACCCATTAAATTAAATTAAAATTTTAAAAATCAAGCCAGTCCAGCCATACGAAATAAATAGGTTTTAAGTTCGCAGCGAAAGGTCCTAAGGTCAGGTAATTGTCGAAGTCCAGGGGGAAGCTCGTTCCACAGGGCCCTCCTCCTGGGGGCCGCCAGTCGACATTGTTTGGCTGACGGCACCCTAAGGAGTCCCTCTCTATGGGAACGCACCAGACGCTGGGAGATAGAGGCCGGCAGTAGACGGTCCCGTAAGTAACCCGGTCCTAAGCCATGGAGCGCTTTGAAGGTGGTAACCAATACCTTAAATAAATAAATAAATAAATAAATAAATAGGTTATAAATTGAGGAGTACCTACATTTCTTATGGCAAAAATGGAACAGCTTGCCTCCAGAAGTTGTCACTGGAGGTTTTCAAGAAGAGATTGGACAGCCGTTTGTCTGAAATGGGGATAGGGTCTCCTGCTTGAGCAGGGGGTTGGATTAGAACAGGGGTCCTCCAACCTTGGTAACTTTAAGACTTGTGGACTTCAGCTCCCAGAATTCCTCAGCCAGCTTTGAATTCTGTGAGTTGAAGTCCACAAGTCTTAAAGTTACCAAAGTTGGAGTCCACTGGACTAGAAGACCTCCAAGGTCCCTTCCAACATTACTATTTAGAATAGAATAGAATTTTTTATTGGCCAAGACACACAAGGAATTTGTCTTGGTGCATATGCTCTCAGTGTGCATAAAAAAGATACCTTCATCAAGGTACAACACTTACTGATAGTCATAGGGTACAAATAAACAATCAGGAAACAATCAATATCAGTATAAATCATAAGGATACAAGCAACAAAGTTACAGTCGTAAGTGGGAGGAGATGGGTGATGGGAACAATGAGAAGATTAATAGTAGTGCAGACTTAGTGAATTGTTTGACAGTGTTGAGGGAATTATTTGTTTAGCAGAGTGATGGCGTTGGGGAAAAAACTGTCCTTGTGTCTAGTTGTTCTGGTGTGCGGTTGTCGTGTCCCACTCCTTCGCTGACGGCCGGGTCAGGGAAATCCGAATCAGGCGTGCCTCTGCAGCTCTGCCAAAGTCCTAGCAAAGTCCTCAGAGCAGGCAGGAGACCAGTAAGTGACTTCAGCAAGGTATGTTTAGACTTTGCCTGACTCAGAGAATGCCAGAAAGCAGGTCCTTTATATAGGCCATGGGGTGTGGCTCCATGACTCAGCACTTATCCAGGCCTGCCCCTCCCTTCCTTCTGTTGCCTCCGTCTATCAAGTCTTCTGACGTGAGGGTCACGCCAGTCTGCAGCTGTTGGCAATTGACCTTCCTCAGGCTCACATGCTGTGGAGGAGGGGGAGGGGTCTAGTTGCTCCGTTTGCCTGGGCATGGAGCCAGAGCTGGGGGCTGAAGATACTTCCTCCTCTTCAGCCTGTCTGGGCATGGAGCCAGGGCTGGGGCCGGGAGGCATACTAGGACATTCCTCCGTGTTCGGAAGCAGATAAGAAGGCCCCGGCTGTGGTGAGATCGGACGAGACACAACAGCAGTGCTCTGTAGTGTCATTTTGAGGGTAGGAATTGAAACAGTTTATGTCCAGGATGCGAGGGATATGTAAATATTTTCACAGCCCTCTTTTTGACTCATGCAGGACACAGGTCCTCCATGGAAGGCAGGTTGGTAGCCATTGTTTTTTTCTGCAGTTCTATATTCTATTCTATTCTAAAAATTAAAGCCTCTATGCAAAAGAAGAGCGAAGCACCGAATGACAATCATCCACCCACATTTTTGGCAGGTTGTTCTGGATCCCAATCAATATGTCTACTCCAGGCTAAACAAACCAGATTCACACTAGTTAAGAGTGTCATATATTATTAAAAGTTTATGCAGTGGTTCACAGGGCCAGATTTTTATGCTGACAGGTTTTCAGTAAAGTGGGAAGAAAAATCAATGCGAATTATTACCTTGGAAGACAACCCGTCCCTTTTGCATTTAATGGAGTCTCAAAATGATTCCATCCTTATTTTATTTATTTAAAGCATTTACTTAAAGGAACAGTTTTAGAACCCTTCTTTTTTTTTGTTAAAAAATAAATTTATAATATAAAATACAAAAATACAAAAGAAAATGGTAGGAAAACAAGGGAGGAAAAAGGGAAGGGAAAAGGCATTGACTCCGGACTCCCTTTGATGCAGTCGAATAAGATCAAAGCACAACTTTTTACTTTTACATGATAATACAAACAAGCCATTTAACTACAAACCTATCTAATCGGTAAAACCCAAAATCAAAGTTTCATTTTTTCCCCCACCTCGAGCACAAAGTCCAGAAGCGGTTTCCAAGTAGAAACAAAAGTAATTGTGCTTTATTCTTTGAATCCAAGCAGCCAATTTAGCCAGCTCTGCTAATTCGTTCGACTTTTGCAGCCATTCATCCATTGTGGGAATCAAACTGCCCTTCCATTTTTGTGCATGAAGTAACAGCAGCAGCCCTTAAGACTTATATATTCGCAGTGCTTTACAGCCCTCTCTAAGCAGCTTACAGTCAGCAAATTGCCCCCAACAATCTGGGTTCTCATTTTACCGACCTCGGAAAGATGGAAGGCTGAGCTAACCTTGCACTCATAACTGTGACCATTGTAGCGTCCTGGAGCCACGTGACCTTCTGACCAGCAAAGTCGATGGGGAAGCTGGATTCACTTAACAAGTGGATTCACTTAACAACCGTATTGCTAACTTAACAACTGCGGTGATTCCTTTAACAACTAAGGCAAGAAAGGTCATAAAACGGAGCACAAAATCAACTTATTAGAGCCATGGTGGCGCAGTGGTTAGAGTACAGCCCTGCAGGCTACTTCAGCCGACTGCTAGTTGCAGTTTGGCAGTTCGAATCTCACCGGCTCAAGGTTGACTCAGCCTTCCATCCTTCCAAGGTGGGTAAAAGGAGGACCCAGATTGTTGGGGGCAAGAGGCTAGCTCTGTAAACTGCTTAGTTGTTGTAAGTTGCGAATTCGTGTTTGACCCATCGCGACCCCATGGACAACATTCCTCCAGGCCTTCCTGTCCTCTACCATCCTCTGGAGTCCATTTAAACTCATGCCTACTGCTTCAGTGACTCCATCCAGCCACCTCGTTCTCTGTCGTCCCCTTCTTCTTTTGCCCTCCATCGTTCCCATCATTAGGCTCTTCTCCAGTGAGTCCTTCCTTCTCATTAGGTGGCCAAAGTATTTCAGTTTCATCTTCAGGATCTGGCCTTCTAAAGAGCAGTCAGGGTTGATCTCCTCTAGGACTGACCAGTTGGATTGCCTTGCAGTCCAAGGGACTCGCAGGAGTCTTCTCCAGCACCAGAGTTCAAAGGCCTCCATTCTTTGGCGCTCAGCCTTCCTTATGGTCCAACCTTCACAGCCATACATTGCAACTGGAAAAACCATAGCCTTGACTATATGCACTTTTGTTGGCAGGGTGATGTCTCTGCTTTTTAGTACACTGTCTAGATTTGCCATAGCTTTCCTCCCCAGGAGCAAGCGTCTTTTAATTTCTTGGCTGCAGTCCCCATCTGTGGTGATCTTGGAACCCAGGAAAATAAAATCTGTCACTACCTCCATTTCTTCTCCATCTATCTGCCAGGAATTGAGAAGGCCGGATGCCATGGTTTTAGTTTTCTTAATGTTGAGTTTCAAGCCAACTTTTGCACTCTCCTCCTTCGCCCGTATCAAGAGGCTCTTTAGTTTCTCTTCGCTTTCTGCCATTAGAGTGGTATCATCTGCATATCTGAGGCTGTTGATATGTCTCCCGGCAATCTTAATTCCAATTTTTGATATTTCTCCCGGCAATCTTAATTCCAATTTTTGATTCATCTAGCCCCACCTTTCTCATGATGTGCTCTGCATATAAGTTAAATAGGCAGGGTGATGTCTCTGCTTTTAGTACACTGTCTAGATTTGCCATAGCTTTCCTCCCCAGGAGCAAGCGTCTTTTAATTTCTTGGCTGCAGTCCCCATCTGTGGTGATCTTGGAACCCAGGAAAATAAAATCTGTCACTACCTCCATTTCTTCTCCATCTATCTGCCAGGAATTGAGAAGGCCGGATGCCATGGTTTTAGTTTTCTTAATGTTGAGTTTCAAGCCAACTTTTGCACTCTCCTCCTTCGCCCGTATCAAGAGGCTCTTTAGTTTCTCTTCGCTTTCTGCCATTAGAGTGGTATCATCTGCATATCTGAGGCTGTTGATATGTCTCCCGGCAATCTTAATTCCAATTTTTGATATTTCTCCCGGCAATCTTAATTCCAATTTTTGATTCATCTAGCCCCACCTTTCTCATGGTGTGCTCTGCATATATAAGTTAAATAGACAGGGTGATAGTATACAGCCTTGCTGGGCTCCTTTCCCAATTTTGAACCAATCAGTGGTTCCGTGTCCAAACCGCTTAGAGAGGGCTGTAAAGCATTGCGAAGCAGTATATAAGTCTAAGCGCTATTGCTAGTGCCATTAACAAGCGATCTCACTTAGCAACAATAAATTTGGGCTCAATTGTGGTCGTAAGTCAAGGACTGCCCGTACAGGCACCTAAAACCACTGTTTTGGCAATGGAGTACGTTCTTGTCACCGTTGCCTGCCATGGCTCCAAACGTGGAAAATTTTCCCTCCCGTAAAAAGATCAGAAAAGCAGCGGGATCAACAAAGCATTGTCCATGTGGGGTGCGCCTGTGTATGTACTCGTCTGAGCTACGCAAAAGATCTTGTCCGACTTTCAAGATCTTGAAAGGGTCCATATCAGCAGAGATATCGCAGCAAGACCAAGAGACAGCCAAGAAGATTTGGGGGTGCAATTTACTTCTGATTAGGGGGTCATCAGGTCAAGATAGGTTAGAGACACACACACACACGCACGTACCCCATGGCCTGTTTCTGTTGTTCCCCTCTGGGAGGATTTCGAAGTATCTATAGTAGGACTAGATTCTGTAGCAGCTTTGTTCCCTAGGCCAGGGGTGTCCAAACTTGGCAACTTTTAAGACTTGTGGACTTCAATTTCCAGAATTCCTCAGCCTGCTTTGCTCAGCTTTGGTGGTTGAGGAATTCTGGGAGTTAAAGTCCACAAGTCTTAAAGTTGCAGGTTTGGACACCCCTGGCCTAGGCCATTCGTCTTGTAAACTCGCAAGATTTGTTTTTCTCGCTTAAATGTACGGTTTATGTGTAGATCCGAACTAGACTGTGATGTTTCTCTCTGCCACATACGGGTGTGTCTGTGGGTATGTGCATAATGGTTCTCTTTTGAGAGCTGAAAACATTGACATTTCATTTTAATGCAGCGTACATTTAAAAGCAGTGGTAGGTTTCAATTTTTTTTTACTACCGGTTCTGTGGGCGTGGCTTGGTGGGCGTGGCAGGGGGAAGGATGCTATAAAACATCCATTCCCTCCCCACTTCAGGGGAAGGTTACTGCAAAAATCCCCATTTCCTCCCAATCAGCTGGGACTCGGGAGGCAGAGAATAGATGGGGGGTGGGGCCAGAGTATTTTTACTACCGGTTCTCCGAACTACTCAAAATTTCCGCTACCTAGTCAGAACCTGCTGAAACCCACTGATTTAAAGTGACAATAACGGTTCTGTTTTATTCTATTTCTATTCTTGTTCTATTCCTCTTCTGCTCTATTCCATTTTTTTTTCTATTCCATTTTTGTTTTATTCCTGTTCTGATTCTCTTCTCTTCTCTTCTCTTCCTCTCTAGTTCTGTTCTATTCTATTCTATTCTCAATAAAGATTGCCTTGAGCCTAATCTTGATTTCTAAGATTTCATGACTCTAATAAAAGGGAATATTTGTAGCTCAGGGTTGAAATGAGAGGTCCTTGGTGCTCTCTGAGGTTGGTTGCTTTCTTGCAAATGTTTCATTACCCGGCTGTGAATCCCTCTATGTGCGGTGGGGCCATAGGAATCAGCTGGGCTTGGTGATCGCGTACCTGGCTCCTTGCTGCGTGACCACAGCCCTGCCTGAACTGTTGGAGGTACTTGCTGCTGTGGCGGTTGAGACCCCCAGACTTTTAGTCATGGGGGATTTCAACCTGCCATCAGTTGGCTTGTCATCGACGGCAGCTCGGGAGTTCCAGGCTTCCATGACGGCCTTGGACCTGATTCGAGTAAATGATGGCCCTACGCACATGGGGGGTGGCACGCTGGATCTGATTTATATCTCTGGACAGTGGTTAAATGATCTGGTGTTAGATGATTTAGTAACAGAACCGATGTCATGGTCGGATCATTTTCTCCTTCGCCTAGACTTCCGAACCGCCATTCACCATCGCAGGGAGACGGAACCTATACGGTGGTTCCGTCCCAGGCGCCTGATGGACCCCGAGAGGTTCCTGACGGAGCTTGGGCCATTCCCTGAGGATCTGGCCCACGGCACGACTGAGGAACTAATCGTGGCCTGGGAACAGGCCGCGACTGGGGCCTTGGACCGTGTCGCGCCTTTGCGGCCTCTGACCCGGCGTAGATCTCGTCCGGCCCCTTGGTTCTCCAAGGGGCTGAGGGAGATGAAACGCCAGAGAAGACGCCTAGAGAGCACCTGGAGGTCCAGTTGCTCCGAAGCTGATCGGACACTAGTTAGGTCCTATTCTAGGACCTACCTAGTGGCAATGAGGGAAGCAAGGCGTTCTTACACCTCCACCCTCATTGCGTCGGCAGATAACCGCCCGGCCGCCCTGTTTCGGGTGACCCGCTCTTTCCTACATCAGGAGGTGCGGGATGACCCTTTGCAGGGACGAGCCGAGGAGTTTAGTGGTTATCTATACGATAAAATCGCTCAGCTGAGGGACGGTCTGGACCGAATTTGGGATGATCCAAGCGAGGGAGAGGAGGCACGTCTTGTTGAGCCCATTTGGGATGAGTTTGACCCTGTGGCTCCCGAGGACGTGGACAGGTTGTTGGGGAGGCTTCACGGCACGACATGTTTACTAGACCCGTGCCCTTCCTGGCTGGTACTGGCCACTCAGGCGGTGACACGAGGCTGGCTCCAGAGGATTATCAACGCTTCTTTGTTGGAAGGGGTTTTCCCTGCCGCCTTGAAAGAGGCGGTGGTGAGACCCCTCCTTAAGAAGCCCTCCCTGGACCCAGCTATTTTGGGTAATTATCGTCCAGTCTCCAACCTTTGCTTTGTTGCGAAGGTTGTAGAGAGTGCTGTGGCGCGACAGCTACCCCAATACCTGGATGAAGATGTCTATCTAGACCCATTCCAGTCCGGCTTCCGACCCGGATACAGCACGGAAACAGCTTTGGTCGCATTGGTGGATGATCTCTGGAGGGCCAGGGACAGGGGTTATTCCTCTGCCCTGGTCCTATTAGACCTCTCAACGGCGTTCGATACCATCGACCATGGTATCTTGCTGCGCCGGTTGGGGGGATTGGGAGGCACCGTATATCGGTGGTTCTCCTCCTATCTCTCCGACCGGTCGCAGACGGTGTTGAAAGGGGGGCAGAGGTCGACCGCGAGGGGCCTCACTTGTGGGGTCCCACAGGGGTCGATTCTCTCGCCCCTGCTGTTCAACATCTACATGAAGCCGTTGGGTGAGATCATCAGTGGTTTCGGGGTGAGATACCAGCAGTACGCTGATGACACCCAGCTGTACTTTTCCACCCCGGGCCACTGTTGAAGTGCTGTCCCGGTGTTTGGAAGCTGTACGGGTCTGGATGGGGAGAAACAGGCTCAAGCTTAATCCCTCCAAGACGGAGTGGCTGTGGATGCCGGCATCCTGATTCAGTCAGCTGCAACCGCAGCTGGCTGTCGGAGGCGAGTTACTGGCCCCAAAGGATAGGGTGCGCAACTTAGGTGTCCTCCTGGATGATCGGCTGTCGTTTGAAGATCATTTGACGGCCGTCTCCAGGAGGGCCTTCCACCAGGTTCGCCTGGTTCGGCAGTTGCGCCCCTTCCTTGATCGGGATGCCTTATGCACAGTCACTCATGCGCTCGTTACCTCTCCCTTGGATTACTGTAATGCTCTCTACATGGGGCTCCCCTTGAAGTGCACTCGGAGGCTTCAGTTAGTCCAGAATGCAGCTGCGCGGGTGGATAGAGGGAGCTACGCGTAGCTCCCATGTAACACCGCTCCTGCGCAGACTGCACTGGCTGCCTGTGGCCTTCCGAGTGCACTTTAAGGTGTTGGTTACGACCTTTAAAGCGCTCCATGGCTTAGGACCTGGGTACTTACGGGACCGCCTGCTGTTACTACACGCCTCCCACCGACCCGTATGCTCCCATAGAGAGGGAATTCTCAGGGTGCCGTCTGCCAAACAATGCCGGCTGGCGGCCCCCAGGGGAAGGGCCTTCTCTGTGGGGGCTCCCACACTCTGGAACGAGCTTCTCCCGGGTTTACGCCAAATACCTGACCTTCGGACATTCCGTCGCGAACTGAAGACACATCTCTTTATCTGCGCGGGGCTGGCTTAAATTGGATTTTTTAATGTTAAATTTTATTAATTTTTTAAACGGGGTTTTTAGTTTATGGCAAATTTTAATTTTCAGGCTAATCTAAATAAGTTTTTTAAATTGTATTTTAACCTGTATATGGTATTGTTGGTTTTATCTTGCCTGTACACCGCCCTGAGTCCTTCGGGAGAAGGGCGGTATAAAAATCAAATAAATAAATAAAATAAAACTAGGTAACATCATCAGTGATACAAGGGAATAGGGTTTAGGGAGAGGAAGAGGAGGAAGATGACAACAACAGCAACAACTGTGGGGTCCTGGTTCTCTGAGTTTGGTTGTTTTCTTGCAGACATTTCATTACCCAACTAGGTAACGTCATCAGTGCTAGAAGGGAGTGGGGTTAACAGCGAGGAGGAGGAGGAGGAGGAGGAGGAGGAGGAGGAGGAGGAGGAGGAGGAGGAGGAGGAGGAGGAGGAGGAGGAGGAGGAGGAGGAGGAGGAGGAGGAGAACTGTGGGATACTTGGTGGTCTCTGAGCTTGGTTGTTTTTTCTTGCAAATGTTTCATTACCCATACTAGGAAACATCATCAGTGCTCATAACTCATAACTGTCTGGTTCGGTTCTGCAACCCAACAAGAGAGACACAGACTTCAGAGGATCATTAGAACTGCAGAAAAAATAATTGCTACCAACCTGCCTTCCACTGAGGACCTGTATACTGCACGAATCAAGAAGAGGGCCGTGAAAATATTTGCAGATCCCTCGCATCCTGGACATAAACTGTTTCAACTCCTACCCTCAAAACGACGCTATAGAGCACTGCACACCAGAACAACTAGACACAAGAACAGTTTCTTCCCGAAGGCCATCACTCTGCTAAACAAATAATTCCCTCAACACTGTCAAACTATTCACTAAGTCTGCACTACTATGAATCTTCTCATCGTTCCCATCACCAATCTCTTTCCACTTATGACTGTGTGACTGTAACTTTGTTGCTGGCAATCCTTATGATTTATATTGATATAATGACCATTATTTGTGTTGTAAATGTTGTACCTTGATGAAGGTATCTTTTCTTTTATGTACACTGAGAGCGTATGCACCAAAGACAAATTCCTTGTGTGTCCAATCACACTTGGCCAATAAAGAATTCTATTCTATTCTATTCTATTCTATTCTATTCTATTCTATTCTATTCTATTCTATTCTATTCTATTCTCAGTCTGCAAGAAAACACCCAAGCTCACAGACCACCCAGGACCTCTGTTTTCATGATTACAGTCATGATTTCATGATTGAGGCACCAGAGGGGCCTCTGGTGGCTCAACAGGCTAATGCAGTCTGTTATTAACAGCAGCTGCTTGCAATTACTGCAGGTTCAAGTCCCACCAGGCCCAAGGTTGACTCAGCCTTCCATCCTTTATAAGGTAGGTAAAATGAGGACCCAGATTGTTGGGGGCAATAAGTCAACTTTGTATATAATATACAAATGGATGAAGACTATTGTTTGACATAGTGTAAGCCGCCCTGAGTCTTGGAGAAGGCGGGATATAAATGCAAATAAATAAATAAAATAAAACTAGGTAACATCATCAGTGATACAAGGGAATAGGGTTTAGGGAGAGGAAGAGGAGGAAGATGACAACAACAGCAACAACTGTGGGGTCCTGGTTCTCTGAGTTTGGTTGTTTTCTTGCAGACATTTCATTACCCAACTAGGTAACATCATCAGTGCTAGAAGGGAGTGGGGTTAACAGCGAGGAGGAGGAGGAGGAGGAGGAGGAGGAGGAGGAGGAGGAGGAGGAGGAGGAGGAGGAGGAGGAGGAGGAGGAGGAGGAGGAGGAGGAGGAGGAGGAGGAGGAGAACTGTGGGATACTTGGTGGTCTCTGAGCTTGGTTGTTTTTTCTTGCAAATGTTTCATTACCCATACTAGGAAACATCATCAGTGCTCATAACTCATAACTGTCTGGTTCGGTTCTGCAACCCAACAAGAGAGACACAGACTTCAGAGGATCATTAGAACTGCAGAAAAAATAATTGCTACCAACCTGCCTTCCACTGAGGACCTGTATACTGCACGAATCAAGAAGAGGGCCGTGAAAATATTTGCAGATCCCTCGCATCCTGGACATAAACTGTTTCAACTCCTACCCTCAAAACGACGCTATAGAGCACTGCACACCAGAACAACTAGACACAAGAACAGTTTCTTCCCGAAGGCCATCACTCTGCTAAACAAATAATTCCCTCAACACTGTCAAACTATTCACTAAGTCTGCACTACTATGAATCTTCTCATCGTTCCCATCACCAATCTCTTTCCACTTATGACTGTGTGACTGTAACTTTGTTGCTGGCAATCCTTATGATTTATATTGATATAATGACCATTATTTGTGTTGTAAATGTTGTACCTTGATGAAGGTATCTTTTCTTTTATGTACACTGAGAGCGTATGCACCAAAGACAAATTCCTTGTGTGTCCAATCACACTTGGCCAATAAAGAATTCTATTCTATTCTATTCTATTCTATTCTATTCTATTCTATTCTATTCTATTCTATTCTCAGTCTGCAAGAAAACACCCAAGCTCACAGACCACCCAGGACCTCTGTTTTCATGATTACAGTCATGATTTCATGATTGAGGCACCAGAGGGGCCTCTGGTGGCTCAACAGGCTAATGCAGTCTGTTATTAACAGCAGCTGCTTGCAATTACTGCAGGTTCAAGTCCCACCAGGCCCAAGGTTGACTCAGCCTTCCATCCTTTATAAGGTAGGTAAAATGAGGACCCAGATTGTTGGGGGCAATAAGTCAACTTTGTATATAATATACAAATGGATGAAGACTATTGTTTGACATAGTGTAAGCCGCCCTGAGTCTTCGGAGAAGGGCGGGATATAAATGCAAATAAAATAAATAAATAAATAAATAAACAAACAAACAAACAAACAAAAAACTGGGGCTGAGATGCTGAAACTCACTACTTGCTTCGGAAGGGTGACCTAAAGTTATAGGAATGGATGAGGAACCCACAGGACTGAAACTGAGCCCTGGCAAGACGGAATGGCTCTGGGGTTTTTTAAGGCTCTTTGGCCCATGGAGAATTGAACCAAATGGGTTCCAATTAGTTCAAACTCATCAGGAAGGGATCCCAAATAATTGGCTGGGGAAAAAAATAAAGTCACCAACACTTAGATCGCCCTCACCAATCCAAAGGCCCAAGTCCTTAGGAGACACGACGTCAGGAAGATCTGAACCGCTGATGTGGAGCCGGCTTCTGATCCCAGCCTGACCCTCAACAAAGCCTCAAAAAGATTAGGATGGAGTGATTCAGTAGGTCTGGGGGTCACCAAATTGCTGGAAAGGTTTACTAGGGATTAACGGGTTTACTTGCGCACACAAACAGTCCTTTTTTGGTTAATCTCCGAGGATTAACAGTTCAGTTTAGAAGCTTCTCGAAAAGCAAGAACATTAAACAGCAAAGCCAATGAATGTAAAAAAAATAAATGGATTTGGGTCTAAATTAGCTACTCTGGGGTTCCAATCCTTGACCTTCGTAACCCCTGGAGTCTTGATGCTCTTGAATTATACTTTTTGCTCACATGGCTGGAATTGGTGGTGTTTGGGTTTTTTGTGTGTTTTTTTTTTGTAATGACTTTGTGGCTGATCTTCAGACTGTTAATGTTTTTTGGTGCTTTATTGCTTGGTCGAATGGATTTCTACTGCTTCTCTAATATGACTTGTAAACTGCTGTCTAAAATTGCCCAGGCATTTTTGCCAACCTGAATTGCTTTAGGGAAGGTAAAGAGTGTTTTTCAAACTTAGCAACTTTAGGACATGTGGACTTAAAACTCCCAGAATTCCCCAGCTAGCATGGCTGGAAGTTGAAGTCCATGTGTCTTAAAACTGCCAGCAATGTTTGAAAAACATTGCAATAAATCCTCAAAAGAAAACGAACAAGAAAGTCCAGTTGCCTCCTGAAAAAAGCACCTTTGGAACAACCATGACCTGGTTGACTGAGAATCTCTACAGACTTATAGCTGTACAATTTGGGATGAACAACCTTTAGATCAGGGGTAGTCAACCTTTTTATACCTACCGCCCACTTTTTGTATCTCTGTTAGTAGTAAAATTTTCTAACCGCCCACCGGTTCCACAGTAATGTGCCGTGTATCGTTGTCTGCACATGCCTCTCGCGCATCGTGGATGGGGTTTGGGGGGGGGCGCCGGCTACCAGCTCTGCTTGTCTGTTACAGCTGGGTGGTGTGGGGGGAGACGCGCGAGCTATTCTGGGAACGAGACTCTTTTGTTTGCGGTCGCACTATAGCGCCATTTAGTTTCACTTACGTAACGTGAACTAAACTTACGCATGGGCAATACAAATAGTATATTTACAGAAATTTAAATTGTCACGGGGAATTTTATGAAAACCTAATGAAAATGTTTTTAAATAATGGTATGAATTTTTTTAAAAAAAGTCAATTAAATTTAAAAAAAGGAAAGTGTTTCGGTATCGGACAAAACCCCTACCGCCCACCGTGAAAGCTGGAACGCCCACTAGTGGGCAGTAGGGACCAGGTAGACTACCCCTGCTTTAGATGGTGCGGGAGTAGGAATAGATTTCCAGAGGAAAAATGGCAGACTACAGGAACCATTTGCACCACTCAGGTGACCCCGAGGACACAGATAAACCTCCAAGTGCTTCAATAAACCTGCTAAAAGGATGCAAATGACCAGCTGTCTGCAAGGAATATAAATCCTTCCATTCCTCCACCATCCCGTCAGAGTTGAGGAAGCTTCTTGGATGAGAAGCGAAATGTCTTCAAAAGAAGAAAAGAAGCCAAGAAAGTCCTAGTTGCCTCCTGAAAAAGCACCTTTGAGACAACCATGATCTGGATGACTGAGAATCTCTAAAAAGTAAAGGTAAAGGTACCCCCGCACATGCGTGCTAGTCATTTCTGGCTCTGGGGGGGGGTGCTTATCTCTGTTTTTAAGCCAAAGAGCCAGTGCTGTCCAAAGACATCTCTGTGGTCATGTGATTGGCATGACTCAACAGCGCACGGAACACTGTTTTTTGGTTGTTTTTTTTAGTAAAAAAGTTTTATTTCCATTTTCCAACAACCTATTCAATATACAGTCTCTTATTCAACATTAGTCATTAACTTTCATTTGTTACTTATTCGGACCTGCCCAGCTACCACTTCCTTCCTTAACAAACCTTTCCTCCTCCCTTCTCTACTTTCTTCATCCTTCCTCTCCTTCGCTTTTCTACATCCTCTCCTCCTTCCCTACTCTTCTCTTCCACCCTTTCTAACCTCTCTCTTTCCCCTTTCTTCTTCCTCTCCTTTCCCCCTTTTCTACCTCTCTCTTTCCTACCTACTTTCTTCCTTCACTCTCTCCTCTCCCTTTCCATTCCCTTCTGAAATGGCAGCTGAGCAGCCCAGATTTCATTTCAAATTATTTCTATTTCTTAATTACATATCTTCAATCATTCCTTTACATTGATCCTTCATCTCCCCTCCTCTCCCCCCTTCCCCTCCCTCCCCCCTCCCACCCCGAGACTTCCCAGAACAAAGTGCACGGAACACTGTTACCTTCTACTTGCATTTTTTACCTGCTTTCAAACTGCTAGGTTGGCAGAAGCTGGGGCGAGTAACAGGAGCTCACTCCATTACGCGGCACTAGGGATTCGAACCGCTGAACTGCCAAACTTCTGATCGACAAGCTCAGCGTCTTAGCCACCGAGCCACCACGTCCCTGAGAATCTCTACAGATGAATAAAATCCTCAAGACTCCAGAACATACTTTCTAAGAAATTACTACCAGGTTTCTTTCAGGGGCAATATTTGCTCGAGTGGGACCGCAAGCATGAAAATGGGGATGATTTTGTGGGAGGGGCATGTTTGCGCATGTGTGAAGCACCCACAATGGGCCGCGAATTCCTGCAACAAGACTCGCGTGAGTGAGGCTGCAAGCGCCTTTAACGGACCGTGCAAGTGTGGACATGAGCAAACGCAATGAAACGCATGCAAGTGAGGTGCTGGCCAGATGCGCGCCCACCAGCCAGATACTCACACGGCCCGGTTGCGATTAGGCTGCGGCCGACAGTTTTGGGGACCCCTGTTTTAAATCCCCCAGAACACATCCATACAACAATATGAGCTGTTCAGTGCTGAAGTTGAGAAAAATTTTCCAGTTTCCAAAAGAGAAGAGATGAAGGAAAGTACAAATATTTGCTCCTCGGGGTGATGCAGAGAAAACAGGAAGAAGAGAGTAGGGAAAAGGAAACATAACACATAGAATTTCGGCCACAATGTCCGTTAAGCGTGGAGGGTTGAACACAGCCAAAAGCTCATGTCGGTTTTAAAGCAGTACAGGTAATAGGTAGTCCTTGACTTGAGACCACAATTCAGCCTGACATTTCTGTTGTCAACCGAGACAGTTGTTAAGTGAGGTTTGCCCCACTTTACAACGATTTTTGCCACATTTATTAAGTGAATCACTGTAATTGTTAAGTGAACCTGTCTTCCCCACTGGCTTTGCTTGGGGGAAGGTCCCAAGAGGTAATCCATGACCCTGCGACCGTCATAAATATGAACCGGTTGCCAAACGTCTCAATTTTAAATTGGTGACCTTGGAGATGCTGCAATGGATGTCAATGTGAAAAGTCGCCTCTTTCAGTGTTGTTGTAACCGCGAACGGTCACTAGCAAACTGTTGTAAGTCAAGGACTACCTGTTCCGTCTCCTTCCCCACTTCGGAGCAACGAGCTGGCCTTCAGCCAGTGGATTCACGGCTGTTATCAGTCCTGGCAGAGAAATCGCAGCTGCCTGCCAAAGTTCAAACAAATGACTCACAGAGTAAGACTTTCAGCTCTCTTTGAAACGGTTCAGCTAATTTTTGCTTCCCGTGGAATGAGAGCAATCCCAAAGCTCCTTATATATCCTGTGGGATGGGGCTCCTGCCCCACCCTTCCCTTTGATGACGCTGCCTCTCTACTCTTCTGAAGCACTGGTCAATCCAAGCTTGATTATTATTATTATCAGCTCAGTCTAAAGGCGTAGCCTGGGGAAGGGAGGAATCAGGGAGGGGATGACGGCCTCATTACGTCCTTCGACTGGCCTGGTTCTGGCTCCTGGAGCTGGGCCAAAGGAATCGGGGCTCCCAAGGTAAGCCTTACCGGCCCTTCCCACATCACTCTCGGAGTCACTTTCAGGCATGGTGCCAAGTTCGGGGGCTGGAGTCACAACACTACCTGTAGAAGCCTGCCTATTACCATCGTAAGTCATGAGGGTTGTAAAGGGGTCTCCCACATAAGCCACCCGATCTTATGATCTTGTTTTGCAGCAGTCGTTAAACAAATGCTGCAGCCATTAAGCAAAGCCCTTGTTCACTATGGGCGTTTTGCCCAAAACTAGAAGTGACGGTTGCTTTGGATTAGCGAGGGATGGCATGTTAAGTTTAATAAATGAAAAATAAAAACAAAAACCTGTCTCTTGAGGGAGGTGGGCAGTTAAAGAATACAAAATATAAACAAACAACACCTCAAACGCGGCCATATGATGAGGGAGGGGATGTTATAACTTTAGAACTGTAAATTTTGGGGGTCCGTCATAACTCGAATGGTTGTAAATCAAGGACTACCTGTCACTAGAATAAGGTAAAGGTTCCCCTCGCACATATGTGCTAGTCGTTCCCGACTCTAGAGGGCAGTGCTCATCTCCATTTCAAAGCCGAAGAGCCAGCGCTGTCCGAAGTCGTCTCCGTGGTCATGTGGCCAGCATGACTCAACACCAAAGGCACGCGGAACGCTGTTCCCTTCCCACCAAAGGTGGTCCCTATTTTTCTACTTGCATTTTTTACGTGCTTTCGAACTGCTAGGTTTGCAGAAGCTGGGACAAGTAACGGGAGCTCACTCCATTACGCGGCACTAGGGATTCGAACCGTTGAACTGCTGAACTTCTGATCGACAAGCTCAGCGTCTTAGCCACTGAGCCACCACGTCCCTGAGAATCTCTACAGATGAATAAAATCCTCAAGACTCCAAAACATACTTTCTAAGAAATTACTACCTGGTTTCTTTCAGGGGCAATATTTGCTCGAGTGGGACCGCAAGCATGAAAATGGGGATGATTTTGTGGGAGGGGCATGTTTGCGCATGTGTGAAGCACCTGCAGTGGGCCGCGAGTGCCTGCAACAAGACTCGCGTGAGTGAGGCTGCGAGGGCCCGCTGGGACAAGTAACGGGAGCTCACTCCATTAAGCGGCACTAGGGATTCGAACCGCTGAACTGCCGACCTTTCGATCGATAAGCTCAGCGTCTTAGCCTCTGAGCCACCGCGTCCCTCCTAACTAGAATAGGAGGCAAGAAACTCCAAGCACCTTTTCACAAAGCTGAACTCTGAGCTCTTCCAAAGCAATGCAATTGGTCTTTATTTATTTTTTTAAAATATCTTAGTATTACCGCACTTACTGTTTTAAGTGAGGGAGGATCTGCTTTTCCGGGAATCGCTGTCAATTCCTCATTTTTCCGCTGTTCGTGAACTTCCAAAGCATCCACTAGCTGGGTTCCTATAGTCAACCGATGTCGTTTTCTCGCCTATAAGCCATGCAAACATGCCTTTGAATTGGGAGGCCAAAAGTCTAAAAAGCGTAATGTTTAATTTTTTCTTCCCAAATAGCAATAGCACTTAGACTTATATACGCTTCATAGTGCTTTACAGTCCCTCTCCAAGCGGTTTATAGAATCAACCTCTTGCCCCCCCCCCCGACATAAATGGGGTGTGGTGGTATTTGGTAATAAAACCAAGCCATTAAAAAAAGAAACAGCAACAGAGGGTTGGGAAAATTAAAAAGAGAAAGTTGTTGTTGTTGTTATTAGTAGCGGTATATGGCATTTTTATAGTAGCCAGGAGAGCACAAAGAATAATTAGAGGATGCCAAAGGAGGCACGAAATGAAAGGGGAATGATAAAAATTAAAAATATTTTTTCAAATGATTTTAAATAATTAGATTGAATAGTTGAATAGTCCCGCAGTGAGTTGGCCACGGCAAGTTGTCCCATGACGAGTTGGCCATAGCGAGTTGTCCCATTCCAGACATGTTCTAGGAAATGCCCGTGCGCTTCCCAAGGTGTGCCAAATGTTCTGTCCCCTCGTCTCAGTCCGAGTGACGACTTAATTAGCCGGCAGCTATCAGCTTCTGGCAGCAAACTAGTGAGCGTCTGCCAAGTGTCTCTGTTATCTCGCTTGATGCCGATGAGTCAACCAGGAACAAACAGTACTTCAGCTCTAGTTAAACAGTTGATTTGCTTGCCACGAAGTGGTATAGCAGCTCTTGCTGCTTTTATATCCTGTGGGGTGTGGCTCCATGACTCAGCACTTCCTAGGCCTGCCCCACCCTTGCTTCTGTTGTTCCCGCCTCTCCTGCTTATGAAACCTAGGGTCCAGCCAGGCCTGATTGCCATCAGCCGGGTCTGGAGGTGTGGCCTGGGGGGGGGAAAGAGTCAGGGGACGGAGGCCTTGTTATCTCCTCCACCTGGCCTGCCTCTGGCTCCTGGAGCTGAGCCAGGGAAGCCAGTGCTGCAGAGGTAAGTCCTGATGGCCCTTCCCCCTCACTTTCCGAGTCACCTTCTGGCAGGGGCCCCGGCTCGGGGGGCGCAGACACAACACCAAAAGAGGGTGAGCTGGCTTTGCACCAGAAAAGAAAGGCAAGAAGCTCTTCCTGCAATGCCACCCAAGTACCCTTCCCAGAAGCCACCTCACAAACAGGTATTGCAAATGGGAAGGTTCAGAGCCGGCACAGAGCACCAACTTGTCTGCCCACCGAAGTGGTACCTATTAATCTACTCCAGGGGTGCTAAATTCAAGCCCTGCGAGCAGGATTTAACCCGCACGGTGCTTAGATCTAGTCTGCAGGGCCACCCTGGAAACCGCGAAGGACCAGCCCGTGGTGCCTCCGCCAGAGAAAACGGAACTTGGGAGGGCTGCATGCAGCCCTCCAGGCCTCCATTTTCACTGGCAGAGGGCTGCAGGAGGCTATCGCAGCTGAAAACGGATCCTGGGAGGGCCACGTGAGGGCTGCAGGACATGGAGCTGGCCATGCCCACCCCAGCCACGCCTATTCAGCCCAAGGTCAAACCCTATAACCCTGATGTGACCCTCAATTAAATCAAGCTTGACACTCCTGAGTTACTCGCAGAGAGCGTGCTTCCAAACTGTTCGGAGGACAGAAGCTGAGGCGAGTGATGGGAGCTCACCCTGCCACACAGTGCTAGGACTCGAACCGCTGGAGCAGAGACCGTCTCCAGCGTCACTGAGCCTCCGTGCCTCAAGAGATGAGGTCACTGGAAAAAGCACAACAGCCACTGGGAAAAAAGTCTCTTTTGCGCCAAGTAGCACATCGCAGGCAATGGCATGGAAAGATCTCCCCTGAAGAGGAAAACATGTTGAAAAGCTGGCACAATGAGAGATGTTCTTCACCAGGGGTGTCAAACTCACAGTGTCACGATGGCATCACGTTACATATTGGGACTTTTTTCCCCCTTCACTAAACCGGGTGTGGGCCTGTCAAGCGTGTGACGCATCTGGCCCATGGACCGAGAGTTTGACAGCCCGAGTTAGTTAGGATTTATACCCAGTATTTGTAACGAATGGATGTAAGTCGAGGACTACCCAGGGACGCAGCAATCATCATACATATGAGACAGTTGCTAAGCGTCTGAATTGGGATGCTGCAACGGTTGTGTGAAAAACGGCCAGAGGTCACGTGTTTCAGTGCCGTCGTAACTTCAAACGGTCACTAAACAAACAGTTGTAAGATGGAAGCCTGCCTGGATATATTTTGCCCACCTGCTGCTCTGTTTCGAGTGAACGAATCCTCTTCCTTTCCACTTTGAAATCATTGTCGCTGTCATCTTCTTCACAGAATGAGGCTTGCTGTTTGGCAGACAGTTTTGAAGCCAATGTAATTCGTGAGACGCTTTCTGCAATAACAATACATCAAAGAAAAACAGAGTTGGAAGGGACCTGGGAGATCTTCTAGTCCAACCCTCTGCTTAGGCAGGAAACCGTCCCACCACTTCAGACAAGTAGTCATCCAACATTTTCTTAAAAATTTCCGGTGTTGGAGCATTTACAACTTCTGCAGGCAAGTTGTTCCACTGATTAATTGTTCTAACTGTCAGGAAATTTCTCCTTAGTTCTAAGTTGCTTCTCTCCTTGATTAGTTTCCACCCATTGCTTCTTTTTCTACCCTCAGGTGCTTTGGAGAATAGCTTGACTCCCTCTTCTTTGTGGCAACCCCTGAGATATTGGAACACTGCTATCCTGTCTCCCCTAGTCCTTCTTTTCATTAAACTAGACATACCGAGTTCCTGCAACCGTTCTTCATATGTTTTAGCCTCCAGTCCCCTAATCATCTTTGTTGCTCTTCTCTGCACTCTTTCTAGAGTCTCAACATCTTTTTTATATCTTGGCGACCAAAACTGGATGCAGGATTCCAAGTGTGGCCTTACCAAGGCCTTATAAAGTGGTATTAACACTTCATGTGATCTTGATTTTATCCCTCTGTTTATGCAGTCTAGGATTGCATTGGCTTTTTTGGCAGCTGCTGCACACGGCTGGTTCCGATTTAAGCGATTGTCCACTAGGACTCCAAGATCCCTCTCACAGTTACTATTGAGCAAGGTACCACATATACTGTACCTGTGTATTTTGGGTTTTTTTTGCCTAAATGTAGAACCTTAGACGTCTATGAAACGGAAAACAATTTTATAAGCATTCCAATTCAACAGAAAAATGTAATCCGACAGACAAGAAGGAAATACAGGTAGTCCTCCTCGACTTACAACAGTTCACTTAATGACCATTCGAAGTTAACAACGGCACTGAAAAAAGTGACTTACGATCATTTTTCACACTTATGACCATTGCAGCATCCCCATGGTCATGTGATTTACATTTGGATGCTTGGCAACTGACTCACTTTTATAACGATTGCAGTGTCTTTGGGGGTCACACGGTCTCCTTTTGTGACCTTCTGACAAGTGACGTCAATGGGGAAGCCAGATTCATTTAACAATCGTTTTACTAATTTAAGCAACTGAAATGATTCACTTGACAATAACGGGGCAAAAGTCACTTAACAAATTTCTCACTTAGCAACATGAATTTTGGGCTCAATTGTGGTCATAAGTTGAGGACTACCTGTAAAAATGAAAAACATGTTGAGAACATGTTGAGACTCTAGAAAGAGTGCAGAGAAGAGCAACAAAGATTATTAGGGGACTGGAAGCTAAAACATACAAAGAACGGTTGCAGGAACTCGGTATGCCTAGTTTAATGAAAAGAAGGACCAGGGGAGACATGATAGCAGTCTTCCAATATCTCAGGGGTTGCCACAAAGAAGACGGAGTCAAGCTATTCTCCAAAGCACCTGAGGATAGAACAAGAAGCAATGGGTGGAAACTCATCAAGGAAAGAAGCAACTTAGAACTAAGGAGAACTTTCCTGACAGTTAGAACAATTAATAAGTGGAACAACTTGCCTGCAGAAGTTGTGAATGCTCCAACACTAGAAGTTTTTAAGAAGATGTTGGACAACCTCAGGTCTCCTCAGGGTGCCATCGGTCAAACAATGTAGACCGGCGACCCCCAGGGGGAGAACCTTCTCTGTGGGGGCTCCTGCCCTCTGGAATGAGCTGCCTCTGAGGATACGTCAACTTCCTGACCTCCGGACCTTCCGCCGCGAGCTAAAGACTTTTCTATTTCATCGTGCAGGGCTGGCTTAAGGAAGCTTTTATTGGGGTTTTATTATAGTCTTATATTCCTTCAGCCGTTAATTTAAGTAGTTTTTAAATGTTTTTTTAACTTTTCTGAGTTGTGCTTTTACCCTGGCTGTAAACCGCCCTGAGTTCTTCGGGAGAAGGGCGGTATATAAATTAAATAAATAAATAAATAAATAAAACCATTTGTCTGAAATGGTAAAGTGTCTCCTGCTTGAAAAGGGCGTTGGAGTAGAAGACCTCCAAGGTCCCTTCCATCTCTGTTATTCTGGTATAAAGGAGGGTTGTGTCCTTAAAAGCCCCTTAGATAAGGCAATACCTTTGCTGGTTGAGCTACTTCCACTGCCTGGTGAGGTCTCCATTGCATGGTTGGGGAAGAAAGAAGACGTGCTTTGGCAGCCTCCTTCTGGATCCTGACCGGACGATTTAGCATGGCATGGGCATCGGCAAAGTTTCAAAGCCTCGGTCTTCTTGCATTCTTTTGAGCACAAGTCATCCAGTGGTTTTTCTAAACAGCAGACAAGATAGATAATAGTTAGATAGTAGATAGATAGATAGATAGATAGATAGATAGATAGATAGATAGATAGGTGATAGATAGATAGGTGATAGATAGATAGATAGATAGATAGATAGATAGATAGATAGATAGATAGATAGATAGATAGATAGGATAGATAGGTAGATTAGGTAGGTAGATGGATAGATTAGATAGACAGACGGGTGGATAGATAGATATGGATGGTTGGATGGATGAATGGATAGAGATATAGATGACAGACAGATGACAGATACGGTAGGTAGATAGATCAGATACAGACAGACTAATAGATGGATAGATACTGTCGATATGGATAGATGGATGGATGGAGATAGATGACAGATAGTGTTCTGACCTTGGCTTCCCCAGCAGCACAAAGCCAAGTCCTCGTCCTGATAAACCTCTTTTTATTTAATTTACAGTGAATTCCTCTCCAGCAAAGTCTTTCAAAAAAGCTCACATTACGCACCTTTATCAGGCTTGGGGAATAGCCAGGCCGATATCTTTCAGATGCTGCAATACTTGGCAAGAATGCAGAAATGAACAAATTGTCTCCTCCAAACTCCACTCCCCTTTTGCTCCTCTTTTATTCCCTCTGGGAGGGGCCATTCATCATCCACCTGTGGCTTTACACCCGAGTCGACCCTTGTTCTTTAGCTGTTCCCTTCGTCTGGCAACTCTGCGCATGCGCACACTGGGAAGAGAGTCCAGCTCCCACATAACACCTATCCTGCGCAGACTGCACTGGCTACCTGTTGTTTTCCGGGTGCGCTTCAAGGTATTGGTTACCACCTTTAAAGCGCTCCATGGCTTAGGACCAGGCTATCTACGGGACCGTCTACTGCCGGCTTCTATCTCCCATCGTCCGGTACGCTCCCACAGAGAGGGACTCCTCAGGGTGCCGTCAGCCAAACAGTGTCGACTGGCGGCCTTCTCTGTGGGAGCTCCGACCCTGTGGAACGAACTTCCCCTCGGACTTCGACAATTACCTGACCTCAGGACCTTTCGCCGCGAACTTAAAACTTATTTATTCCGTATGGCTGGACTAGCCTGATTTTTATTTTTATTGGATGGGTTTTTAAAATTTTGTGATTTTACGGGGGAGTACGTTTTTTAACATTTTGGGCATTTAAATTAGTTTTTAAGGGATGTTTTAATTATTGTGTGTATCTATATTTTATCTGCCTCTTCAGCGCCCTGAGTCCAGCGGGAGAAGGGCGGTATACAAATTAAAATATTATTATTATTATTATTATTATTATTATTATTATTATTATTATTATTATTATTATTATTATTATTATTATTATTAGCTGTTTGTCTGCCTCACTGATGTCTGACTCCGAAGGCAGCTGATAACTGGCATACGGCCCTGGCCTCCTCTCTGCCTCCGATGCAGAGCCCTCATCAGAGCCTTCCCCAGACTCCAGGACTGGCCCATGTTCCTCCCCAACCTCCTCACTGTCCGACTCTGCTACCAGCTCCACTGGCCACTGGCGGGCCACAACAGATAGGTAGGTAGTTAGGTGATAGCTAGACAGACAGACAGACAGACCAACAGATAATATAGACGGATGGAGAGAGATAATGGCTAGATATGGACAGATGGATAGATAGACATAAAATCAGCAGGAAGAATGAAGCCAAAAGGAGAGTCCTGATGGGCTCAAACAGGCCCACCCAAGGCCTCACCATAGAGCGACCGCTGCCAGGCCAGCGCAGAGCAGAGCAGGGCCAAGCTTTTTCCACTTCCAGTGGGACTCTCCAGCAGGCAATGTTGCTTGGAGCTCAGCCCTTTCACAATCTGTAAAGAAGGAAATGAATTTTGCCAGCACGGAAAACAAGCTGCTACCTTTTTTGTTGTTGTTGTTGTAAGATGGCAACTAAGAACATCTGAAGATCTGATTTACCTGTTGCTTTCAGACTGTTTCCCTAATTTGATTCACAGCAGAAACATAATAATAAATTTGAAAAATAATAATAGATGGCAATCTATTTTAAAACATGGAGTTTCGACGGCAAATGCGATTTCTACTCTGTGTGAAAGGCTGGGTCCTCACTCCCCAATGCTATATTAAAAGCTTTCCATTTCTGACTTGAATAGCCTGCAGGGTCATGTGCTCACCATTTGCGACCTTCCCAGACAGCGTCCAACCAATAAAGTAATGAGGGAAGCCAGATTTGCTTAACAACCGTGTGATTCACTTAACAATTGCAATGATTCACTTAACGACCAGGGCAAAAAAATGGGGCTAATAATTTTCACTATGATTTAAAAGTTTTGAATTTAATCCTTTCTTTCTTTCTTTCTTTCTTTCTTTCCTTCCTTCCTTCCTTCCTTCCTTCCTTCCTTCCTTCCTTCCTTCCTTCCTTCCTCTTTCTTTCTTTCTTTCTTTCTTTCTTTCTTTCTTTCTTTCTTTCTTTCTTTCCTTTTTTGAAAAACAAAACACCAAGCAAAGCTTTTAAAAGTTGAAAGACAGGAAAAAAAAATTACGGAAGCTGGAGAAAATCCTGGTTTGCAACTTTAAAGTGAGGTTTCTCAATCTTGGCAATTTTAAGAAGGGTGGACTTCAACTCCCAGAATTCTCCATCCAGCACGCCGATTGGCTGCACGCACCTAACAATTCTGGGAGTGGACGTTGCCAAGGTTGAGAAACACTGTTGTAGAGGCTTAAGCATAACCTCACAATCATCATCCTCTTTTAACGACCCCATAATCCCTTGCGGGGTGAAGTCTGGGCAACGGAATGGAACTGACTGTTTACTGGCCGGATGCCCTTCCTGTTGCCAATGCGGAGTTTTGTTCAGCAGATATATTCTCATTGAGCCCAGAGAGAGAAATATCTGTCGTAGCTACCTAGGATCGAACTCACAGCCTCCTGATCGTGAGGCAAGAGCTCCATCTCTAGACCACCGCACCACTCTTAAGCATAACCTTACAACGACTGCTATGAAATCATTGCTTTTCAGACTTACTGCGTTCATCATAGCAAGTTGCGATGGATACGCCTTACAAGGGAAGAGAATTTTAACACCACCGATGGTGTATTCCGACGTTCGTAATGCCATAATCGCATTGGCTTATTAGGACATCTACCTTCAAGAAAAAAAGAAGGGGTGTTTTAAATTATGAACTTTTGAGTTCCAATCCTGCCTCAGGCATAAAAGCCAGCTGGATGACTTTGGCCAGGAGTCAGCACTGGGGTGAAATGCTGCCGGTTCACCTGATCTAGTAGTGATGGCGGCAGGTGATTCGGAGAACCAGTAGCAAAAATCCCTGCCCTCCGATGCCCAGTTGAGCCACGCAATCATCAGAGGTGTTTTTTTTTACTTTTAAAAGCATTTTTTCTCTGACTGAAAAAATGCTTTTAAAAGTAAAAAAAAAAAGCCTCTGATGATCGCGCAGCTCAGCTGGGATCGTCAGAGTATTTTAAAACCTCTTCGGCCAAAGAGGTTGTAGAAAAAAATGCTTTTAAAAGGCTCCTCTGACGATCCCAGCTGAGTTGCCTGATCGTCAGAGGCTTTCCTTTCTTTTAAAGGCAAAAAAAAAAAAAAAAAGATTTTAAAAGAAAAGATTCAAAGGTGCCTTTTAAAAGCACTTTTTCTACTACCTCTTCAGCCGAAGAGGTTGTAGAAAAAAATGCTTTTAAAAGTAAAAAAAAAAAAAGTTGGCCACGCCCACCTAGTCACATTACACCCCCCCCACCAAGCCACGCCCACAGAACCGGTAGTGACAAATTTTACATTTCTGTAATGTAATTAGTCAGCAATCCACGGCTCTGGAGCCACATGTGGCTCTTTCATCCCTCTGCTGCGGCTCCCTGTCGCCACCACAATTTTGAGAGGAGCTTCCGGTTATAGGGAGGAAAAGCACGGCACACCAGGAAGAGACTCTATGGCACGGGGGCGGGTTTTCCGGTCAGCTCCACAATTGATAGGGTTTTCAGTTAGGACAGGTAGAGGAAAAAGGACGCCGTGCTAGGAGGAGACTCTATGGTAGGGGAACTGGACTTCCGGTCGGCTCCAGAATTGAACGAGGGGCTTCCGGTTAGGAAGTTTGTGGCTCTTTGAGTGTTTAAGGTTGCCGACCCGACTTTGGCCAATCACCAGGAACCTGTGAGTTCTAGTCCTGACATAACTGGGTGACATTGGGCCAGTTATTCTCTCTCAGTCCAACTCATCTCCCAGGTTTGTTCTGAAGACAGGAGGGGGGAGACGTACTGGATAAGTTCGCCACCTTCAGTTATTTGTAAAAATAATAAAGGCGGGATACAAACAAATCTAAAAAAGGAATTCTTCAAAGAAAAAAGAAAGAAGTCCAGTTGCCTCCTGAAAAAAGCACTTTTGGGACAACCCTGACCTGGATGACTGAGAATCACTACGGACTTTTAGCTATGCAATTTGGAATGAACAACTTTTGAATGGTGTGGGAGTAGGAATGGGTTTCCCAAGGGATTGCAGACTACAGGAACCATCTGCACCACTCAGGTGATCCTGAGGACGCAGATAAACCTCCAAGTGGCCTCAGCGACTCTCTGAAAGGATGCAAATGACCAGCTGGATATTCTGCAGGGAATATCAATCCTTCCATTCCTCACCATCCAGTCAGAGCTGAAGAAGCTTCTTGGATGAGAAGCGAAACGTCTTCAAAGAAAAAAACAAGAAAGTCCAGTTGCCTCCTTGAAAAAGTACCTTCGGGACAACCATTTTATTTATTTAATCGCATTTTTTATACCGCCCTATCTCCCAAGGGACTCAACCATGACCTGGATGACAGATAATCTCTACAGACTTTTAAGCAAATCTAAAATAAAAAGCTTCAACTGAAAATTCGAAAATCCCTAATAGAAGGAAGGCTAGGTCAAATCTTTTCAAAATATTTTAATTCGGGCCAAATTTAATAAGTTTTTTAATTATTGTTTTATCTTGTATTTATTATTGTTTTGTTTTATCTGGCTGTGAACCGCCCTGAGTCCTACGGGAGAAGGGCGGTATAAAAATATAAATAAATAAATAAATAAATAACAAAATTGTACTATTACTTCTTAATAAAGGTAATAAACATGTTTCAATGATAGGTCAGATCCAGTGGTGAAATATAAAATTTGTTACTACCGGTTCTGTGGGCGTGGCTTGGGGAGGGGGTAATGTGACTGGGTGGGCATGGCCAACTTTTTTTTTTTTACTTTTAAAAGCATTTTTTCTACAACCTCTTCGGACGAAGAGGTTGTAGAAAAATGCTTTTAAAGGGTTCTGACAATCCCAGCTGAGTTGCCTGATCGCCAGAACCTTTTAAAAGCATTTCTTTCACAACCTCTTCGGCCGAAAAAATGCTTTTAAAGGGTTCTGACAACCACAGCTGAGCCGCACGATCTTCAGAGGCTTTTTTTTACTTTTAAAAGCATTTTTTCGGTCGAAGAAAAAATGCTTTTAAATGTAAAAAAAAATCCACCTCTGATGACCGCGCAGCTGAGCTGGGTATGGCGGGTGGCAGGGATTTTTGCAACCGGTTCTCCGAACCAGCCGCTGCCATCACTACTGGATCGGGCAATCCGGTCCGAACTGGGAGCATTTCACCCCTGGTCAGATCCTAAATTTCTGCATGATTAAAGCAACATCAAAAAAGCCTGCGGATGCAGTCAGATATGCATTGCAAAAAGAGACCTGAAGAACAGACTGCAAAGAGGTGCAGAGGCGTTCATGTTTGAAATTCTCTCTAGTTTTAGTTTAAGGCATTGAACTCAGAAAGAAATAGAAATAGTTAAGATGAATGCTGAACCCCTTAAGAACTGGTTCAGGTTGGTCTGTCAAAAAAAAAAAAAAAAACCTGCTAAGCAAAGCCAAAATGTTAGCAATCATCTCAAAACAATCCACATGGAAAACAAAACCTGCTCAGGACCATTTTAAAGAGATAACAAGCGGAGTGGAACTATGCCAGGAAAGAGACAAATGTTCCATATTGTGTACGTTTCTGGTTCCAATTGTGCAATTGGCGCGTTTGTGGAACCTGTCATGTTTTTGGATGGGTTAGGGTTATTTTTTGTTTGTCCAGGCTGTTGATGTTCTTATTTTTACTTGTTCCATTTTTATATTTTCAATTTTTATGGCCACTGATCTCAGAAAACGAACTCTGGATGGCGACCAATCTTAATGTCTAGAGCAGGGGTTTTCAACCCCCAATCTGTGGACTGGCAGCATGTCAGCAACTGGGCCGCGCAAACAAGCGAAGCCCCATCTGCGGAATGCAGGCAGCACAAGTGCACACCCTCTCCGGTCCACAGAAAAACCTCTCTCCATGAAAAGGATCTGTGGTACCCAAAAGATTGGGGGCCATTAGTCTATGGAGATTCTCAGTCATCCAGGTCATGGTTGCCTCAAAGGTGCTTTTTCAAAAGGCACCTAGACAAAAGCCCAGTTGTCTTTTGGAAAAGCACCTGTGGGACGACCGATCTTAAGTTTTAATTGTTTCAGTTGTCTATTTGATATCTTGTAAGGTGCCCAAGGGTGTTTGGCATAGTTATTAATATTGTTAATACCATGGTATCCTGCTGCGGCGGTTGGGGGGATTGGGTGTGGGAGGCACCGTGTTTCGGTGGTTCTCATCCTATCTCTCCGACCGATCGCAGACGGTGTTGGCAGGGGGGCAGAGGTCGACCTCGAGGCGCCTCCTTTGTGGGATGCCACAGGGGTCGGTTCTCTCGCCTCTCCTGTTCAACATCTACATGAAGCCGCTGGGCGAGGTCATCAGTGGTTTTGGGGTGAGTTATCAACTGTACGCGGATGACACCCAGCTGTACATTTCCACCCCTGACCACCCCAATGTAGCTGTTGAAGTGTTGTCTCGGTGTGTGGAGGCCTACGGGTCTGGATGGGGAGAAACAGGCTCAAGCTCAACCCCTCCAAGACTGAGTGGCTGTGGATGCCGGCATCCCGGTACAGTCAGCTGCAACCGCGGCTGACTGTTGGAGGCGAATCATTGGCCCCAATGGAGAGGGTGCGTAATCTGGGGGTTCTCCTGGATGGACGGTTGTCTTTTGATCATTTGACGACCGTCTCCAGGAGAGCTTTTTACCAGGTTCGCCTGGTCCGCCAGTTGCGCCCCTTTCTAGACTAGGATGCCTTATGCACGGTCACTCACACCCTCATCACTTCTCGCCTGGACTACTGTAACGCTCTCTACATGGGGCTCCCCTTGAGGTGCACCCGGAGACTTCAGTTAGTTCAGAATGCAGCCGTGCGGGTGATAGAGGGAGCCACTCGTGGCTCCCATATAACACCGATCCTGCGCAGGCTGCACTGGCTGCACGTGGTTTTCCGAGTGCACTTCAAGGTGTTGATTACCACCTTTAAAGCGCTCCATGGCATAGGACCGGGATATCTTCGGGACCGCCTTCTGTTACCACATGCCTCCCACCGGCCGGTACGCTCCCACAGAGAGGGCCTCCTCAGGGTGCCGTCAGCCAAACAGTGTAGGCTGGCGACCCCCAGGGGGAGAGCCTTCTCTGTGGGGGCACCTACCCTCTGGAATGAGCTTCCCCCAGGTCTTCAACAACTTCCTGACCTCCGGACCTTTCGCCGCGAGCTTAAAACATATCTATTTTACCGAGCAGGACTGGCTTAATAGGGTTTTTAAATATGGATTTTATTGGGGTTTATTTTATATTTTGTATTGTATTTTAAATTTAGGCTATTGGAATAAGTTTTTTAAATAGTGTTTTTTATTGAAATGTATTGTGTTATTTGATCTGCCTGTTCACCGCCCTGAGTCCTTCGGGAGAAGGGCGGTATAAAAATTAAATTATTAAATTAAATTAAATTAAATTGTTCATCGCACAGTCAGCCAGATTCAAGATGGCGCCAACGAAGGCTGCCTCGGTGAAATGCTAATGGTTTCTTTATTTCTAACTGTTCTCTGTGACTCACTACTATTAATCTTCTCATCGTTCCCATCACCAATCTCTTTCCACTTATGACTGTTACTTTGTTGCTGGCTATCCTTATGATTTATAGATATATTGACCATCATTTGTGTTGTAAATGTTGTACCTTGATGAAGGTATCTTTTCTTTTATGTACACTGAGAGCTTATGCACCAAGACAGATTCCTTGTGTGTCCAATCACACTTGGCCAATAAAAAAAAATATTCTATTCTATTCTATTCTATTCTATTCTATATTTAGACTGTATTTGGCTTTTAAATTCACCTATAGCATCCTTCCTGAGGAATCGGGATAAGCAAATGATATTCTTGGATGGTGTTAAAGATATAATAATAATAATAATAATAATAATAATAATAATAATAATAATAATAATAATAATAATAATAATAATGGTACCATGTCTAAGAATTTTATAAGATACATCAACAAATTGCAGCTTCCTGCAATAACACCAGAACTGCAAAAAACTGCGCTACTTGGAACATCGTACATCTAAAGAAGGTACTTAGTTGATACCTAGGATGCCGGCAGCAACCCGTATCAACCATTAGCACCAGTCAATGGTATTTGTGATGTATTTTTGAATGTTCAGTTGACTAAGTTTCATTTTTAATGAATAAAGTAAATAACAACAACAACAACAACAGAGTTGGAAGGGACCTTGGAGGTCTTCTAGTCCAACCCCCTGCCCAGGGAGGAAACCCTACACCACTTCAGACAAATGATTATCCAACATTTTCTTAAAAATTTCCAGTGTTGGAGCAGCTGTTCCGAGTAAAGCTGCCTTTTGCAATTGACTGGTGGTGAATTTGTCAATGCCGACAGACGTTCAAAGGATGCTCCAGATAGAATAGAATAGAATTTTTTTATTGGCCAAGTGTGATTGGACACAAAGGAATTTCTCTTGGTGTTTTTAAAGTGCTTTTAGATGTTTTAGGGTTGCACCCAAGGTGCCTATCATTATTGTTACTACCTTTGTTTTCTTTTGCCACAGTCATTCTATTTCTATTTGTGGGTCTTTGTATTTTGTTATGTTCTCCAGGTACTGCCACATCCACTATCTAACATTTTTGTCTTTGTCTTTTAACGACAATTGTTAACTCTCAGGTATTGTACGGCAGGTACCTGTCAGTTTATATTCTAAAGTCCCAGTCTTCATTTTCTATGTTTTTCTCCATTTTATGATCCCACCAGTTTTTGCAAATTTATTTTTTATTTATTTATTTATTTGTCAAACACAACAGTATATATAAGTATAAGCATGAAATAACCCTACGAATTGGATACAATCAAAGGGAATATTAGGACAGGAACGGTAGGCATGTTAATGCTCTTATGCACGCCTCTTACAGACCTCTTAGGAATGGTGTGAGGTCAATAGTAGAGAGTTTTTGGTTAAAGCTTTGGGGATTTTGGGAAGAGACTATGGAGTCAGGTAGTGCATTCCAGGCATTAACAACTCTGTGACTGAAGTCTTATTTTCTACAATCAAGATTGGAGCGGTTCACTTAAGTTTAAATCTATTGTGTGCTCGTGTATTGTTGCGATTGAAACTGAAGTAGTCTTCGACAGGAGGGTCATTGTAGCAGATGATTTTATGAGTTATACTCAGGTCATGCCGAAGGCGGTGGAGTTCTAAATTTTCTAAACCCAGGATTTCAAGTCTGGTGGCATAAGGTATTTTGTTGTGATCAGAGGAGTGGAGAACTCTTCTTGTAAAATATTTCTGGACACGCTCAATTGTATTGATGTCCGAAATGAGGTGTGGGTTCCAGACAGGCGAGCTGTATTCAAGACTTGGTCTAGCATAAGTTTTATATGCTCTGGTTAGAACATAGAGTTTCTGGAAAAGAAGCTGCATAAAATTAGGTTTACAACTCTTAAAGCCTTTTTGGCGATGTAGTTGCAGTGGGCTTTGGCACTTAGATCATTTGCTATGAAAACTCCAATCCAATGGTATTTCTTGCAATTCTTCCAATGCAGTTGTTGCTACTTTGACATGCCGCTGCTTCAAGTCAGTCTATGCAATCTCTTATTGTGGTTTGTTGCACTTTCGGCCAGATGGGTCTATGGGATTTGGCATTTTATATTCAACCTTTTATTCATAGGCAGATGTGAATGTTTGAGGGCATGAAAAGTATGATTACTACTGGTATTATATTAAATTCCATATGTGTGTGTGTGTGTGTGTGTGTGTGTATGTATATGTATGTATGTATGTACACATACACACACACACACACACACACACACACACTTAAATGGACTCCAGAGGATGGTAGAGGACAGGAAGGCCTGGAGGAACGTGGTCCATGGGGTCGCAATGGGTCGGACACGACTTCACAACTAACAACAACAACACACACACACACATCGATTTGAATAGTATTGAACCGACTGTGGAAAATTAAAATTAAATAATTAATGGAGGTTAGGCTGTCTGGACCCAAATTTTAGGATTTATATTTTTTTATAAGGAATTGATGCAGCATAAAAAGCAAACTTTACTTGAGGGGCGGTGGTTTCTTTCCAGCACCCCTCCCCCACATGAAAATTAAAGTCTTTTGAGTCACTAAAAGCTGGAGAGGGCATTTTATTCCCCTTCCCTCCAACGCCCCACTTTTCGATCCTTCAAAAATCCTTTTTATGGCGGGAGAAATTGAAAGGCGTAAAAACGAGCGTGGCTTAAAACAATTCCTCCCCCTCCCTTCGGAATGGAATAGTCGAAAGGCGCTGTATTCCCCGCAGCCGCCCCCCCGCCCGGTTTTTGGACTCGTCTAACGCGGAGGAGCCAATACGCGACCTTCTTCTCAGCGCGCGCAAGGAGAGTTACCTCAGGATTCCAAGCGCTTCTTCGCTCGTTTTTCTCCAACTTCGATCCTCTCCTTCCCGCCTCGGCTGCGTCCACCCCCTTCCGGCTTTTCTACCAATCAGCGGCGAGCAGGAAGCGCCAACCAGAGCGGCCCGGTAGCGCGGCTTCCGGTATCCTTCGGTTGCCTAGATACCTCGCGGCCTAGCTCTCCCGGGCTTCGTTTCGGAAACAATCTAGGGGTCTCCAACCTTGGCCACTTTAAGCCTGGCGGACTTCAACTCCCAGAATTCCCTAGCCAGCTTTGCTTTGCTTTGCTTTGCGGGCTGTGGGATTCTGGGAGCTGAAGTCCGCCAGGCTTAAAGTGGCCAAGGTTGGAGACCCCCTGATTCTAATAGTCTCCTATAGGGGCCACGTGAATTATGCTGGCTGATCCAAGAATTTGAGGAATTCACATTCTGTTGGCTGCGAGGAAGACCCCTCTGACGCAATGCCATGAAGGAAAAGGGCCTTTCGAATTGGTAGAGGCCTTGGTCCCTTGACACTGACTCTAGTGTAGAGGTCTCCAACCTTGGCAACTTTAAGACTTGTGGACTTCAACTCCCAGAATACCTCAGCCAGCAAAGTCTTAAAAGTTGCCAAGGTTGGAGACCCCTGCCTTATGGTAAACGTATACTGACATCTTGTGGAGAGGAATGGAGTTGTGGGGAAGACAATACCCTTGAGCACCAACACCTACACAGTATTCAAGAGACAATCAAAAAGCCAAAAAGGAAACAAAAAGACCGAAATATCTCTTCACCAGCAATCAACAGAAATTTAGCATCAAAATTAATATTAGACCAACAATCAAGAAGCAAATAATACCCCAATCAACAGACAAATAAGCAAACAGCAAATAATATCTTAATCAAGGAACTACCAAGAACACCCACCAACTTAGATAGGCAAGCCACTTGTATATAAACAGAAAGCAATCCTCATTCCTTAATAGCACTGATGATATTACCTAGTTGGGTAATGAAATGTCTGAAGAAAACAACCAAGCTCAGAGAGTGTCAAAGACCCCTACAATAGAATAGAATAGAATAGAATAGAATTTTTTATTGGCCAAGTGTGATTGGACACACAAGGAATTTGTCTTGGTGCATACGCTCTCAGTGTACATAAAAGAAAATTATTATTATTATTATTATTATTATTATTATTATTATTATTATTATTATTATTATTATTAATTAATTAATTAAATTTTTATACCGCCCTTCTCCCGAAGGACTTAGGGCGGTTCACAGCCAAATAAAACACCATTGAATAAATACAAAGTAAAACAATAATTAAAAAACTTATTAAATATGGCCCCAAGTTAAAATGCATTTAAAACAATAAAACCCACTAAATAAAATTTAAAACCGAATAGTAAAACTTCTAAAAATTCTCTACCAGTCCTGCGCGATACGTTCATCAAGGTATCGCGCAGGACTGGTATAGAATTTTTAGAAGTTTTACTATTCGGTTTTAAATTTTATTTAGTGGGTTTTATCATCAAGGTACAACATCATCAAGGTACAACATTTACAACACAATGATGGTCAATATATCCTTATAAATCATAAGGATTGCCAGCAACAAAGTTACAGTCATAAGTGGAAAGAGATTGGTGATAGGAACGATGAGAAGATTAATAGTAGTGCAGATTTAGTAAATAGTTTGACAGTGTTGAGGGAATTATTTGTTTAGCAGAGTGATGGGAATAAATATAGCCACGTATCTTATATGCATGATTTAGGGAAGGGGTTCACAAAGTTAAAATTACAAAACATGAATAAATAAGTATCCAGAACCATAAAAACAAATTAAAATAGTTAAAATCACATTAACCAAAAGCATAAAACATGGAACAGTGTCAACCAGCAACTGGTTGAAACTAATCAAGGAAAAAAGCAACTTGAACTAAGGAGAAAGTTCCTGACTGTTAGAACAATTAATAAGTGGAACGACTTGCCTGCAGAAGTTGTGAATGCTCCAACACTGGAAGTTTTAAGAAGATGTTGGATAACCATTTGTCTGAGATGGTTTAGGGTTTCCTGCCTGGGCAGGGGGTTGGACTAGAATAGAATAGAATAGAATAGAATAGAATAGAATAGAATAGAATAGAATAGAATAGAATAGAATAGAATTTTTAGAAGTTTTACTATTCGGTTTTAAATTTTATTTAGTGGGTTTTATCATCAAGGTACAACATCATCAAGGTACAACATTTACAACACAATGATGGTCAATATATCCTTATAAATCATAAGGATTGCCAGCAACAAAGTTACAGTCATAAATGGAAAGAGATTGGTGATAGGAACGATGAGAAGATTAATAGTAGTGCAGATTTAGTAAATAGTTTGACAGTGTTGAGGGAATTATTTGTTTAGCAGAGTGATGGGAATAAATATAGCCACGTATCTTATATGCATGATTTAGGGAAGGGGTTCACAAAGTTAAAATTACAAAACATGAATAAATAAGTATCCAGAACCATAAAAACAAATTAAAATAGTTAAAATCACATTAACCAAAAGCATAAAACATGGAACAGTGTCAACCAGCAACTGGTTGAAACTAATCAAGGAAAAAAGCAACTTGAACTAAGGAGAAAGTTCCTGACTGTTAGAACAATTAATAAGTGGAACGACTTGCCTGCAGAAGTTGTGAATGCTCCAACACTGGAAGTTTTTAAGAAGATGTTGGATAACCATTTGTCTGAGATGGTGTAGGGTTTCCTGCCTGGGCAGGGGGTTGGACTAGAATAGAATAGAATAGAATAGAATAGAATAGAATAGAATAGAATAGAATAGAATAGAATAGAATAGAATTTTTTATTGGCCAAGTGTGATTGGACACACAAGGAATTTGTCTTGGTGCATATGCTCTCAGTGTACATAAAAGAAAAGATACGTTCATCAAGGTACAACATTTACAACACAATTGATGGTCAATACATCAATATAAATCATAAGGATTGCCAGCAACAAGTTATAATCATACAGTCATAAGTGGAAAGAGATTGCTGATGGGAACTATGAGACGATTAATAGTAGGGCAGATTCAGTAAATAGTTTGACAGTGTTGATGGAATTATTTGTTTAGCAGAGTGATGGCCTTCGGAAAAAAACTGTTCTTGTGTCTAGTTGTTCTGGTGTGCAGTGCTCTATAGCGTCGTTTTGAGGGTAGGAGTTGAAACAGTTTATGTCCAGGATGCGAGGGGTCTGTAAATATTTTCACGGCCCTCTTCTTGATTCGTGCAGTATACAGGTCCTCAATGGAAGGCAGGTTGGTAGCAATTATTTTTTCTGCAGTTCTAATTATCCTCTGAAGTCTGTGTTTTTCTTGTTGGGTTGCAGAACCGAACCAGACAGTTATAGAGGTGCAAATGACAGACTCAATAATTCCTCTGTAGAACTGAATCAGCAGCTCCTTGGGCAGTTTGAGCTTACTGAGTTGGCGCAGAAAGAACATTGTTTGTTGTCCTTTTTTAATGATGTTTTTGATGTTAGCTGTCCATTTTAGATCTTGCGATATGATAGAACCTAGAAATTTGAAGGTTTCTACTGTTGATACTGTGTTGTCTAGTATTGTGAGAGGTGGAAGTATGGAAGGGTTTCTCCTAAAGTCTACCACCATTTCTACGGTTTTGAGTGTGTTCAGTTCCAGATTGTTTTGGTTGCACCACAAGGCTAGTCGTTCAACCTCTCGTCTATATGCGGATTTGTCATTGTCTCGAATGAGACCAATCACTTGTGTCATCTGTGAACTTCAGTAGCTTAACAGATGGATCGTTGGAGATGCAGTCATTGGTATACAGAGAGAAGAGAAGTGGGGAGAACACACAGCCTTGGGGGGGGCCCTGTGCTAATTGTACAGATATTTGATGTGATCTTGCTTAGCTTCACCTGCTGCTTCCTGTTTGTTAGGAAGCTTGTGATCCACTTACAAATCTGTTCCGGTACCTGTAGTTGGTTTAGCTTAGTTAGAAGAATGTCTGGAATAATGGTATTGAATGCTGAACTAAAGTCTACAAAAAGGACCCTTGCATAGGTCTTTGGAGACTCGAGATGTTGTAGGATGTAGTGCAGAGCCATATTAACAGCATCATCTGTTGATCTATTTGCTAAGTATGCAAATTGCAAGGGGTCTAACAGCGGATCCGTGATGGTTTTCAGGTAGGAAAGCATTAGCCTTTCAAAGGTTTTCATGACTACAGATGTTAAAGCAACTGGTCTGTAGTCATTCAGTTCCTTGATGGTGGGCTTCTTCGGCACTGGGATGATGGTAGAGCGTTTGAAGCAAGAAGGAACATAACACATCTCTAGTGATTTATTGAAAATATGGGTGAAGATGGGGGCCAATTGGTCAGCACAGACTTTTAAGCAAGAAGAAGTTATCTTGTCTGGGCCTGGAGCTTTTCCTGGCTTTTGTCTGTGAAATAGGTCCTGCACTTCCTTTTCTGTGATCACTAGGGGTTGTGAACCCAATGAAATGGGGTCAGTTGTAGGAGGCTTGGCTGTTGTTGGTGTGTCTGAGATGGGGTTGTGGAGATAGGTGGCTGTAGTTTCCTTTCAAACCTGCAGTAAAACTCATTCAGGTCATCTGCCAGTTGTTGATTACCTTCAGCCTGGGAAGAAGGTTTGCCATAGCGGTGATATTTTTAAGAGTTTTCCACATGTTTGCTGGTTCATTTGCTGAAAACTGATTCTTTAGCTTTTCAGAGTAGCTTCTTTTGCTGCTCTGATCTCCTTGTTAGTGCATTTCTGGCCTGATTGTACACCATTTTATCACCTTTTCTGTAGGCTTCCTCTTTGGAATGTCGTAGCTGCTTAAGTTTAGGTGTAAACCGAGGTTTGTTGTTACTGTATATTCGCAAGTTCCTTGTAGGTACACATAGGTCTTCACAGAAGCTGACATATGATGTTACAGTATCTGTGAGTTCATCCAGGTCTGCAGAGGTATCTTTAAAAATATTCCAATCAGTGCAGTCAAAACATGCCTGTAGCTTTAATTCTGATTCCTCCGTCCAGGTTTTCACTGATTTAATTATTGGTTTTGTGGCTTTAAGTCTTTGCCTGTAAGCAGGTACAAGGTGAATCATGCAATGATCAGAGTGTCCTACAGCTGCACGTGGTAAAGACCGATAAGCATCTTTTAGTGTTGTGTAGCAATGGTCTAGAGTATTCTTGCCTCTGGTGGGACAATTGACATGATGAAAGTATTTTGGTAGCCCTTTCCTTAAGTTTGCCTTGTTTAGATCTCCCAAAACAATGGCCAGTGAATCAGGGTGTTTGGCTTCAGCCTCCATGATTTGGTCAGCTAGAGTTCGTAATGCCTTGTTTACACAGGCTTGTGGTGGGACATAAACAGCAATTAGAAGAAATGAGGAAAATTCACGAGGCGAATAGTAAGGTTTGCAGTTGATAATTAAAGTCTCTAAATTGTTGTCACAGAATTTGTAAATTATTTTAAAAACTTGACACCAGTTTCTATTAATATATAGGCATAAGCCTCCTCCTTTCTTTTTACCAGATGTTTCTGGAATCCTGTCTGATCATTCAATCTGAAACCCTGGAATGTTCAGGCTGCTATTTTCAATTGATTCATTTAACCAGGTTTCAGAGAAGCATAGGACTGCTGAATTGCGAAAGACCTCCAAGGTCCCTTCCAACTCTGTTGTTACTATTATTATTAATTTATGTGTAATCCTGCAGGCTCCTTACCTCCACACCTCCGCCGTGTCTTCAGTTGAAACACCAATACAGTTGAAACCAATCTGATCTTAGGCGAGGTGGTACCTGAAATAATTTGGGCTATTTTTTTAATGCTCTGCCCATTGGTTTTTTTATTATTTTCTACTGGAACCATCAGGTCATGTTTATCATGCTATGTCGCTTATTCAACACCCAGTCTAATTGTAAAACAATTGACTTTATTTCATTTAAATCGGCTTCAAGAACACAACTAATAGGGGTCATTTCAGGTTTTGGAAAAGTTGGGCTTTTTTTTTTTTTTCCACCAGGTAATAGAAACAGGTGGTTGTTTTGTACTGTAATTTCACTTTACAATAATTTGTCCATCCAAGTAAGTCTCTGATAAAGTAAGTTCTTTTTAACCCTGCTACTGCATCCATTTATCGCATATCCATCCTGCTGTAATCAATTTAACCCTCAGCAGCTGCCAGAGGTTGAAATATCTATCCTTAAAAACTATAATCTACTGCCTTCTATACTATATATTCATAAGGTTTATGCAAAAAAACCTATAGCTGAAATCTGCAGCGGGCTGAAATATACCAATTTATTAGGCTGCAGTTTTTAAAGCGATATCACAAAACGGAAACAGGTTTGATTTGTGGTGGCATACTAAAAAGGGTAATTATTTTCATATTTTAATACAGTGATTTCTAAACAACAGTGCACAGCAAGAATCATTTTCAACTGACATATAAAATGCATATCCTACTCTAGGCATAACTCAGGCAGTCCTCAGCTTATGATCCGAATGGAGCCTGCCCATCAGGTCGTTAAGTTGTGAGGCTTAGTAAATCGAGTCACTCACATGACTGACCTGATTGTATGACCTTTTTTTTTTTGTGTGGTGTTAAGTGAACCCGTAGTTCTCTATGAGATGGTTCTGCCAAAAACCAGAAGTGTAAAATGCAGTCACATGACCGTGGGACACGGCAGAAGGCCACAGATGTGGGGAAAGTGCTCATGTGTTCACGGGGGGGGGGGGGGAGGCTGTGGGAACTTCAAATCAAATCATAAATACTCCCCAGGTAAATCCACTGTACTGTCTATCAGTTTGCTAAGCAACCGGTCATAAATCGAGGACTGCCCCTAAATAGTCTTGGTCCCTAAGGAATAACTTTATTTGGGAACAGGAGTATATAACAAGATGTGTTTAGAGCGGACTTTCTACCTGTCTGAAAATATTGGAGTCCCTGTTGCTGCAAACATCTAATACTTTCTCTCTTGTGTGAATGTAGAACTACATTCTAATGCACAGATGTCAAACTCAAGGCCCGGGGCCCAGATCCGGCCCTGGAAACAGCAAAGGACTGGCCCGCAGTGGTTCTGCCAGTGAAAATGGCCAGGCAAGCTCCGTTTTCGGCTGCAATGGTGTCCTGCTAGCAAAAACAGAGCTTGGGAGAACTGCCCACGGCCCTCCCGACCTCCGTTTTCACTGGCAGAGGGTTGCAGGAAGCCGTCACAGCCAGTGGTGGGATTCAGTCGGTTCGGGAGAACCGGTAGGTAAATTACTGGCTGGCACCTCCCCTCCCTGCCGCATCCCCTCCCTCCGCGTCCCCCCCCATGCCCCGTTTTTGCTCCCAGGGGAGTGGAGGATGAGTGCTACCTGTCATACCCCCTGGCCACGCCCACCATGGCCACGCCCACACAGCCGATCATTAGGGCAGAGAACCGGTTGTTAAATTATTTGAATCCCATCATTGATCGCAGTCAAAATTGGAGCTCACTAGCCCGTTTGCACTGGCAGAGCGCTCGGGCCACACAGACCAGGGGTGAAATGCTCCCGGATCGGACGGGATCGCGCGATCCGGTAGCGATGGCGGCTGCTCGTTCGGAGGACCGGTAGGTAAATTACTGGCTGGCCCCTCCCCTCCCTGCCGCATCCCCTCCCTCCGCGTCCCCCCCATGCCCCGTTTTTGCTCCCAGGGGAGTGGGGGATGAGTGCTTCCTGTCATACCCCCCGGCCACGCCCACACAGCCGATCATTAGGGCAGAGAACCGGTTGTTAAATTATTTGAATCCCATCACTGGTCGCAGTCAAAATTGGAGCTCACTAGCCCGTTTGCACTGGCAGAGCGCTCGGGCCACACAGACCAGGGGTGAAATGCTCCCGGATCGGACGGGATCGCACGATCCGGTAGCGATGGCGGCTGCTCGTTCGGAGGACCGGTAGGTAAAATCTTACTTGTTTTCTACAAGTAAGAATAGAGATTCTAAGGCACTTACCTGATTACTGATGAACGCATGGCTCTCTTTCCAGCCTCAAAGCAGTTTCAGTTTCAGCCAGACAGAATCAATCGCTCAGCTAATCTATTTCCTCGGTGATCAACTGGCTGGTTTTGCTGGCTGAGGAACTCTGGGATTTGAAGTCCACAATAAAATAAAATAAAATAAAATATTTGTGCAGCTTTCTGAGATTTGGTGTGTTTCTGTAGTGTTTCACTCTAACTACACAAACACACAAAATCTCAGAAAGCTGTATGTGGCATATTGTGTGTGTGTGTGTGTGTGTGTGTGTTAGTTGTGTGTGTGTAAAGTGTGAAAGTTGGTTTTTGAGCTTTTTGTGGCTGTGTGAAGTGTGAAGTGCAGCTGCTTTTACATTGTATGTGAGTCAGTTGTGTTGTGTTGTGTGTGTGTAAAGTGTGAAAGTTGTTTTTTGAGCTTTTTGTGGCTGTGTGAAGTGTGAAGTGCAGCTGCTTTTACATTGTGTGTGTCAGTTGTGTTGTGTTGTTGTGTGTAAAGTGTGAAAGTTGGTTTTTGAGCTTTTTGTGGCTGTGTGAAGTGTGAAGTGCAGCTGCTTTTACATTGTGTGTATTTTATTTATTTTATTTTATTTATCAAACTTATATACCGCACCATCTCCCGTAGGACTCAGGGTGGTTCACAGGCATATTAAAACAATATAATAAATAACCATTAAAACCCAGTTAAAACTAAATATTATCCTGGCCTGATCACTAAAACAATAAAAACCAATAAAACCCCCATTAAAATTTAACTAAAACATTTTGTTCTTAGGCTAGTCCCGCACGCTGGAATAATAAAGTCTTCAGTTCCCGTCTGAAGGTCCGGAGGTCGGGGAGTTGTCGTAATCCTGGAGGAAGCTCGTTCCACAGGGCTGGTGCCGCCACAGAGAAGGCCCTCCCCCTGGGGGTCGCCAACCTGCATTGTTTGGTCGACGGCACCCTGAGGAGGCCCACTCTGTGGGAGCGCACAGGTCGTTGGGAGGCGATCGGCGGCAGAAGGCGGTCTCGAAGGTATCCCGGTCCTAAGCCATGGAGCGCTTTAAAGATGGTAACTAAAACCTTGAATTGCACCCGGAAGACTACCGGTAGCCAGTGTAGGCCGCACAGGATAGGTGTTATATGGGAGCAACGCGGTGGTCCCTCTATTACCCGCGCGGCCGCATTCTGGACTAACTGGAGCCTCCAGGTGCTCTTCAAGGGGAGCCCCATGTAGAGAGCATTGCAATAGTCCAGGCGGGAAGTGACGAGGGCGTGAGTGACCGTGCGTGGCGTCCCGGTCAAGGAAGGCGCAACTGGCGGATCAGGTGAACCTGATAAAAAGCCCCCCTGGCGACGGCTGCCAAATGTTCTTCTAAGGACAGCCGATTGTCCAGGAGAACGCCTAAGTTGCGCACTCCCTCCCTGGGGGTCAATACTTCTTCCCCCACAGTCAGCGATGGTGTAAGCTGACTGTACCGGGACGCCGGCACCCACTGCCACTCCGTCTTGGAAGGGTTGATTCGGAGCCTGTTCCTCCCCATCCAGACACGCACGGCCTCAAGACACCGGCCCATCACCTCAACAGCTTCATTGGGGTGGTTCGGGGTGGAAATGTACAGCTGAGTATCATCAGCGTACAGATGATAATCCACCCCGAAACCACGGATAACCTCACCCAGCGGCTTCATATAGATGTTGAACAGGGGGGGCGAGAGAACAGACCCCTGAGGCACCCCACAAGTGAGGCGCCTAGGGGTCAACCTCTGCCCCCCTGCCAACACCGTCTGCAAACGGTCAGAGAGATAGGAGGAGAACCACCGATAAACGGTGCCTCCCACCCCCAATCCCCCCAACCGTCGCAGCAGGATACCATGGTCGATGGTATCAAAAGCCGCCGAGAGATCTAATAGAACCAGGACAGAGGAACAACCCCTGTCCCGGGCTCTCCAGAGGTCATCCACCAACGCGACCAAAGCCGTCTCGGTGCTGTAACCGGGTCTGAAACCGGACTGGAACGGGTCCAGATAGACAGTTTCCTCCAGGTGTTGAGGAAGCTGATTTGCCACCACACTCTCAACAACCTTCGCTAAAAAGCGAAGGTTGGAGACTGGACGATAGTTCGCTAAAACAGCCGGGTCCAGGGAGGGCTTCTTGAGGAGGGGCCTCACCACCGCCTCTTTCAAGGCGGCGGGGAAGACACCCTCCAACAAGGAAGCGTTGGTAACTTCCTGGAGCCAGCCTCGTGTAACCTCCCGAGTGGCCAGCACCATCCAGGAGGGACACGGGTCCAATAAACATGTGGTGGAGTTCAACCTACCCAACAACCTGTCCATGTCCTCAGGAGTCACAGGATCGAACTCAGCCCAGATAACATTCTCAAGACTTGTCTCCGCCATCCCACCTGAATCTATCCAATCAGTGTCCAAGCCGTCCCGAATCTGAGCGATTTTATCAGACAGATACTGAACAAAATCCTCAGCACGTCCCTGTAAGGGGTCCTCCCGAGCCTCCTGCGTAAGCAGGGAGCGGGTCACCCTAAACAGGGTGGCTGGGCGATTATCTGCCGATGCGATGAGTGCGGAGAAATAGTTATGTTTCGCCGCCCTGATCGCCACTAGGTAGGTCTGAATATATGACCGTACTAGTGTTCGGTCAGGTTCGGAGCGGCTGGACCTCCAGGCGCTCTCTAGGCTTCTTTTCCGGCGCTTCATCTCTCTCAGCTCCTCGTTATACCAAGGAGCTGGTCGAGTTCGTCGCCGGGTCAGAAGCCGCAAAGGCACGACGCGGTCTAAGGCGCCAGCGGCCGCCTCATCCCAGGCGGCCACCAGCTCCTCAGCCGAGCCGTGGGCTAACTCCCTCGGAAATGGCCCAAGCTCCGTCAGAAACCTCTCAGGGTCCATCAGGCGCCTGGGACGGAACCATTTAACCGGTTCTGTCTCCCTGCGGTGAGGTGTAGCGGTCCGAAAATCTAGCTGAAGGAGTAAATGATCTGACCATGACAAGGGTTGAGATATTAATTCCCCTAACTCCAGATCATTTAGCCACTGTCCCGAGACGAAAATCAGGTCCAGTATGTTACCCCCGACGTGGGTGGGGACCGCAACTACTTGGGTCAGGTCCAAGGCCGTCATGGAAGCTATGAACTCCCGAGCTACCATTGACGAATCGCCCGCTGACGGCAAGTTGAAATCCCCCATGACCATAAGTCTGGGGGTCTCAACCGCCGTCCCGGCTATCATCTCCAGCAGCTCGGGCAGGGCTGCCGTCACATAGCAAGGAGCCAGGTACGTGATCAGCAAGCCCACCTGCACCCCCTGGCCCCACCTCACGAAGAGGGTTTCACAACCGGCTATCTGCGGGACAGCGACCTCCCTCGGATCTAGACTCTCGTTAATAACAACCGCTACCCCCCCCACCCCTACCCTGGGCCCTCGGCTGATGAAACGCACGGAAACCCGGCGGGCACATCTCAGTGAGGGGAACCCCCCCCTCCGTGCCCAGCCAGGTCTCCGTAATGCCCATTAGGTCCGCTCCCCCCTCTTGAATAAGATCGAATATGAGGGTGGCCTTATTCATGACGGACCTGGCATTGCACAACATCAATCCAGGTTCCAGGGGATATAACCACTGTGTGTGTGAGTCAGTTGTGTTGTGTTGTGTGTGTGTAAGGTGTGAAAGTTGTTTTTTGAGCTTTTTGAGCTTTTTGAAGTGTGAAGTGCAGCTGCTTTTACATTGTGTGTGTCAGTTGTGTTGTGTTGTGTTGTGTGTGTGTAAAGTGTGAAAGTTGGTTTTTGGTACCTCTTATTGTTTTTTTAATACTTTGTTTATTATTTTTATTATTTATTATTTATTGTTATTGGCCATGCCCACCAAGCCATCTGACCACCAAGCCACGCCCACCAACTAAGCCACGCCCACATAACCAGTAAGGGAAAATTTTAGATTTCACCCCTGAACAACCACCCCCCCCAAACATCTATAGCTGTCAAAGACTGGGTTCAAAGTAATGGATAAAAGCACAATGTTTAGAAAATATTTTAGTAGACAGCAAAATATCAAGACTAGCCAGAACAGAGGGGTGTGATTCCTTCTCCAAAAATCTCTTCCTCATTTAAAAACTCTTGATATCAGTCGATGACTACATCATCAATATATTTAATTCTTGATTGAAAACAAAAATCATTACATTCTTGTCGATGTGGGGAAAAAAGGCGTTTTGGCAGACTGGCCATTGGTGAGAGACATTATGGTAGGTAGGAGTTAGGCTGGCAATATCTGGAAGGCCGACAAATTCCTTGTGTGTCCAATCACACTTGGCCAATAAAAAAAAAAAAAAAATTCTATAAATCTTGCACATCCACTGATGCATCTAACTCAGTGTTTCTCAATCTCAGCTGCGATTGATACGTGGCCTTCAACTCCCAGAATCCCCCAGTCAGCATGCTGGCCTGGGGAATTCTGGGAGTTGAAATCCACACACTTTAAAAGTTGCAAAGATTGAGAAACGCTGTTGTTGCATTACTTTGCTGAAAAAAGGAGGAAGGGATAAGAATAACCTAACCTAGCTCTTTGTCAAATCAAATTTTAAAACTGCATTCCCACCCACCCTCAACACCATTAAAAAAGGAATAAAAATGATTTCAAAGTTTTGCTTAGAAGCTATTTCTCTTCCAAGCATGTTAAAGTCGTGCTCCCTCCCAATTTTCTTTTTTTTTAAAAAAAGTTTTTTATTTAATAAACATTAAAAACATTGGACACAGTGTGACCATCCTGGTCTTTAACATATCCATACAAGTTCTTTCCATAACAAATATAATTACTATTTAACATACATTGCTACTTTGTTCTTATATACATATCCCTTGTCTTCATTTACTATCTATTTACTATTAGTTTACTATTTACATTTATTAATACTATCCAGTATTAATTCTACAAACCTAAATTTTTTTTTGTTCCAACTCCTTTTCTCCTTTCCAACCAATAATACACTTTATTCCAGATTTTATAGTATTCTGTCTCGTTCTTGTTCTTGAGTTCTAATGTCAGTCCATTGCTGCACACGTCAAAATCTTATTATTTCTTCTTCCGGGGGGATTTTTTCCTTTTTCCAATATTGTGAATAAACCAACCTTGCTGCTGTTATCACATGAAGCATTAAATATATTGATTCTTTGCTATGATTCCCTTTTATGATTCCTAGTAGGGATAATTTTGGTTTTAGATCTATGTTTTGTTCTAATATCTCCTCCAGCCATGCCTTAATTCGGCGCCAGAACTCCCTGGCTGTTTTTACATAACCACCACATGTGGTAAAAAGATCCTGGCACTAAATTGCATTTCCAAGATTGTGGTGATAAGTCCAGGAGGTGTCACCTGTAAAACATTTTATACAAATAGGCCAATGTTAGTTTCCTGTTTCTTTCCCAAAGATCCTGCCAATTATCTATATTAATATTATAACCAAAATGTTGAGCCCACTTTATCATAGTTTCCTTCACCTATTCTTCCTCCATTTTATATTCCAATAGATATCGATAAATTTTCTTTATCGCCTTTTTAGTCCGTTCCTAATAAGATTTTATCTAACGCCGTCAATTCTTTTTTAATACCCCATTCCTTTTTATCCTTCATATAACGTGGTTTAATCAGTAGGTATGCCCACCATTCCAGTTCTACCCCTTCATCGTGTAATTCTTTTCTACATTTTAATTCCCCTCCTTCATTTAAAATCTGTTTGTATGTGACTACTTTTCCCAGGTTGACAAAATTTGGATATACTAGCACTTCTAATGTAGAGAGCCAGACAGGAATTTCCAAATAATTTTGTTGCTTTATTTTTGTCCAAACTTCAAGAATAGCTCATCTGACTTGATGCTTTTGGAAGTACTGGCGTTTTTGTCTTCCATCCCACAAGAATGCATGCCATCCTATTTGCATATCATATCCTTCCAACGTTAGTAACCTCCTATTCTTTAAATTTATCCATTCTTTCACCCGTGTAAGTGCGGCTGCTTGATAATATCTTTCCCAATCTGGTAATCCGAATCCTCCTCTTTCTTTGGCTACTTGTAATAATTTTAGTTTGATTCTGAGCCTTTTCCCATGCCAAATAAATTTAGACATCATTTTATCCAGATTTCTAAAGTATTCTTTATCTAATTTTATGGGTATGTTCTGAAATAAAAACAATATTTTGGGCAAGATGTTCAGTTTTACTCTTGCAATTCTCCAAATAAGGGAGAGTTGCAACTTTCCCCCATCTTTCCAAATCCGGTGCCTTTGCTTCTTTTAATACTGCATTATATAAGGACTCTTGTATTTCTTTATATAGTTCCAATGGTAACCCATCGGGATCTGGCGTTTTGTTATTTTTCTGTTTTTTAATTGCCTCTATTAATTCATTCTTATATCTTCATTCTGCATGTTTTTTTTTTTATCTCCTCTGGGACTTTGGCTAGTTCAGCTTTCTTGAAACACTGTTGTATTTTTTCTTCTGTACTACCATCATCATTCTTATATAGTGTTTTTATAGAAATCATGGATTATATTTTTCTTTTCTTCATCTTGGTAGTATACACTTCCCTCTTCATTTTGTAATTTACTAATCCATCTTTCTTTTCTTTCTGTTTTTTCAGTTTATATGCTAGCCATCCCTCTGGTTTATTTGCATTTTCGAAAAAGCTTTGCTTACTCCGCTTTGTTGTGCTAGCTCTTCTTTTTCGGGAATATTCAACTTATGTTTAATCAATTCCATTTGTTGTTTAAAATCTCCTCTTTGGGGTTCCTTTTGTAATTGTGTCGCTAGTTTTCTATATTCCGCCTCTAAATTTCTCTGTCATTGTTTTTTCTTTTTATTTTCTTTGGCCATATATACAATTGCAATGCCTCTCATAAATGCCTTTGCAGTATCCCATAGGTTTTAAATATTCGTGTCTTTTTTAATTTTCTTGAAAGAACAAACACATTTGTTCTTCCATCTTCAGCCTAAATTCTTCATGTTTTAGAATTGATCTCTTTTGGGTCCATCTAGTCATTTTCTTTTGTCCATTCCACCTAATTCCTTATTTATTTATCTATCTATCTATCTATCTATCTATCTATCTATCTATCTATCTATCTATCTATCTATCTATCTATTGATCTTTAAAAGTTTTTTATTTCGAACACATTAAAACGCAAGACAAACATACAACATTTATATACATCTCACTGTTTCTTATCAGCTATTCAAAGCGGTCCTTTCTTACTATTTACACATATTTTAATTCTACCTTATTCTACTTTTATATTATCTATATTCCTTTATTTCCTCTACATTTTACCGTTATTCAATTTTCGTCTCTTTCCTGTTTTCCAACCATTCATACCATCTACACCAGACCTTATAATATTCTGTATCTTTTTCTTCGATGAGTTTATCCATCTCTGCACATTCTAGGATTTTCTTAATTAAATGTTCTTCTGTTGGTAGGTTCTCCTTCTTCCAATTTTGCGCGTAAGCTATACGTGCTGCTGTTAATATGTGTAGTATTAAGTATTGTGTATCATTTGTATAGTTTTCTGTTGGGTCCACCTAATTCCTATTGGGTTATGGTCTGCCCAGGGTTATTGGGTTATGGTCTGCCTATTTCCACTTCCCCCACTTCTGGATTTAATTCTGTTGACACCCAAGCCATATCAATTCTGGACCACGATTTGTGTCTGTTCAAATAATATATAAATTGATTTTTCCCTTGATTTCGCTCTCTCCAACTATCCTGTATACTTAACTCCTCTGCCATTTAGGTAGTATTTTTCTATTTCTTGCTTTATCGCTTTTATGGTCTAATTTTCTGTCGACTATAGCGTTGAAGTCCCCCAAGATGCAGATATTATCTCCTTCTATCGTCCCGATTATATTATGTAATTTCCTATGAAATTGTTCTTGCCCCTCATTTGGGGCATAAATTCCTACAAGTATAACCAGTTTGTGATTTTAAGATTACCTCTCTTATTAAGATCCTACCCTCGTCATCTTTGTATATTTGTTTAGCCGAAATCCTCTCAACATAAAACACTACCCCTCTTTTTTTGTATTGCGAAAGTGATGCAAACATCTTTCCCTGTTTGGGGTATACCAATAATTGTTCATTTTTATTCTTTATATGAACTTCTTGTACTACTATTATATCCAAATTCATTTTATTTAATTTGTTAAAAAAAATTCTTTTTAGGAGGGGAATTCAGGCCATGAATGTTCAAGGGTAGAATCTTAATCTCTTACTGCCTTTCTCTACTTGTATCTGGATCTTGTCGCCTGTGTTGATCTGGTTTCTCTTGGTTCATTAAGTCTTCCCTCATTATTTTCTATTTGTCCTTCTTTCCCCATCTCTCTCTCTTTAATCTGCATTTCCTTCTTTTCTGCAGTTGTTAATCTTAGCTCTCCCTCTTCTCGTTTCTCTCTCTTCTGGCTCTTCCTCGCTACTAAAATTCCTATTACAGAATTCCTCCGCTTTATCTATGGTATCTATTCTAAATCTTTTTTCCTGCCATGAAATCATTCTCTCCTCTGGTTGTCAACCACCTAAAATTAATATTATGTCTAGTCAGTTTTGAAGTCAAGAACTGATATGGTCTTAACTCTCTCACTCTCCTCAGTACTTGCTTTAGCACCACCAGTTGTCTTCCTCTATGTTTGATAGGGTCATCTCTAGTTCTGTGGAGAATTTCATCTCGGATTGACTTTTTAACAAATCTAATATGAATCTCTTTCGGTAGATTGTGTCGCCTAGCGTAATTAGTATGGATTCCATAAATTTCGTCCATTTCAATTAACATTTCTTCTTTTCCAATTCCAAGAGCTTTCGCCAATATTTCTGCCATCATCTCTGGTAAATCTCCCCCTTTTTCTTCTCTTATATTTTGGAAGCATAAATCATGTGCTGCCTTTTCTGATTCGACAAATATAACGGTTGTTTCCAGTTCTTTATTGGCTTGCATTAGCTTCTCATTTATTTCGTCCACTCACTTTTAACGTGCTGGTCAAAACACTATCTCTATTCAAACTGTCAACTCCCACAGCTTAGTCAGCTCTTTTTACTTTTCAAAATTATGACAGTCTACTTTTGTGTCTTCTGGAGTTTCATGCCAATCTTTCCTTGATTTATTTAAATAATCACATTCTTTAATTGTACAGTTCTCCCTTTTTTTGGCTCACACTTTCCTTCGGCCGCTTTTTATCACGAAGGGGGGAATACTTTCCACCCTCCTTCCGCCTAGGGCTGTTTCTTCTTTAATCCGTCACCAAAAGGTCTAAGAGGCTCTTCTCCCACGATCACTCACATAAAGTTGTCAGAATCAATTATCACCAGGATTTATCATTCCGTTGTCCCGCTAGTTTGTCACTAGTCTCGTCCAGCTGTCTGCTCTTCACAGCTGCCATTGCAGGCCGTTTTCACCACCATTAGATCTCTCCGGGGCTTCTCCTGCCTTTCCAACCTGGACCGCCATCCAAGATTCGGCTGTCAGGACACCTCACTCTTCCGGTCCCCCTCCAAGGCACCTATGGCTCTGAGGAGCTTACTAGACAACTGGAAGTGGCTGTGGTTCCATGGAGTGCAGTTTCTCACACCCGTTTGGCTCGGCAGCTGACCCTGCCCCTCCCTCCCAATTTTCAAAGGGGGTTTATAAACCTTTTCCTACTTAGCAAGAACAAACATGGATTTATTACGTTCTGTCTCTTCGTATAGCTTAAAAGCTTAAAGCAAGACAAGGCGTCAAAACAACTGAATTGCACTAAATCCCCCTGGCATCTTTAGTTCCGTCCTTCCCGATTCACCATTCCAAATTTTGTGACCACCAATGCAAGTATAAGTAGTCCTTGACTTACAACCGTTTGCTGAATGACCGTTCAGAGTTACAACAGCACTGAAAAAAGTGACTTGTGGCCATTTTTTCAACCTCATGACCATTGCAGCATCCCCATGGTGACAGATAAAAAGTCAGCTCATGGCAACGGACTCATATTTTTGACAGTTGCAAGTGTCCTCAGGTTTACATGATCCCCTTTTGCGACCTTCGGACAAGCGAAGTCAATGGGGGGAGCCAGATTCACTCGGCAACCAGGTTACTAACTTAACTGCAGTGATTCACTTAACAACTAGAAATGTCGTAAAGGGGGCAAAACTTACTTAACAACCATCTTGCTTAGCAATGGGCATTTGGGCTCAATTGTTGTCGTAAGTCAAGGACTACCCGTAACGGGATAGAAAGTAGATATTTTCCTCAAATTGGCACAGCCAATGGATTTCTCTCTCTCTCTCTCCCTCCCTCTCCCTTCCACCTTCTTCCTTTTTATCAGCTTCCTTTGAATGCTTGCTGGGAAGATAAGAGGGGAAGCTTGATTTTTGTCTTTCACTGCGAGTTGTATTGTGTTTGGGGGTGTGTGTGCACGAAGGGAGGCTCAGCCAATCTCATTGTACACATGTTGTACTATGACAATTAAGGTTTGAACTGAATTGAATTCATAGTCCCACAACTCTTTATGAAGTCATTCCCACAGATTAAGGTTCTATCTAAAACTTAACCTCTTCAGCTTTAATCCAAGATATGGTGGAGCCAGTTGAAGAAATATAAAACTATTACTATTTTTTACAAAAGGGGAATCCAGTTCTCCAAATGATGTTACACGACACATTGGCAATCATTGTTTGTACGGCCTCCTCTCTGAAATGCAAGGAAACCTAGAACCACCTGGCAGCAGGAAAAGGGTAACCCCGGAGCAGCTTTCCCTGCTCTTGATCCCATGCTCCTCTTCTCGGAATCTCCAGCCAGGATGGCTTGTCTGAAGAGAACAGATCTTAATCACCCCAGTCTAGAGATGCTTTCTCCGAAAGCAGCAGTTGTTGACTTGTGGTTAATGCCGCAGCGGTGAAAAATGTTCCAGACAATCCTCGGTTTTTTACTTCGGCAAAAAATCCACGTACATCCTGCGATTTTGAGATAGCCCGACCGACCCATCCGGGTGTCTTTAAACGGCCCCGACGCTCATGTTAATGATTTCAACGAAGGTGTTTTCAATGCAGTGACAGAGTTGGACGTTGGGGTCTGCGCTAGGGGTCCCTCCTCCGGTTTTGTGAGTCGTAGGAAGTCTCGTCTGCTCCGTAGGCTTTTCCTTCAGCTGCTGGAGGCCTAGAGGTAAAACATTCATGGCAGGAAGGGGAAAAAATAAACTAAGGTAAATGTGGGAGAGCGGAAAAGCTTAGGCCGTGAAGTTAGGTATTTTGGGTGTGCATGCGCGCACAAATGAACTTCTGGTTTCCGGTGCGTACATGCACGCTGGCCAGCTAGTCTTTCGGTTACTGTTACACGCGACAATCAGAGGGCCAACGCACATGCTCATGCAGGAAAACAGAAGACCAGTTCTTCCTGTTTCCGGCACTGCCACACGCATGAAGGCCACCTGATCCTCGCGCACACATACATGCCACAAACCCAGAAGAGGAATGGGCAACATCACGTGTGCCAGGCAACATGGCTCCGTGTGCCACTCCGGGCACTTGTGCCATAGGTTCGCCATCATGGGCATAGGTTACATATTTGTGTGTGTGTATGTCTATATATGTGTGTGTGTGTGTCAACACTGTCTTATGCCCCTGGGATGTCAAACCATCTAGTAGGGCTGCGTTATTATTATCCTTCTCATCTTTCCCAATACCTATTTCCTATCAGAACCCTATCGTGATGCTGCCAATCTTAATGGGAAAGGGGGGGGACACCTTGGATATATTAGTTTATTACTTTCTTCCTTATATCCCACACAGCCTGTACCCTATTGATTTATAACCTTTATCCTGGTGCCCAGGTGCTCTGAGATTTTCTCACCTTTTGGGGGAATGTAAGGGGAGGGAGAGCCATGTGGGTTGAATCCCTTGGAAAGCCGGCAGGGGATGACCCTGAGAAAGTTCCCTTACCAAGTTCTCAGGACGGCTGTTACAATAACATCTCCACACCTGTGGATTGGCTGAATTCCACATTGGACTGAAGGGAAGGGTTTCTAATTCCTTTATCCTAACTGTATTGCCTTGGTATATACAGGGCCGTGGTAGCTCAGGCTGTAAGAAGCCTGTTATTAGAACACAGCAGCCTGCAATTACTGCAGGTTCAAGCCCGGCCCAAGGTTGACTCAGCCTTCCATCCTTTATAAGGTAGGTAAAATGAGGACCCAGATTGTTGGGGGGGCAATAAGTTGACTTTGTAAATATACAAATAGAATGAGACTATTGCCTTATACACTGTAAGCCTCCCTGAGTCTTTGGAGAAGGGCGGGATATAAATGTAAATAAAAAAAAATTGCCTGAGGGAATTCAGAGTCTGCTTTTTTTTCGTCTTGCTATCACTCCAGTTCAATAAAAGGTTCCTTTGGAAATGCCAAAGTTTCAAGAGTCTTTACTTTCTTGAATGAGGAGGAGAGGCTGGACCTTACATTCCCTTAGCTTCTTTGTTGTTTGTATCTCATGATTTATGTTGATTGCTTTTATTTAGTATCCTATGACTATTGTGCAATATTGTATCTTAGAATTTATGATGAATGTATTTTATGATGATTATGATCTTGATTTATCACTCGTCGTTTGTATGCACACTGAGAGCTTCTGTACCGGAGACAAATTCCTTGTGTGTCCTATAAATGGCCAATAAAGAATTCCATCCCATCCTATTTTGTGACCTGATGACCCGCTTAATGTGACTTATGATCATAATTCCAGGCCCAATTAGTCGCAGCAGAAGAGAATATTTGTAGCTCAGAGTAGAAATGTATCGGATCCTTGGTGCTCTCTGAACCTGATTGTTTTCTTGTAGATGTTTCATTACCAAACTAGGTTACATCATCAGTGTCATGAAAGGGATTGTTTACCTACAGGTGGCTTGCCCTGTGGGAGTGGTCTTGATGTTTCCTTGATTAGATGTCTGCTTAGTGTTCTTTTGCTTCTCTGAGCTGGTAGTTCCTTGATCGGGATATTTTTTACTGCTTGACTGTAGGTCTAGTATTAATTTTAGAGTTAATCTCTGCTTAACTGGGTGAAGAGGTGGCAGGGCAAGATGCTAGTATATAAAAAGAGAGCAAGCCCCACTCCCTTCTGCAACTGACGATGTTACCCAGTTGGGTAATGAAATGCCAGCAAGAAAACAACCAAGCTCAGACAGCACAAAATAGTCCTCCTCCTCCTCCTCCCTTCCTTCTTCATCCTCCACTTTGCAAACTCCACTCCCTTCTAGCTCTGATGTTATCTAGTTTGGTAATGAAATGTCTGCAGGAAAGCCACCAAGCTCAGAGAGCACCATGGACAATTACAGTCGTAAGTAGGGGACTACCTATATCTAAAACCAATGAATGAAGGAAATAGAGACCCTAAGACACGATTTCATTGAGAGCTGCATCAGGGTTGTGTGTGACCTGGCCAGCTAAACGTCACTCATGTTGGGGGCGCCTGTGGTGGCCCGAGTGCTCTGGCAATAAAATCGGGCTCCCGAGCTCTGTTTTCGGCCGCGACGGCCTTTTGCAACCCTCTTCCGGTGAAAATGGCGCTCAGGAGGGCCGATGAAGAACTCCATTTTTGCTGGCAGACAGAGCATGGCCTGGTTCTTCGCTGTTTCTAAGTCGGCCCCGCGGGCCAGATCTAACACCTGGCGGGCCGTGTGCAACTCGCGGGCCTTGAGTTTGACACCCCTGCCCTAAGATGATGTATCTTTCTCTCCCACACACTTTTCCTTTGATTACTACTGTTGTGCCTCGTCCGCTTTCCCCGCAGCCGGGGCCTTCTTATCTGCTTCTGAACGCTGAGGAATGTCCTAGCATGCCTCCCGGCCCCAGCCCTGGCTCCATGCCCAGACAGGCTGAGGAAGAAGAAGCGCCTCCAGCCCCCAGCCCTGGCTCCATGCCCAGGCAAACGGAGCAACTAGACCCCTCCCCCTCCCCCACAGCATGTGAGCCTGAGGAAGGTCAATTACCAACAGCTGCAGACTGGAGTGACCCTCGCTTCAGGAGAATTGATAAGCGGCGTCAACAGAAGGAAGGGAGGGGCAGGCCGGGATAAGTGCTGAGTCATGGAGCCACACCCCATGGCCTATATAAAGGATCTGCTTTCTGGCATTCTCTGAGTCAGGCAAAGTCTACCTTATCTTGCTGAAGTCACTTTCTGGTCTCCTGCCTGCCTTGAGAACTTTGCTAGGACTTTGGCAGAGCTGCAGAGGCACGCCTGATTCGGATTTCCCTGACCCGGCCGTCAGCGGAGGAGTGGGACACGACAACTACGACCAAAGATAGGAGAAGCCCAAGGGCAAGCAAAAAAGACTGAAAACCGTTGGGACAATGGCTTACGTGTAATAATCGGATCAAAATCCCTTGTTTCTGTGGCAACGTCGGAAGCACAAACTTGTCCAACCTGGATGAGCAGAGACATGATGTCTTCGTACAGGGGAGGAAAGGCTTGGCAGAATGAGACCAAGCAGGGCAGGGTAGGCATAAAAAACGTGTAACGCTTGGCCTCGGTGAGAACTGTTGAGGCAAAAGAAAGTTTGAAATAACAGTAGTGAATTGCAGAACTAAGGGGAGTCCTCGACTTATGACCACAGCTGCGATATAAGGATGTCTGCAAGAGGGACCGAAAGGCCCTGGGAATGGACCTTAACGACTGGGAAACCTTGACCTCCCATCGTTCAGCTTGGAGACTAAAGACGCAGCATGGCCTTCTCCAATTCGAAGAGACATTTGTTGAGGCAAAGAGGCAGTCCCGGAACCAGCAAAATCTTGGGGTTGGGCAAGGGACAGAATGTATCTGCCCTCAGTGTGGAAGGGATTGCCACTCTCGAATTGGCCTTTTTAGTCACACTAGATCAGCGGTTCTCAACCTGTGGGTCAGGACCCTGTTGGGGGTCGAATGACGATTTGCCAGGGGTCGCCTAAGACCATCGGAAATATGGGAAGTATACTTGCGAGTCGAAGAATCGCGCTCCAATGGTTGACTCCACAAGCCAGCTGCAGGCTCTTCAAATCGCTGGCCGAATTCGGTTTCAGGCGTGATGAATTAAAAAAGAGAGAAATCTTTGCTCTGATGTCTCCCTCTCAAGCCAGCTGCAATCACTCCCAATCACTAGCCGAATCTGGCTTCAGGCGCGATAAACGTAATAGGGGAGGAGTCTCCGCTTTAATGCCTCTGTCCTCAAGGCAATCGCCAGCAGTTCAGATCGCTAGCCAATACGGCTTCAGGTGCGATAAATTCAAAACGAAAATAATTTTACGGTTGGAGTCGCCACATTGTGGGGAATTGTATTAAAGGGGTTGCCACATCGTGGAGAATTGTATTAAAGGGGTCGCAGCACTATAAAGGTTGAGAACCACTGCACTAGATGCTCTTTTAGGACCTCTTTCCAGAGCACGATACCATAGTCTTTCGAGACCGAAGGATGCCAATGCAATGCAATGACCAACATCGTCTTCTGTAGCTAAGCAAGGAAATTATTAAGTGAGACGTGCCTGATTTTACGACCTTTTCCGCTAGGGTTGTTAAGTAAATCGTAGCGGCTGTTAAGCGAATCATGCACTCATTACGCAAATCCGGCTTCCCGCATGGATTTTGTCAGTCAGAAGACGGCTGGGAGTGTGGCAAAAGGTGACCACATGACCACTGGGTGCTGCAACCATCATAAATACACATGTGAACTGCCAAATGCACAAATTTTGACGATGTGACTTTGCAATATAAATTTTGGGCTCAATTGTGATTTTAAGTCTTATTGAGCCCAAAGTTTACCGTATTTTTCAGAGTATAAGATGTACCTTAATTTTTGGGGAGGAAAATAAGAAAAAAGCTGATTGGCAGGTGGATTGGGCTCCCGGAATACCCCCAATCAGCTGTTCCCAGAGGGGAATTTTAGCAACAGGTTCCTTGGTTGTGAGCTCTGTGCCTTGCTTTTTTTTTTTTTGCTTTATTTTTCTGCCTCTGAAACACTGTTTCACAAAAAACTTTTTTCTGCCTCTGAAAGCCTCCAAAACAGCTTCAGAAAAAAAGCCTCTGAAGCTCTGTTTGAGAGCTTCTTTTCTGAAGCTCCATTAGGGGCTTTTTTTCTAAACTCTGTTAAGCTCTGTTTGGGGCTTTTTTTCTAAGACTCCATTTCTGATTTTTAGCCTCTAAAACCTCCGTTTGAGAAGCTGGACGGGGCTATAAGACGCACCCAGATTTTCACCCTTTTTTGTGGGAAAAAGGTGTGTCTTATACTCTGAAAAATACAGTATATTGGTAAATGAGACATCTGTTAAATGAGTTTTGTCCCCATTTTACGATCTTTCTTGCCACTGTTTTAAAGCAAATCACTGTAGTTGTTAAGCGAGTAACATGGTTGCTGAGTAAATTTGGCTTCCCCATTGACTTTGCCTGTCAGAAGGTCACAAAAGGGAATCGTGTGACCCCGGGAAACTGCAACCATCATAAATACGAGTCAGGTGCCAAGCATCCGAATTTTGATCACATGAGAAATCTGTGAGAAACGGTCAGAAGTCCTTTTTTTCAGTGCCATTGTAACTTCGAAGGGTCACTAAATGAACTGTTGTAAGTCAAGGACTGCCTGAAAATACATACTAATTCATAATGACAGACAATGTAAATAGATTGGGAAAGGCAAAGTCACTCATTCACCAGGAAAGATGAAGTGGGTGCTGTATTCTCCCCACTACCAAGTAGAGATTTGGTTCCAAAAATGGAATCATAGAGACAGAAAGTCCCTTTTGACTGTCCAGCACTAACTACCGTCCGTTTTTTGGCCTCCGCATGCCCTGTTTTCGGGCCTTTTTCAGGGCTTTTTTCGGCCTGTTTTTGAGGCTTTTTTCGGCCTGTTTTCAGGACATTTTTCGGCCCGTTTTCAGGGCTTTTTTTTGGCCTTTTTTCAGCCTGTTTTCCAGGCTTTTTTTTGGCCTGTTTTGAGGCATTTTTGGTCCGTATTCAAGGCTTTTTTTGGCCCATTTTCACGGCTTTTTTCAGCCCGTATTCAAGGCTTTTTTCGGCCCATTTTCGGGGCTTTTTCGGCCCGTATTCAAGGCTTTTTCAGCCCATTTTGAGGCTTTTTGGCCTGTTTTGAGGCATTTTTGGCCCATTTCGGGCTTTTTCGGCCCGTATTCAAGGCTTTTTTCAGCCCATTTTTGAGGCTTTTTTGGCCTGTTTTGAGGCATTTTTTTGGCCCATTTTCGAGGCTTTTAACCCTCGAAAACGGGCCAAAAAAAGCCCTGAAAACAGGCCAAAAAAAAAAAAAAAGGCTAGAAAAGGGCCAAAAAAAGGCCCGAAAAAAGGGAAGCCAAAAACGTTTTTTGTTGTTTTTTTCTTCTAAATTTAGGTGTGACTTATAGTCAAGTACGTCTTATATGAAAAATACGGTAGGTTCCAGGGCTAGACTTTCCAGGCCTAGCCTGGCTTACCTGTCAGCAGGGTCCCCATGACATTGATGGCCAAACGTGCCACGCTCAGAGACTTGGGTAGCGCATACTGAATGCACAAGTAAGAAAGCAACTGGATAGCAAATATCTGGAAAGGGAAGAAGCAAAACCAGAAAATCACTCAGGAAAGACCTTTAAAAGGAGCTACAGGTAGCCCTCGACGTACGGCCACAATTGAGCCCGAAATTTATGTTGCTAACGAGACATTGGTTAAGTGAGTTTTGCCCGGTTTGACGGCTTTTCTTGCCACAGTTGTTAAGGGAATCACTGCAGTTCTTCACTTAGTGATGTGGTTGTTAAGTGAGATTAGCTTCCCCATTGACTTGGCTGGCCAGAAGGTGGCCAAATGGGGATCACGTGACACCCCCCTGGGAGGCTGCGACTATCATAAATGTGAGTCAGTTGCACTACTATTAATCTCATCGTTCCCATCACCCATCTCCTTGCACTTATGACTGACTGTAAGATTGTCACTTCATTGCTTGTATCCTTATTCTTATTCATTGCTTGTATTCTTATTCTTATCCATTTTTCTAACTAAGCTAAACCAGCTACAGGTACCGGAACAGGCTTGTAAGTGGATCACAAGCTTCCTAACAAACAGGAAGCAGCAGGTGAAGCTAAGCAAGATCACATCAAATACCTGTACAATTAGCACAGGGGCCCCCCAAGGCTGTGTGCTCTCCCCACTTCTCTTCTCTCTGTATACCAATGACTGCATCTCCAATGATCCATCTGTTAAGCTACTGAAGTTCGCAGATGACACAACAGTGATTGGTCTCATTCGAGACAATGACGAATCCGCATATAGACGAGAGGTCGAACGACTAGCCTTGTGGTGCAACCAAAACAATCTGGAACTGAACACACTCAAAACCGTAGAAATGGTGGTAGACTTTAGGAGAAACCCTTCCATACTTCCACCTCTCACAATACTTGACAACACAGTATCAACAGTAGAAACCTTCAAATTTCTAGGTTCTATCATATCGCAAGATCTAAAATGGACAGCTAACATCAAAACATCATTAAAAAGGACAACAAAGAATGTTCTTTCTGCACCAACTCAGTAAGCTCAAACTGCCCAAGGAGCTGCTGATTCAGTTCTACAGAGGAATTATTGAGTCTGTCATTTGCACCTCTATAACTGTCTGGTTCGGTTCTGCAACCCAACAAGAAAAACACAGACTTCAGAGGATAATTAGAACTGCAGAAAAATAATTGCTACCAACCTCCCTTCCATTGAGGATCTGTATACTGCATGAATCAAGAAGAGGGCCGTGAAAATATTTACAGATCCCTCACATCCTGGACATAAACTGTTTCAACTCCTACCCTCAAAACGACGCTATAGAGCACTGCACACCAGAACAACTAGACACAAGAACAGTTTTTTCCCGAAGGCCATCACTCTGCTAAACAAATAATTCCCTCAACACTGTCAAACTATTTACTGAATCTGCACTACTATTAATCTTCTCATCGTTCCCATCACCAATCTCTTTCCATTTATGACTGTATGACTATAACTTGTTGCTGGCAATCCTTATGATTTATATTGATATATTGACCATCAATTGTGCTGTAAATGTTGTACCTTGATGAAGGTATCTTTTCTTTTATGTACACTGAGAGCATATGCACCAAGACAAATTCCTTGTGTGTCCACTCACACTTGGCCAATAAAAAATTCTATTTTATTCTGTTCTGTTCTGTTCTGTTCTGTACTGTTCTATTCTATTCTATTCTAAATGTTTGAATTTTTATCATGTGACCATGGGGATGCTGCAACAGTCGTAAGTGTGAAATATGGTCATAAGTCACTTTTGACAGTGCTGTTGTAACTTCAAGTGGTCACTAAATACATTGTTGTAAGTTGAGGGCTACCTATACTTTGAGCCAGCAAAGAGGCCCAAGGCTAGATTTTATCCTGGAAGAAGCCTACTTAGGGTCTATATTACAGAATGAGATGGGTGGTACCCTAAAATGTGATGTTCCAAGTACAGGTAGTCCTCAATTTACAACAATTTATTTAGTGACCATTCGAAGTTACAACGGCACTGAAAAAAGTGACTGATGATCATTTTTCACACTTACGACCGTTGCAGCACCCCCAGGGTCACGTGATTTACATTCGGTTGCATGACAACTGACTCGTATTTATGACGGTTGCAGTGTCCCGGAGTTACGTGATCCCCTTTTGCGACCTTCTGACAAGCCAAGTCAACGGGGAAACCCGATTCACTTAACAACGATGTTACTGGTTTAAGAACTGCAGCGATTTGCTTAATAAATCTGGCAAGCAAAGTTGTAAAATGGGGCAAAACTCACTTAACAAACTTCTCACTTAGCACTACAAATTTGGAGCTCAATGGTGGTCGTAAAGCGAGGACTAGCCATACAAGCAGTCCTTGATTTATACTTGGAAAATGTCTATAGCCATCATAGCAAACTATGGCACACGTGACATGAGAAGCCATGTCTCCTAGCACATGCAGCCTTGCCTGCTTCTCTTCCGGGTTTCTGGTACGCATGGACGCGCAACAATCAGCTTTCCTTGGCATGCACGGCAGTGCCGAAAACCGGTGTGTACATGCCCGCCAGCCGATTGTCGGATGCACATGCGCACCGGAACCTGGACATTTGGCTTTTCCGGAGCACAATCCCTTTGCGCGCGCGGCAGTGCTGAAAGCCGGCCTGTACATGCGCATCGGCCAGATGATCATTGGCCACTCATGTGTGCTAGAACCCAGAAGTTCGACTTTTCCAGAGCGCGGCCCCCATGAGCGTGCACATACGAGTGTGACATTTTTGCACGACCTTTCCGGCACTCGGTGCCAAAAAAGTTCACCATCACTGGTCTACAGATTTGGGGCTCTATTGCAAGAGGCCAATAGATTTGGGGACATCCACGTTCCTGGGGAAAACTGTTTCACAAAACAGATGCCAGGACCAAAAAGACGCTGACTTCCTGAGGACCCACTAGCCCAGTGATGGCTAACCTTTTTGCCATTGTGTGCCAGGATAGTGGGGGGTGGAGTTTATGCGCGCGCATGCCCACATCCGTAATTCTATGTGCTGTGCCCTGCCCTGCGCATGCGCGTGCAACCCTCGTTCCCTCCCCCCTCCCCGCTCTTGGCCCATCATGGCCTTGTAGGCCTGTTTTTCTTGCTCACCTGGCTCCAGATCCTCTCTATGCATTTGGGGAGAGCGAAAACAGCCTTCCCCATCCCCTCGGAAGCCCTCTGGAGGCCCAAAACGGCCCGTTTCCCAACTTCCGGTTGGACAGGAAGTGACGTTGTTTGCTATCCCCAGCCTCCAGAGCCTCTCTAGGGGTCTCTGGAGGCTGGGGACAGCAAAAAACATCACTTCCTGTCCAATCGGAAGTTGGGAAACAGGCCGTTTTGGGCCTCCGGAGGACCTGGGGAAGGCTGTTTTTGCCCTCCCTAGATGCCTAGAGAGGATCTGGAGCCAGGTGAGAAAAAAAAAGTGGGCCTTCCCCACCCACCACAGGCCCTCCGGAGGCAGGAAACAGCCTGTTTCCCTACTTCTGGTGGGCCCAGAAAACCCGAATATCAGCTGGCTGGCGTGCGCATGAGTGCCGGAGCTGAGCTGGCGTGCCCACTGATATGACTACGCGTGCCACCTGTGGCACGCATGCCATAGGTTCGCCATCACGGCACTAGCTTCACTGAGGGGATCCAGAACAGGGCCACTCTTCCAGGTTGGTTTGACAACAAATAAAACCCCTGATCTACGATGCTGTTCTGTCCTCCTTCGCCTCCGTCCGAGTGATGGCTTAATTAGCTGGCACTATCAACTCTGGCAGCAGAATAGCCAGCGTCTGCCAAGTGTCTCTGTAATCTCCCTCGAGGCCTATGAGTCACCCAGGAACAAACAGTACTTCAGCTCTTAGTTAAGCAGTTGATTTTGCCTGCTACGAAGAGGCATAGCAGCCCTCGCTGGTTTTATATCCTGTGGGGTGTGGCTCCATGACTCAGCACTTCCTAGGCCTGCCCCACCCCTGCTTCTGTTGTTCCCACCTCTCCTGCCTACGAAACCTAAGGTCCAGCCAGGCCTGATTGCCATCAGCTGAGTCTGGAGGTGTGGCCTTGGGGTGGGAAAGAGTCAGGGGACGGAGGCTCGTTATCTCCTCCACTTGGCCTGCCTCTGGCTCCTGGAGCTGAGCCAGGGAAGCCAGTGCTCCCGAGGTAAGTCCTGACGGCCCTTCCCCCTCACTTTCCAAGTCACTTTCTGGCAGGAGGCCCGGCTCAGGGGGCACAGACACAACAGATGCAGACCCACACATACGGGGAGGGGTGGGAGGCAGCTGCGTGAGCCAGTACCTGTTTCTCCAGTTCAGGCTGAGCAATCAGTTCGGGGATGAAGTCCAGGCAGATATGCATTGAGGGGATGCCAGCCACAGTTAGGGGAAGCAGCTCACAAGGGTAGCCCTGTTTGGGAGAGGAAGGGAAGAAACAATGGCCCATGCGAGAAATCTGGCTTAGCCCTGCCTGTTTCAAGCAAAACCAAAGGAGAATCTTTACAGCTCAGGGTTGACATGCAGGATCCTTGGTGCTCTCTGAGCTTGGTTGTTTTCTTGCAGATAAGAGGAGGAGGAGAAGGAAAAGAGGAGGAAGAGGAGGGCGACTGAGGGGTCCTTGGTGCTCTCTGAGCTTGGTTGTTTTCTTGCAGATGTTTCATAACCCAACTAGGTAACACCATCAGTGCAAGAAGGGAGTGCGGTTTGCGAAGAGGAGGAGGAGAAGGAAAAGAGGAGGAAGAGGAGGACGACTGAGGGGTCCTTGGTGCTCCTGAGCTTGGTTGTTTTCTTGCAGGTGTTTCATAACCCAACTAGGTAACACCATCAGTGCAAGAAGGGAGAGCGGTTTGCGAAGAGGAGGAGGAGAAGGAAAAGAGGAGGAAGAGGAGGACGACTGAGGGGTCCTTGGTGCTCCTGAGCTTGGTTGTTTTCTTGCAGGTGTTTCATAACCCAACTAGGTAACACCATCAGTGCAAGAAGGGAGTGCGGTTTGCGAAGAGGAGGAGGAGAAGGAAAAGAGGAGGAAGAGGAGGAGGACTGAGGGGTCCTTGGTGCTCCTGAGCTTGGTTGTTTTCTTGCAGATGTTTCATAACCCAACTAGGTAAGACCATCAGTGCAAGAAGGGAATGAGGTTTCTGAAGAGGAGGAGGAAAAGGGGAGGAAGAGGAAGAGGAGGAGGACTGAAGGCTCCTTGGTGCTCTCTGAGCTTGGTTGTTTTCTTGCAGGCGTTTCATTACCCAACTAGGTAACATCATCAATGCTAGTAAGGAGTGCTGTTTGCTGTCAGTTTATATTCTGGTGTCTTTAACAAGATCCATAGACTACACAAAAGGGACAATCTACCAGCCCAAAAGAAAACAAAAAGACTCCAGCATCTCTCCATCAGCAATCAGCACCCAAATCAGCATAGATCAGGGATGTCAAACTGTTGGCCTGAGGGCTGGATGCGTCACATGCAGGCCACTCCCATCCCAGATCCGCGAAGGGGAAAAAATGTCGCGAAACTTCACGTGAAGGCAGCGTGAGGCTGCGAATTTGACACCCGTGGCATAGATTAACTCCAAGGTTAACCTCAGACCAACAATCAAGTAAACAATACCCCAGTCAAGAAACTGCCAAATAGCTGATCCTCAAGTTACGACCATAATGGACCTTGCCCATTACGGTCGTAAGTTGTTATAAAACGGGGTTGGTCATTAGAGTCGTAACTCAAGGATTATCTGTGTTATCTATTTCACTGATGGCACTTTGAGCTCAAGTGACAGATCCCAGGAAACACCCACCCACACATCCATTGAAAGCTATAGATCAGGGATCTCCAACCTTGGCAACTTGAAGACTTGTGGACTTCAACTCCCAGAGTTTCTCAGCCAGCTTTGCTGGCTGAGGGACTCTGGGAGTTGAAGTCCACAAGTCTTCAAGTTGCCAAGGTTGGAGACCCCTGCTATAGATGGTCCGGCATGGCACGAGCAGCCAAGTTGTCCAAAGAGCAGCTGAAAACACAAAACACACACCTGGAAGTGAACCAGCTTAGCAATGTTGGGGTCGGCGATGAACATCTGGTGTACAAGACAGCAAACCAGGCACTGGACTTCCCTCAAGCTGCAGAGAAGGCTGTCTTCTACTTCCTCCCCGTCTCTTCCTTCCTTCTCCTCTTCCTCTTCCTCTGTGACCTGCTTGTTTGGAGGATTGCGTATGGCACTTCCTGGCTGGTTCTTTAACAGTCTGCTGGACTTCCTGCCCGGAGGGCTTTCTTCTTCCAAAGGCAAGCAGATCTCCAGAAGGATCTGCACTGCGGCACTATCCTGGAAGAAGGTAATGTGATGACCCAGGGCGTGGGACGAAGGCAACACAGCCAGAGAACCGGCATGAGTCCCTTTATTGGCACCATCTTTGCCCCCAACGTCCTTTTTTACTCTCCGGCCTGGATAAAAACTCTCCCACAAACCTGTAGCAGCTTCTGGCTGCAGATACTCCAGTCCAAATGCTGTAAGCAGAATGACTACAGTCAATCACTCCAGCACGGCAAGATAACAAGTCCCAGAAGCGAGGAATAATTCGAGCAAGACAAGCATACAGAAGCACAGCACTAATTCAAACAGTCAGAAGAAATGCCGGCCACAACTCTCAACATTAAATGAATTCAGCGTTTTTCCCCGACAAGCGCCTCTGTTCTATCCCACTCCGCAGTCCGGGAGACACGAGCGATGACTTAATTAGCCGGGAACTATCAGCTCTGGCAGCAAACTAGGAAGCGTCTGCCAAGTGTCTCTGTTATCTCTCTTGATGCCGATGAGTCAGCCAGGAAACCAGGAACAAACAGGACTCTAATTTTCTCCCTCTAAGCAGTTGATTTGCTCGCCACAAAGTGGTATAGCAGCCCTTGCTGCTTTTATATCCTGTGGGGTGTGGCTCCATGACTTAGCACTTCCTAGGCCTCCCCCACCCTTGCTTTTGTTGTTCCCACCTCTCCTGCCTACAAAACCTAGGGTCCAGCCAGGCCTGATTGCCATCAGCTGAGTCTGGAGGCGTGCCCTGGGGGGGGGGAAAGAGTCAGGGGACGGAGGCCTCGTTATCTCCTCCACCTGGCCTCCCTCTGGCTCCTGGAGCTAAGCCAGGGAAGCCGGTGCTCCCGAGGTAAGTCCTGCTGGCCCTTCCCCCTCACTTTCCGAGTCACTTTCTGGCAGGGGGCCCGGTTGGGGGGGGGGCGCAGACACAACAGCCCCTCCCAACAGCCTCTCCTTTAAACTCCATCCCCAGGTGTGCCTTGTGAAGGGAATCTAAGCCCTTTCCTTCCTCATAAGCCACACAACCCACGTTGCTCTCATCTGCATTCTTCCCTGTGCGCCCTAGGGTGAGGAGGGGGTGGGCTTTGGTCTTCATCTGAACCCCCTCTCCCTTGTTCTATCTCTCCCCTGCTCTGCCCAAATAAAGCTCCCCTGCTTTGCCCAACCTGACTTTGCCCTTCCCTAGTTTCCTCCTGTTGTGGCTCCCAAACCTGGCCCAATGCCCAAAAGTGCCTTGGAGCCGGGCCTGCTGTCCGAAAGTGACTCAGAGCCGGGCCTGCTCCCAGAATGTAATTTGGAGAGTGAGGGAGAAGGGCCGTCAGGACTTATCGTGGAAGCACCGGCCTCCCTGGATCAGCTCCAGGAGCCAGAAGCAGGCCAAGTGAAAGAGATAACGAGGCCTCCTTCTCCTGACTCTTCCCCCCCAGCCCACGCCTGCAGACCCAGCTGACAGCAATCAGGCTTGGCTCAATCCTAGGTTTCGTAGGCAGGAGAGAAGGGAACAACAGAAACAGGGGAGGGGCAGGCCTAGGAAGTGCTGAGTCATGCAGCCACACCCCACAGGTTATAAAAGGCAGCAAGAGCTGGTGTGTCTCTTTTCATCAGGCAAATCCACAGATTGACTAGAGCTGAAGGTTGTGACTCACCAGCGTCTTGGCAGCTATTGAGGGCTCTTGGCAGATGTTGATTCTTTTGCTGCCAGAGCTGATAAGAGCTGGCTAATTAAGCCATCGTTTGGACGGAGGCGAGGAGGACACAACACCTCCACAGCCAACAGAACCACTCTCCCGCTCTCTGTCCACTGTTTGTCTTCTGTCTCAGATTCAGACTCTGACAGGAGCATGTAAGAGCAGGTAAGTCAAGAGCAACCAACCAGGCTGAGACCAGGCCATGGCTTGTGAAGTAAAGCAACTAGGAGACAACATCCAGCTCGGAGAATCCAAATAAAGCTCCAAGTTAATTACGTTTCCGAAAATCTTACTGTTTACTGAATACACTGACTGGTAATGTCGAAGCAAAACTAACTCCGAGGTTCCCAGACGCTGGTCCATAGAATTAAACAATAATTTCCCCAACCAAATCCCCAACCTCTCACATCGTCCAGGTAAACAAGTACACTTTGTTACGGGAACCGTCTGCTTCAACTCCACACCTGGTATGGAGTCTTTGAAAAGGTTTCAGGCTCTCAACCATCTTCAGCAAAATTGTGGAGGTTTTGTTTCTCCAGCTAACCAGTTCTAAAGTAACATCTCCCCACCTGCTAACTCTAAGGACAAGTTGAAACGAAGAGGCACGTAGCTGTCCAAGTTTCAAACTTGACACTAGGATTCAAAGAAACTAGGAGACAGTGAATTCTAGTCCCACCTTAAGCACCAAAGCCAGCTGGGTGACTTTGGGCCGATCACCAAGAGATGGTGAGCTCTAGTTCTGTCTTAGGCATGAAAACTGACTAGGTGACTTTGGATCTCCCTCCCTCCCCCTTCTCTCTCTCTTTTCCCCCACCCAACTCATTGAGTTGCTCTTGTGGGGAAAATAGGAGGAGGAAGGAACGTTAAGTATATTCGCTGTCTTCAGCTACTTATAAAGTAATAAAGGTGAGATAAAATTAAGGCTCCTTGGTGCTCTCTGAACTTGCTTGGTTTCATTATCCAAATTAGGGGACATCTTGAAAACTCCGCTTCAGGTCAAACGATTCTCAACCAGTCTGCCCAGCAGCTAAGCTTTTGAAAACTGGTCCTTTCAACACCTGAACGTTTGTAAAATTACCTGGGCTGCTAGCAATGCGTTTTTCAGTTCTTCCCGTGTCACTTCAGGGCCTTCCAGGCCCGTTACGTTGTTTTGCAAAGGCTTGACATCCTGATCGGCCGTTTCTTTGAGGTGGGCGCTCAGGTAGGCTTTTGAAGCCAGCAGGTAGCCATTCAGCATATGCAGGGTGATATCCATCAGAGGAGGACACCTAAGGAGACACAAACAGGGGAAAGAAATAGAAGGCAGGAGAGAGAAGAGGAGAATAGAGGTCTACAGGCAGTTTAGCAACCACTCAAAATTAAAACAGCACTAGAAAAAAGTGACTTATGATCCGTTTTCACACATGACCCCTCGTTCACGTGACCAAAATTCAGACGCTTACCAAGCGACTCCTATTTACGGCAGCTGCAAAATCCCAAGGTCAAGCGATCCCCTTTTAGGACCTTCTGACAACCAAAGCCCAAGGAGAAGCCATATTCCGCTTAACAACCATGTCGCTAACTTCCCACAACTGCAAGTGATTCACTTAACCGCGGCGACCAGAGAGGTCGTAAAACGAGGCAAAACGCGCTTAAACCACTCAACTGGCTTGGTAAGAGAAATGTTGGGCTCAATTGCTCAATCATAGGTCGAGGACTAACCGTACCACCCGGAATTGACACAATCTTTGAAATGTCGTGCCTGCATATTTGTGGTTGGTTGCGTCCTGTGCGAGAAATCAAGGTCACATGTTGTGGTTGAGGAAACGGGGAGGGGGGGGGAAGGGACGACACGACAGCCTTACCTGTGAACCCTCGGATCACACCTTAACACAATCAGGGGATCAATGAGAAGGTCTTTCTGGGTGTACTTCTGCTGTCTGACCGTTTTGCCTGATGGCTGCAGGGCATTCACTGTCATTACCCACAACCTGGAAGAAAAAAACAGCTGTAAATATAAGAAGTTCCAGAACTGCCAGACCAAATCAGGGCAAAGCCCAGGTTAGAACAAATCTCTCTCTTCCACTGGCCAACCAGGTGTAAAAGGCAGAAGGAATCATCTGGAGGAACCGCCAGGTGCAAAGAATCACCTGGCGGAACACCTGGTTTGTTATTGCTACCTATCGTATTTTTCGGAGTATGAGACGCACCTTTTTTCTCCAAAAAAGAGGGTGAAAATCTGGGTGCATCATACTCTGAATGTAGCCCTGCCCAGCTGCTCATATGGAGGTTTCAGAGGCTGAAAAAGCATCAAAAACGAAGCTTCAGAAAAGAAGCCCCCAAACAGAGTTTCAGAAAAGAAACCTCCAAACAGAGCTTCAGAAAAGAAGCCCCCAAACATAGCTTCAGAAAAGAAACCTCCAAACAGAGCTTCAGAAAAAAAAGCCTCCAAACAGAGCTTCAGAAAAGAAGCCCCCAAACAGAGCTTCAGAAAAGAAGCCCCCAAACAGAGCTTCAGAAAAAAAAGCCTCCAAACGGAGCTTCAGAAAAGAAGCCCCCAAACAGAGCTTCAGAAAAGAAGCCTCCAAACAGAGCTTCAGAAAAGAAGCCTCCAAACAGAGCTCCAAAGGCTTTTTTTTTTCTGAAGCTGTTTTGGAGGCTTTCAGAGGCAGAAAAAAGTTTATTCTGAAACGGAGTAAAAAAAAAACAACCCAAGGCACAGAGCTCACAACCAAGGAAACTATTGCTAAAATTCCCCTCTGGGAACAGCTGATTGGGGGTATTCCGGGAGGCCAATCCACCTGCCAATCAGCTTTTTTCTTATTTTCCTCCCCAAAAACTAAGGTGCATCTTATACTCTGAAAAATACGGTATATAAAGGTAGTCCTCAACTTGCAACAGTCCATTTAGGGACCGTTCGAAGTTACAATGGCACTGAAAAGAGTGACTTACGGCCATTTTTCACAAGGACGACCACTGCAGCATCCCCGTATTCAGGTGATTAGAATGGAAATGTGAGTGGGCAACTGACTCACATTTATGACCGTTGCAGTGCCCTGGGGTCACGTGATCGCCTTTTGCAACCTTCTGACAAGAGGAGCCCACGTGGAAGCCGGATTCATTTAACAACCGTGCTACAAATTTAACTACTGCAGTGATTCACCTAACAACTGTGATGAGAAAGGTCGTAAAACGGGGTAAAAATTCACTTAACAAATGTCTTGTTTAACGACAAAAGTTTTGGGCTTAGGTGTGGTCGTTAAATCGAGGACTACCTACATACAGGAATCTGGCTTGCCCTTTCAGATTAATACCAGACCAACAATCAAGAAGTAATAAGAAGAAGCTACCAACTCAAGGCAAACAAGCTAACATTAAACAATAGCCTAATCTGCCCCAGGATTTGCTGATAACAGTTCTACAAAGGAATTACAGGTAGTCCTCAATTTACGGCCACAATTGAGCCAAACAGGACAGGTAGAAACTTCAACAGATAGTTAAGACTGTAAAAAAACCCAATGACTACCAACCTGCCTTCCAGTGAGTAGGTCAGAAGGAGGGCTGAGAAAATATCTACAGACACCTCACATCCGGGACAAAAGCTGTTTCAACTCCTCCCCTCGGGATGGCGCTATAAGGCATTGCATGCCAAAACAACTAGATAGAAACCCTGATGCCATCACTCAGTTGAACACCTAATTCCCACAACACTCTCTTATGCCTAAGGATATTTACCCATGTAGTATGGCTCTACTACTATTATGCTTCTCATATTTTCTACCACCTTCTCCTATTGGTATCTTATGCTTATATTACCTTTTTCGCATGTACATTTGTCGTTTGTATGTACTTGTTGTTTCTACATTTATATACAGTGATTATATTACCTTCTTAATTATTTATTTTTATTTATTTATTTTGTCACAACATCATATAAAAAGGATTATATAGTATATAAACATATATATGAGTAAATATTAGGAGGTATAAGCATCAATATATATATAGGAAGAAGAAAAGAAAAACAATAGGACAGGAACGGTAGGCACGTTTGTGCGCTTATGCACGCCCCTTTTGGTCTTTTTAGGAATGGGGTGAGGTCAAAAGTAGAAAGTTTTTGGTTAAAGCTTTTGGGATTATGGGAAGAGACCACAGAGTCAGGTAAAGTATTCCAAGCACTGATGATTCTGTTACAGAAGTCATATTTTCTGCAATCTAGATTAAAGCGGTTAACATTAAGTTTAAATCTGTTGGTTGCTCTTATATTCTTGTATTCTTGTTTGTATGTACACTGAGAGCTTATGCACCAGAGACAAATTCCTTCTGTATCCAATCACATTTGGCTAATAACTTATTCCAATTCCAATTCCAAATTCCAAATCCAAATTCCAATTCCAAAATCCAACTCCAAATTCCAATTCCAAATTCTAAATCCCAAATTCCAATTCCAAATCCCAATTCTATGGACTACCAAGAACACTCCCACCAAAACTGCCAAGCCTATATATAAATAGGGACCAAGTCCCACTACCTTCTAGCACGGATGATGTTATCTAGTTGGGTCATGAAACGTCTGCAGAAAGCATCAAAGACCCCACAGTCCTCCTCCTCTCTTTATAGCATTGATGATATTCTCTAGTTAGGTCATAAAAGGCCTGCAAGAAAACCACCAAACTCAGGGAGCACCAAGGGCCCTATAGTTCAACCCTGAGCTACAAATATCCCATTCTATTGGCAACGGTGCTCTGTTGTGTTTTTTATTACGATTTTTTTTTCCATAGCAACTGTACATATTCAACAGAGCTGTGACATTACTGTATATTTCAAATCTACCTTCCATATATTTATTTATTTATTATTTATTTATTTATTTATTTGATTTTTATACCGCCCTTCTCCCGAAGGACTCAGGGCGGTGTACAGGCAACAATAAAATACAAACACCACAATATACAATTTAAAATACGAATTAAAAAACTTATAATTAGCCTAGAACCTTAAAATTTATAAAACCAAACCCCATTTAAAATTAGTAGAAAATTTAAAATCGATAAAATTTATGTAGTTTAAAATTTAAAATATAAAATTTAAAATTTAAGCCAGCCCCGCGCGAATAAAAAGGTATGTCTTCAGTTCACGGCGGAAAGTCCGAAGGTCAGGTATTTGACGTAAGCCTGGGGGAAGCTCGTTCCAAAGTGTGGGAGCCCCCACAGAGAAGGCCCTTCCTCTGGGGGCCACCAGCCGACATTGTTTGGCGGACGGCACCCTGAGAAGTCCCTCTCTGTGACAGCGTACGGGTCGGTGGGAGGCATATGGTAACAGCAGGATATAATTTCTATATACATTATATATATTGAATATGTACAGTTGTTATGAAAAAAAATCGTAATAAAAAAAACACAATGTATATTAGATGTATATAATGCATATAATTTCTATATACATTATATACATCTAATCAGGGACGCGGTAGCTCAGGGACTAGGACGCTGAGCTTGTTGGTCGAAAGGTCGGCAGCTCAGCGGTTCGAATCCCTAGTGCTGCCGTGTAACGGAGTGAGCTCCCGTTACTTGTCCCAGCTTCTGCCAACCTAGCAGTTTAGAAAGCATGTAAAAATGCAAGTAGAAAAAATAGGGACCATCTGTGGTGGGAAGGTAACAGCGTTCCGTGTGCCTTTGGTGTTGAGTCATGCCGGCCACATGGCCATGGAGACGTCTTCGGACAGCGCTGGCTCTTCGGCTTTGAAACGGAGATGAGCATCGCCCCCCTAGAGTCTGCAACGACTAGCACGTATGTGCGCACGTATGTGCGAGGGGAACCTTTACCTTTTTTTATACATCTAATCAATAGCCTTATTGTTTTCTATTTCTATTGACTGTCCGTGTGTACCAGTTTTCCCAGACCGCATAGTATTCTGAATCTTCTTTTTCTTGTAATTCTATGGTAAGCCTATCCATTTCTGCGCAATCATATACTTTTTGGATAATCAGACTCTCTGGTGGTATGTTACTGAGTTTCCAATATTGCGCGAACGCAATCCTTGACGGTGTTAGAATGTGCAAAATCAAATACCTTGTTTTTTTATCAAGTTTTATCTTAAATATTCCCAAGAGAAAGGTTTCTGGATCCAGTTCAGTTTGGCATTTTGTTATATCCTGTAACCATCCCTGTATCTTAACCCAGTACTTTTTCGCTTCGGGGCATGTCCACCAGGCATGAAAGAAGGTACCTTGATGTTGCTTACATTTCTAGCACTTTGGGTTTAGATTCAGGTACATTTTGGCCAGCAGTAAAGCATTTTATATTGATTTTCTTTATAAGCAATAGATTTGATTAATTTTAAATTTTTATTCCAGATTATCTCCCAATTACCTAAATCTATATTGTGCCCTATGTTCTTTGCCCATGCAATCATCGGTTCTTTCACCACCTCTTCCACTCTATCAAACTCTAGTAGGTATTTGTATAATTTAGGTATTAATTTTCCTTCTGGGCCTATCAATAAAATGGTGTTCCATTGTGAAGGTCGCTACCTTCCTAACATCTCCTGACGAAGCTCAAGCCAGACAACTCACCTTCGTGGCATGACCATATTCAACGCCATCCAAATCCTGTTGACCGTCTGGAGGATCCGCCGAGGGACTCCGGGATGGAACAGCTGGTGCATGTTGGATGTCAACACCTCAGCGTAAGGAATCAATTCGGCAGCCGAGAGGAGCGTTAGGTGCTCCAAAATCTGCAGGACCTGAGTGTGATTTCCTTGCAGTGCTGAGAAAGCTAAAAAAAAAAAAAAAGATGTTGAAAAAACAACCGATTTGATTTGGCCTACCTCAAAGGGCTGACACATCCTCCGATGTGCCTCGTTTTTATTTCTGGCATCTTATACTGGGAAAATCAATACAAGGTAATCCTCGACTTACAACCACTCGTTTAGTGACTGTTCGAAGTGACAATGGAACCGAAAATAGTGATTTTAGCAATAGCAATAGCTTAGCAATCGCACTTAACACTTATATACTGCTTTACAGTGCTTTTTACAGTCTTCTCTAAGGGGTTTACAGAGTTAGCCTCTTGCCCCCAACAATCTGGGTCTTCATTTTACCCACCTCCGAAGGATGGAAGAGTCAACCTTTGAGCCAGTCATGATCGAACTGCTGGCACTGGGCAGAGTTAACCTGCAATACTGCATTCTAACCACAGGGAGGGAGGGAGAGAAGGAAGGAAGGAAGGAAGGAAGGAAGGAAGGGCAACACCAGACTTATTTATTTATTTATTTATTTATCATACTTTTATACCGCCCTTCTCCGAAGACTCAGGGAGATTCACAGCCAAGGTAAAAATTGTACAGAAAGAAACAAATTAAGAACATTATTTAAAAATCTGATTCTAAAAATTGGCCCCATAATTTAAAACTAATAAGATATAAAATAGACCCTAATAAAACCACCCCTATTAAAATTAGGCCAACCCTGCCCGTTGGAATAAAAGAGTCTTAAGCTCACGCTTAAAGGTCCGGAGGTCGGGGCGTTGGCGTAGTAGCCCCAGAGGTAACTCATTCCACAGTGCAGGAGCCCTCACAGAGAAGGCCCTCCCCCTGGGAGCCGCCAGTCGGCATTGTTTGGCCGACGGCCACCCTGAGGAGGCCCTCCTTATGGGAGCGCACAGGTCGATGGGAGGCTGTCAGTGGCAGTAGGCGGTCCCGTAAGTAACCCATATATCACTACATGGTGGTTTTACAGCCCTCTCTAAGCAGTTTACAGAATCAGCATGTTGCCCCAAGATGTCGTGTCCCACTCCTCCGCTGACGGCCGGGTCAGGGAAATCCAAATCAGGCGTGCCTCTGCAGCTCTGCCAAAGTCCTAGCAAAGTTCTCAAGGCAGGCAGGAGACCAGAAAGTGACTTCAGCAAGATATGTTTAGACTTTGCCTGACTCAGAGAATGCCAGAAAGCAGATCCTTTATATAGGCCATGGGGTGTGGCTCCATGACTCAGCACTTATCCAGGCCTGCCCCTCCCTTCCTTCTGTTGCCTCCGCCTATCAAGTCTTCTGACATGAGGGTCACTCCAGTCTGCAGCTGTTGGTAATTGACCTCCCTCAGGCTCACATGCTGTGGGGGAGGGGGAGGGGTCTAGTTGCTCCGTTTGCCTGGGCATGGAGCCAGAGCTGGGGGCTGGAGGTGCTTCCTCCTCCTCAGCCTGTCTGGGCATGGAGCCAGGGCTGGGGCCGGGAGGCATACTAGGACATTCCTCCGTGTTCGGAAGCAGATAAGAAGACCCCGGCTGTGGTGAGATCGGACGAGACACAACACAACTATCTTGACTCCTCATTTTGCCCACCTCGGAAGGAGGGAAGGCTGAGTCAACCTTGAGCCTGGTGAGATTCGAACTGCCAAATTGCAGGCAGCCGGCAGTCAGCAGAAGTAGCCCTGCAATACTACATTCTAACTACTGTGCCACCACGGCTCATAATCTTAATGATACTAGCGTGTATGCCAGGGAAGACAGCAGAAATGTATCCACAAATGCCTAAGCAGGGGGTTGAACTAGACGACCTCCAAGGTCCCTTCCAACTCTTGTTATTCTATTGTATTCTAAATGCTTACTTAATTGAGTTGTTCAATACTGCACTCTAACCACTGGGTCACCGCAGTGATCCCGACTGTTTTTCACATTTATGACCGTTGCAGCATCCCCTTGGTCCCGTAATTCAGAGGCGGCTTGTCAACTGGCATGTATTTATGATGGTTGCTGTGCCCTGGGGTCGTGTGATCCCTTTTTGCGATCCTCTGACCACAACTGCACTGAAATATCTGTTGCTAGGCAAGACAGCGGTTCAGTGAGTTTTGCTCTGTTTTACCACCTTTCTTGCCACCGTTGTTAAGTGAATCACCGCCGCTTTTAAATTTGTAACACGGTGGTTTAAGTGAATCCGGCTTCCCCATTGACTTTGCTCGTCAAGGGATTGCAAAAAGCGACCACATGATTCCCGGACTCTGCAACTGGTGTAAGTACATGCCAGTTGCCAAGCGTCTGAATTGTGACTCATTCCAGCTCTCCCTTCCCTCTCTTCTTTTCCCTAGGACAAAATGAGCAAAATAGGAAATTTTTGCAATGTAGAAAAGTAGTTAATTTTACTTAACCTTATACAAGACCAGGACCTATAAGGATAACTATAAACTCTGAGGGTTGTTTTTAATTGTGTCATCTTAACCCGTTTTTTGAAAGGGACGCGGTGGCTTAGTGGGTAAGAGGCTGAGCTTGTCGATCGAAAGGTCGGCAGTTCAGCCGTTCAAATCCCTAATGCTGCCGTGTCACGGGGTGAGCTCCTGTTACTTGTCCCAGCTTCTGCCAACCTAGCAGTTCGAAAGCACGTAAAAAATGCAAGTAGAAAAAACAGGGACCACCTTTGGTGGGAAGGTAACAGCGTTCCGTGCGCCTTTGGCGTTGAGTCATGCCGGCCACATGACCACGGAGACATCTTCGGACAGCGCCGGCTCTTCGACTTTGAAACAGAGTCAGGAACGACTAGCACGTATGTGCGAGGGGAACCTTTCCCTTTTTAACCTGTTTTTATAATACAGTATCACCGGTTTGACCTGGTTAACTGTGTGGTGGGAACTAGTTCTATACCTTAATATGTTTCACATCTTTTTCAGAATATACTACCTGAAATAATTCTCTAACGTATATATGTAAATTGTACTCTGATGCAAAAAATAATCTTTTCCTAATTATCTACTTTCCATTAAAATCGGAGGCTTCAGTTAGTCCAGAATGCAGCTGCGCGGGTGATTGAGGGAGCCACACGTTGCTCCCGGGTAACACCGCTCCTGCGCAGTCTGCACTGGCTACCTGTGTTCTTTCGGGTGCGCTTCAAGGTATTGGTTACCACCTTTAAAGCGCTCCATGGCTTAGGGCCCGGGTACTTACGGGACTGCCTGCTGTTACCTTATGCCTCCCACCGACCCGTACGCTCACACAGAGAAGGTCTTCTTAGGGTGCCATCCACCAAGCAATATCGGCTGGCGGCCCCCAGGGGAAGGGCCTTTTCTGTTGGAGCACCTACCCTCTGGAACGAACTTCCCCCTGATTTGCGTCAACTACCTGACCTTCGGACCTTTCGCCGTGAATTGAAAACGTACTTTTTTATTCAAGCGGGACTGGCTTAACTTTTTAAATTTTTAAATTTTTTGAATTTTAATAATTTTAACTGGGGTATTTTATTTTTGGGGTCAAATTTGACGGTTTTAATTTTCGGCCAATTATATAACCTGTTATTTTAATTGTTGTTTTAATTTGTATATTGCACTGTTTTAATCTGGCTGTACACCGCCCTGAGTCCTTCGGGAGAAAGGCGGTATAAAAATCTAAATAATAAATAAATAAATAAAATATGAAGTGAACCATTTTCAGCCAAGATGTATATTCATCCTGAAGAAAATGCCTCTGTATTACAGAACTGGTCATTCATAGTTCCACAGTTTGTAAGAAGAACCAATCCAGACAAGAACAGATTAAAAACAGACGATGATCGGCACACAAAAATTCATCGGAATGTACGATGTGACCAAACATAAAAATTACATGGCAGGGTCAAGTAAATAAGGGAAGAAAATACAGCAAAGACGGGAATGAAGCAGATCAAGGTGGTCTGCGGTCGAAAATGTGAAAAAGTCACTTTTTCCAGTGCTGTTCTGTGCGGTCACTAGATGAACGATAGTAGGTCAAGGGCTACCTGTAATCTCTAGTCCCCTGGCCCCATTTCTTTCACATTTTCTCCATGAGACAATGTTACAGCGGTGCCACGAGTAGGACCAAAGTCTGTCATGCCCCACTCAGAGCCTGAATCTGGTGGGGGGAAGACGAGCTGGAACCTGAGCTGACCAGAGTTTGAGGGGGCGGCTTCATTGGCTTCGGAGGAAAACGGAGAAGGGCAGGGTCAGTCAGGCTAGGGTCTTTCAGGATTAGAACAGTTTGTAGACAGGGAGGAACAAGGGCAGGATGAACAAGAGATTTAGAGTTCAGGTGAGGAGCAAGGACAGCCCCTCCTGATCCAAGAGCACTGAGAGTGGAGAGAAGGCGAGAACAGTTCAGACTGAGCAGGCTACTCGGGAGAAGAGTGCCCCGCACATCTTCACAAGGCACACCTGGGGAATGAGACTTAAGGAGACGCTGTGGGGAGAGGGGCATTTGTCGGGAACAAACACTGAGTTCCAGAAGTGTTGAGTGACAACGTTTGAACTTCCCAGGAGTCCTTGCATTCTTTCTGGCTTTCTGGACTAATTATCTGGATCCAGTGGTGAAATCCAATTTTTGTTTTACTACCAGTTCTGTTGGCACGGCTTGGTGGGCGTGGCAGAGGAAGGATATTGCAAAATCTCCATTCCCACCCCACTCTGGGGCCAGGCAGAGGTGGTATTTGCTAGTACCACCAAGGGCTCAAAATTTCTGCTGTCGGTTCTCCAGAACCTGTCAGAACCTGCTGGATTTCACCCCGGCCTCGATCCTTTGCTTCTGAACTAGATTTGCCCTGCTGGATTTATTACTGTGCAGTTGTCGTGTACATAGTGCTGGGCTGCAGCCAGAGGCTGCTTGAGGTGTGTGTGGGGGGGTTGTCATCGCTGTGTTCTGGATCTTGCCAGAAAGGTGGTAGCATTTGGGGAAATTTGGAGCAATAAAGGGATGGTTTGAACTTTTGGCGGGACAGTCCCGCTTTTGAATAATTTGTCCCGCATCCTGCGGCATTTCAAAAAAAGTCCCGATTTTTTTTTTCTGAAAACGGGAGGTGGCAACACAAGATGAGGAGGAGGCGGCGGCGGCGGAGAAGGGGGAGTGGCGGAGAAGGGGGCACGAGATCGCCCGAGGAGAGACGCCGCTTGACTTCGCCCGCTGGAGGCTGCCTGGAAGAGCTGAGAGGAGAGCCGAGCCTGCCTGGAAGAGCCGAGAAGCAGCAGCCGCTCCTCCTCCTTCAGCCAGGTGGCGAGACTCAGCACGCATGCACAGCCTCCGCACCCTCCATCAATGGTGCCCCACTTTACCATCGCTGAAATCTGGTCACTTTATTCTAAGGGAGACCCACCTTCCTGTAGTTGCTCCGGGGAGTGCTTCTTGGCAGCATTGGTCAGAAGCATCTTGCGCAGCAAAACATCGGTGCCCGTGATGTGCTCCTCACAGATCCAGTCATCCACGATGCAAAGGTGGGGATAATTGGTTGCCAGGAGGCGCAGCAAGGCAGAGTGCAATCCTGAGGGAGGAGGAGGCGGCGGAGAAGGGGAGTGGCGGAGAAGGGGCACGAGATCGCCCGAGGAGAGCCGAGCCTGCCTGGAAGAGCTGAGAGGAGAGCCGAGCCTGCCTGGAAGAGCTGAGAGGAGAGCCGAGCCTGCCTGGAAGAGCTGAGAAGCAGCAGCCACTCCTCCTCCTTCAGCCAGGTGGCGAGACTCAGCGCGCATGCGCAGCCCCCCCCCCCAATCAATGGTGTCCCACTTTACCATCGCTGAAATCTGGTCACTTTATTCTAAGGGAGACCCACCTTCCTGTAGTTGCTCCGGGGAGTGTTTCTTGGCAGCATTGGTCAGAAGCATCTTGCGCAGCAAAACGTCGGTGCCCGTGATGTGCTCCTCACAGATCCAGTCATCCACGATGCAAAGGTGGGGATAATTGGTTGCCAGGAGGCGCAGCAAGGCAGAGTGCAATCCTGAGGGAGGGAGGAGCGGACAAGGAAAACGGTGCCACGTTCTAGCCTGGCGCCTTAAACCAGGGGGGTCTCCAACCTTGGCAACTTGAAGACTTGTGGACTTCAACTCCCGGAACTCTGGGGAGTCGAAGTCCACAAGGCCTTTAAAGTTGCCAAGGTTGGAGACCCCCTGCCTTAAACTGGCTCTCCAACAATTTACGTTCTAGATTCCAACAATGACAGTGGAAGCTGTTTTTCTCTCCCCGGCGATTCACATGTTAAATGAATCAAATACTTTTGAGATTTAGAGCATTTGCATTGTGCTGTTAGGTCTTTTTCTTTTTCTTTTTTTTTTTATTGAAAAAGTTTTACAAAACTTTTTTCTCCCCCGTTTCCCCCCCCAGCCCCCCTCTCCCCTCCCTTCACAAACCCCCCTCCCCTCCCCGACTTCCCAGAACAAACACAAGGTATAGTTAAAAATAAAACAAACATATGCTAAAAAATTTTCCCTCCTAACTCAATTATACTCCTACAATTCTCATCAATTCCTAACCTCCCCCAAAACAATCAAAAATAATACATCCTAATCATTCAAAGGCAGTCTGATAACTCTTAGTCTGATATCTGTTTTGAATATAGTCAATCCATTTTTTCCATTCATTTAAATATCTTTCTTGCGTATTGTCTTTCAAAAAGGCTGAGATTTTTGCCATCTCAGCCAAATTGGCAACTTTCAATATCCATTCTCCTATTGTAGGTACTTCTTTTTTCTTCCAATACTGTCCTATCAGTAGTCTTGCCGCTGTTATTAGATTTAAAATCAGTTTAGTCTCAATTACTGTACAGTCCGTGATAATTCCCAGCAGAAAAAATTGCGGCAGGAACTTTATCTTCTTTTTCAGAACATTTTGTAGAATCCACCAAATTCCTATCCAAAAAGCCTTAATATTCTTACAAGTCCACCAAATATGAAAATATGTAGCGTCATCACAATTACATCTCCAAGAGTGTTGGGTGTTTTTCATGTTTGTTTTAACCTTCTGGCAAATACGCGCCATCAGGCACGCTCTGTCCATCCGTACACACCGTTTTCACTCAAAAGCGAAGGCAAATAGACGTGTCCCAGGATAATGATACGAGATCGGATTTGGGTCAATCGCCGGGACCAGAGGTTTTCGGACTCCTGATGGAGCCCCATCCTCGGGGAATTTCTCTCTACTGAAATACATGCTTTGGGCTGTGCTGTGAATCGTTCCTATTGGCTGATTGGTGTTGACTGACAAGGGGCCTGTTTAACAGGAATGCCGAATTACCACCAGCTGATCAAATATGTAGGAGCCGAGACCTTGGCAGCACAAGGAAATGACAGCCAATCACCAGCCGTCAACACACGCCAGTAAAAAGGCACCTTGTAAAGACATACTTTCAACACTCACTAAATGACCAGTTATAAGTCAAAGATACTGTTCTGATTAAAAATTTCTTTTTTACTCTCTTCTAGTGAAAACACAAAGGACTCAATTACTGGACAACAGAACTTACCAGGCAGGTAAGACCAAGCTATCGGTCAGAGATCCTTTAATGACTTTGTATATAATATACAAATAGGATGAAGACTATTGCTAACATAGTGTAAGCCGCCCTGAGTCTTCGGAGAAGGGCGGGATATAAATGCAAAAAAAAAAAAAAGAGAGAGAGAATTCCAGAACGTTTTAATCAGAAACTCCAGCAGGGGGGGTGAAAACTAGATGACCTCAAAGGGCCCCTTCCAATTCTAGGATCCCATTATTATTATTATTATTATTATTATTTATTCAATTTTTATATCGCCCTTCTCCCGAAGGACTCAGGGCGGTGTACAGCCAAGGTAAAACAAACAGTACAATGATAAAACTGCAGCTGAACCTACCTCCCAATTCTTGCTGCAGTCCTTGAGCCTGCCGGATGAGGAATTTAATCGGGATCTGATCCATCAGCGCGGGAGAATAAGACTTGGGCTTCTTCTGCATGGCAGCTGCGCAAGACACAACAACAAAAAGACAGCAACAGCCTTGTTGTCTATGGTGGATTCTCAGTCATCCAAGTCATGGTTGTCCCAAAGGTCCTTTTTTGCAAGAGGCAACTGGGACTTTCTGGTTTTTCTTGGAAGATGTTTTGCTTCTCAACCAAGCAGCTTCTTCAGTTCTGACCACATGGTGGAGGAATGGAAGGATTTATGTTCCTTGCAGACAGCTGGTCATTTGCGTCCTTTTAGAGAGTCGTTGAGTACACTTGGGCATCGTATCCCTCCCTCTGTTGAAAGAGGGCTGTTTAATTTGGACACAGATGGCCTCTTTGACCCCTCTTTCAAACCAGCGGTCCTCTCTGTCCAAAATGTGGACTTCGCTGCCTTCAAAAGAGTGACCTTTCAGACGCTATAAGAATGCAAATGACCAGCTGCCTGCAAGGAATCTAAATCCTTCCATTCCTCACCATCCAGCCAGAGCTGAAGAAGCTTCTTGGATGAGAAGCGAAACGCCTTCAAGGAAAAAAACCCGAAAGTCCAGTTGCCTCTTGAAAAAAGCACTTTTGGGACAACAGTCTTGTTGCATTCAAAACTCCCACGACTGAAACTAATGCAGTCTTTGTGCTCTCTAGAGCAGGAATCCCCAACCTTTCGGGCCTCAGGGACCACTAAATTCATAATTTTAAATCCCACGGACCACTAATATGACCTGCCTAATGACCGGCTGGGTGGGCGTGGCTAGGTGGCCATGTGATTGGGTGGGCCTGGCCAACTCGATGTCACTCATGTCAAGAGGGGCTCCCCAGCCTCTACTCACCACCTCCCCTGCCAGCCACTCCTCGCCTCCCCACCCGGGCTCCTTAGGGCCCCAATAAGCAGCAGTTGTTGGAGCTAAGCAGCCACCACGAGAAAGAGTTGGCAAAACAGCTCAGTTCAAATTGGATCTGACTGAGAAGGAGGCTCAGTAGAAGCACCTCACTGAGGACTAGGAGCATAGGCTTTCCAAGCAGAGGGAAGACTTGCAGGAGTGCAAGGCCAGGTACCAGCACTTAGAGGCTCAGTGGGTTGAGATGGTCAGCCAGTTCCAGGCCATGAGGCAGTCCCACTGGAACAAGGCCCTCCGGTTCTTTGCCACCAGCAGCGCTTCCCTCCAGTCTTCGCCCAAAGCCCCGCACCAGGAGGCTGAAGCAGATCCCAAGCCGGAATTTCTGCCCCGCTCTGACCCACACAAGAAGATCCCAAAGGGGGAGACTCTCTGCAGCAACACAAACATTCATTGCACGTATCTGTCCCAGGGACCGTAGTTTGAGGACCCCAGATTTAGTGCAATATAAAAAATGGAAATAATTTTTCTAAGGACCACCAACATTTTCTCATGGACCACCAGTGGCCCACGGACCACCGGGTTGGTGACCACTGCTCTAGAGGACCCCATTCATGCTCTCTAGAAGAAACCCCCTCCCCCTTGCATTCTCTCCCTCATACCCAAAGACTTTGAACTGGCCAGGATGGCTTCTTCATAAGATAGGATGTAGTACAGGACCAACAGCTGGGCTGTGATTCCATAACGGGGATTCAGCCGAGCAGCCTCTCCTCCCTACAGATGAAAAACACAGAAGGTGCATCGTGTGGTCAATGTCATCGTATGAGGGAGAGACCTTGGCAGACAGAGGGAAGAGCCACAGACGACAATCAGGTAAGAGGCAGCTGAACCCAGTAAAAGAAAGGGCAGCCTTCTCTAAGCGGTTTACAGAATCAGCACATTGCCCCCGACAATCTGGGTTCTCATTTTACCTGACCTCGGAAGGATGGAAGGCTGAGTCAACCTTGAGCCTATCAGGACCGAACTCCTGACTGTGGGCAGAGTTAGCCTGCAGTAGCCAGAGCAATAGCACTAAGACTTATATAGCACTTCATAGTTTTTTTACAGCCCTCTCTAAGCGTTTTTTACAGAATCAGCCTCTTGCCCCCAACAATCTGGGTCCTCATTTTACCCGACATCGGAAGGATGGAAGGCTGAGTCAAACTTGAGCCGGTGAAAATCGAACTACTGGCAGTCAGCAAAATTAGCCTGTGATACTGCATTCTAACCACCACAACTCAGTAATTTTAATGTAACCTTACAATAAAGTAGAATTAGTTCATTCTGAACATGCTTCCTGTCTGGACTACCCTGCAAGGCTGACACCTATCTTGCAAATCTCAAACCTTTTCCCCCTTTAGAGATCCTAGTATCTACGTACTAAATGAGCCGCATAACAGCTCCCATTAGTCTCACAACTACGTCCCAATTGTGGATAGGTTCAGAAAGATGGATCTAGGAATCAAAACGGCCTTTTTGGAGAGCTAGCAGTTAAAAGGCGAGAATAAGGATCCTGAGGCTGAGGTGTTATTCTCATCTTTGCTCCACGTTTATTTGTAAAATTCACTGGCTGCCCATCTTATGGAATAAACAGACCTTAGCAGAGTTGGAAGGGACCTTGGAGGTCTTCTAGTCCAACCCCCTGCTTAGGCAGGAAACACTACACCACTTCAGAAAAATGGTTATCTAATCTCTTCTTAAAAACTTCCAGTGTTGGAGCATTCACAACTTCTGGAAGCAAGTTGTTCCACTGCTTAATTGTTCTAACTGCCAGGAAATTTCTCCATAGTTCTAAGTTGCTTCTCTCCTTGTTGAGTTTCCATCCATTGCTTCTTGTCCTGCCTTCAGGTGCTTTGGAGAATAGCTTGACTCCCTCTTCTTTGGGGCAGCCCCTGAGATATTGGAAGACTGCTATCATGTCCCCCCTAGTCCTTCTTTTCATCGAACTAGACATTTAGACATCTTACTACAGGGTAACTCTGGGCAGCTTACAATCTTGAAGTCCTGTTTCAAAAGGAAGAAAGGAAGGAAACATCATATCCTTGTTTCTCAACCTTGGCAACGTGAAGGTAGGTGGACTTCAACTCCCAGAATTCCCCAGCTAGCCACACTAGGGAATTTTGGGAGCTAGCCTGTACATCTTCCAGTTAAAATATAAATCAGGCACATCCAAAGATACATCTAATTCAGCGTTTCTCTACTTTAAGATGAGTGGGTTTCAACTCCCAGAATTCCCTGTGCTGGCAGGGAGATTTCTGGGAGTTGAAGTCCACCCACCTTAAAGTGGCCAAAGTTGAAAACACCAATTTCTATAGTTGGAAGTTATAATATGATCCCCTTCTGGAGGCAAGTCTAGGACCAAAAAAAAAAAAAAACACCAATAGAACCCAAATCATTGCAGTAGAAACACCTCCACAAACTTAACATCACCCTTAATTAATGTTAATTCATTTTGTTTTCTCATTTATACCCCGGTCAGTCCTTTGAAAACATTCAAGATTTCCTGCTCCGTGATGGGTTGGTTGGTAGCTTCTGGGTTGGATTTAGAGGCAGGGGTCAGAACAGAGTTGATATACACATCGATGAGTGGGAGCAACTGAGGGTGGAGGGGTGTTGTCGTCTCACACAGTTGTCTGTAAATCCAGTCCTGAAGAGAGAGAAATATAAAAGAGGAAAAGTCGGCTGGCTGGAATAAGAGGAAAATGGGTGCCTTTAGATATGTGTCCGCAGAGATTCTCAGTCATCCAGGTCATGGTTGTCCTAAAGGTGCTTTTTCAGGAAGCAGCTGGACTTCGTTTTTTTTTTAAGACTTGAATAGAATAGAATAGAATAGAATAGAATAGAATAGAATAAGAACAATAGAATAGAATAGAAGAAGAAAAGAAGAAGAAGAAGAAGAAGAAGAAGAAGAAGAAGAAGAAGAAGAAGAAGAAGAAGAAGAAGAAGAGGAGGAGGAGGAGGAGGAGGAAGAGGAAGAAGAATAGAATAGAATAGAATAAATCGAATGGAATGGAATATAGAATATAAATATAAATAGGAATAGAATAGAATAGAATAGAATAGAATAGAATAGAATAGAAGAAATCAAATGGAATGGAATATAGAATATAGAATATAAATAGGAATAGAATAGAATAGAATAGAATAGAATAGAATAGAATAGAAGAAATCGAATGGAATGGAATATAGAATATAAATATAAATATAAATAGGAACAGGAACAGGAACAGGAACAGGAACAGGAACAGGAACAGGAACAGGAACAGGAACAAGAATAGAATAGAATAGAATAGAATAGAATAGAATAGAATAGAATAGAATAGAATAGAATAGAACAGAACAGAACAGAACAGAATTTTTTATTGGCCAAGTGTGATTGGCACACAAGGAATTTGTCTTTGGTGCATATAGTCTCAGTGTACATAAAAAGACAAGATACATTCGTCAAGAATCATTAGGTACAACACTCAGTGATAGTCATAGGGTACAAATAAGCAATCAAATCATACTAGGAAACAGTATCAATATAAATTGTAAGGCTGCAAGCAACAAAGTTACAGTCATACAGTCATAAGTGGGAGGAGATGGGTGATGGGAACTATGAGAAGATTAACAGTAGTGCAGATTTAGTAAATAGTTTGACAGTGTTGAGGGAATTATTTGTTTAGCCGAGTGATGGCGTTTGGGAAAAAACTGTTCTGGTGTCTAGTTGTTCCGGTGTGCAGTGCTCTATAGCATCTTTTTGAGTGCAGAAGTTGAAATAGTTTATGTCCAGGATGTGAGGGGTCTGTAAATATTTTCACAGCCCTCTTTTTGACTCATGAAGTACACAGGTCCTCCATGGAAGGCACGTTGGTAGCCATTGTTTTTTCTGCAGTTCTAATGATCCTCTGAAGTTTGTGTCTGTCTTGTTGGGTCGCAGAACCAAACCAGACAGTTATAGAGATGCGGATGACAGGCTCAATAATTCCTCTGTAGAAGGGAGTGGAGGAAGAGGAGGAGGAAAATTGTGGGGTCCTTGGTGCTCTTGGAGCTTGGTGGTGTTCTTGTAAACATTTCTTGACCCAACTAAGTAACAACATCAGTGCCAGGAGGGAGTGGGGCTTGCTCTCTGTTTATACTCTCTCAGTAAGCTCAAACTGCCCAAGGAGCTGCTGATTCAGTTCTACAGAGGAATTATTGAGTCTGTCATTTGCACCTCTATAACTGTCTGGTTCGGTTCTGCAACCCAACAAGAAAGACACAGACTTCAGAGGATAATTAGAACTGCAGAAAAAATAATTGCTACCAACCTGCCTTCCATTAAGGACCTGTATACTGCACGAATCAAGAAGAGGGCCGTGAAAATATTTACAGATCCCTCACATCCTGGACATAAACTGTTTCAACTCCTACCCTCAAAACGACGCTATAGAGCACTGCACACCAGAACAACTAGACACAAGAACAGTTTTTTCCCGAAGGCCATCACTCTGCTAAACAAATAATTCCTCAACACTGTCAAACTATTTACTAAATCTGCACTACTATTAATCTTCTCATCGTTCCCATCACCAATCTCTTTCCACTTATGACTGTATGACTGTAACTTTGTTGCTGGCAATCCTTATGATTTATATTGATATATTGACCATCAATTGTGTTGTAAATGTTGTACCTTGATGAACGTATCTTTTCTTTTATGTACACTGAGAGCATATGCACCAAGACAAATTCCTTGTGTGTCCAATCACACTTGGCCAATAAAAAATTCTATTCTATTCTATTCTATTCTATTCTATTCTATTCTATTCTATTCTATTCTATTCTATTCTATTCTATTCTATTCTATTCTATTCTATATAGAAGTGGCTTGGCCCTTCTGTTGGTGAGAGTGTTCTTAGTACTTCCTTGATTAGGTTATTGTCTCCTGTTTGAAATAGCCTTCTAGCACTGATGATGTTACCTAGTCGGGCTCACAAAACATCTACAAGAAAACAGCCAAGCTCAGAGAGCACCAAGAGAGCACATAGTGTTGTAACTATGAATGGTCGTTAAACAAACGGTTGTAAGTCAAGGATTACCTGCACCCCTAAGGTGGTCTGATGCAATTCTGAACGGTCGCTAAACAACCAACTGTAAGTCGAGGACTACCTGTACTATGGGACCATAGTTTCAGAGAGCAATCTTTCCCCAGTCCTTCTTGGAGGTACTGATGATTCACCAGACAATCCTTGTCTTTTCATTTTCTCTTCGTTCCCCCCCCCTCAACAAAACTGTTGGTGCAAATAGCGCGACCGACCTTGATGGAGACTTTGTGCTTGGTGAACGAACGGCTCCTGAGAAGCTGGTAAATGCAATGGATGGGCAGGAAGCCAGTGATGTTTGCGCTCAGGTTGCTCGTAACGGCCACGCGCACCGCATGAGCGGTCACCACCTAGGGGAAAGAAAGGTATTAGCGCCCTGTTAAGGGTAATCTGGGTTCACAACTAAGGTTGTGGACTGTTGAGCAGAGTACCCTACGCACGAAAACAACTGAGACTGGTTGTATATAATAACAGTCACTTGCAGACAAACTGGGGTTTGATATTCCTTTACTTTTAGGGAAAAAGGCAAAGACATAGTCCAAAAACAATTCCAGGTCATACACATATAAAGTCAGTCAGTCAGTCTTCTTACCAACGTAGACTTGCACAACAAACAAGGTCTTCTTTCAGTTCGGCAAAACACAGTTCAATTCACAACAGTCAGTATCTTGAGGAATCAGTAACTAGCCATGATCAAGCAACGATCATAAAGCTCAAATATACAGTTGCAGCATGTCATCAGGTTACAATGCTGTAGCGTCCCTGTAGATTCCCCACAAGCCATAATTTAGTAGTCCTTTTATACATTGGCTACAGAGCTCAACCAATCAGGATGCTTGCATGATGCAGCACAGCCTTAAAGCAATATCATGCCTTTCTTACTGCAAACATACATAGTTAGTTTATATATTGCCTGGCCAACTAGTTAGGCAAATAATTTCCTGACATGCCCCACCTGTAATGGCCCACCAGACTCGGACGATGAGGAGGTTGGGGAGGAACTTGGGCCAGTTCCAGAGTCTGGGGAAGGCTCTGATGCAGGGGTGAAATGTCCCCGGTTCGGACCAGATAGGCCGATCCGGTAGCGATGGTGGCAGATGGTTCGGAGAACCGGTAGCAAAAATCCCTGCCCCCCCCCACCCCGCCCATGCCCACCCAATCGCCCGGTCGCCCGCTTGCCCCTTCTTTCCGGCTCGCTCACTTTTCCCGCCCGAATGGTACAAATAGATTGTAAAAAAATGCTTTTAAAAGGTAAAAAGAAAGGCTCTGATGAGCTGCATGATCGTCAGAACATTTTTTTTACTTTTAAAAGCATTTTTTTAACAACCTATTCGGCCAAATGAGTTCTAAAAAAATGCTTTTAAAAGCAAAAAATAAATAAATTGAGCACCACAGCTGATCACACACACACACCGCCTGTTCTACTTACCCCATACTTCCTTTAGGCATGCACTGCGTGCGCACACCTCATTGTGTGTGGTGCTCATTGTGCATGCCTGTGCATGCCCGTGCGCAGCGCATGTTTGGCGCACAGCATGCATGCGCAGCCAGTGAACTGGTAGTAAGCCAGTTCAGATTTCACCACTGCTCTGATGAATGCTCTGCGTCGGTCATAGAGATAGAGCCAGGGCTGTCTGACATTTCCCAGCCACGGGAGAGGCAGCTGCCTTTGGAGACTGATATGAGCAAGGAGGAAGAACAGCTGGGGCCTGTTCCAGATGCACATAAGCGCAGAGGACTTAGGAGAGGTGAGCAACGGAGGATAAGGAGTCGACTAGGGAAGCCAAGCACACGTTCACAGATTTTACCTGTTCGGTGAAAATCTCCTGGGTGAAGATGGTTTTCATACGACTCAGAGAACTGGGCTTGATGACGATCTGGAATAAAGGAACACCAGGAACACCAACGTTGTCAGATTGGGGTTTTTGCTACAGGGCACGGTCCCCACAAGTAGTCCTCGACATATGACCGAAAGGGACCCTGCCACATAACCAACCCAATTTTTATGACTTTTTTTTTGTTGCAACAGTCAGTAAACAAATGTGACAGCCTTTAAGTGAACTCAAAAGTTGCTTCACTATGGATGCAGTTTTCACGGCTAAGGTAGGACTAGAACTCAGTCTCTTGTTGATTGACCGAAAGTCACCCAGCCAGCTTTCATAGCTAAGGTGAGGCTATAATTCACCGTCTCCTGGTCTGGAGGGTCTTTCAGAATAATAACAGAATTAAGAGCTGGAAGGGACCTTGGAGGTCTTCTAATACAGTGGTCCCCAACCTTTCTGGCTTGGCGGCCCGGCGAGGGAGGGAAGAGGGGATAGCTTCGTTGTGGGTGGGTGGCAGGCAGGTGCGTGCGAAGCTCCATTTGTGTAAGCGGAAGGCGCACGCACATAGTTCATGCAAAGGGAGCTTTGCGGGCTCACACAAGTGGCCATCAAATTTGTGATGTGAAGCTTTGTGCGTGAAAGACAGCACTGCTTGCATGAGCGTCACCTGTGTGCACACATGAACCAACTGCCCTCACAACCCTGTTCCAAACAGGACATGTCCCGTTAGTGGGCTGTGGCCTGGGGGTTAGGGACCCCTTTTCTAGTCCAACCCACTACTCAAGCAGAAGACCCTATAAAATTTCAGACAAATGGTTGTCCAGTTTCTTCTTAAAGACTTCCACTGTTAGAGCATTTACAACTTCTGGAGGCAAGTTGTTCCACTGGTTAATTGTTCTCACTGTCAGGAAGTTTCTCCTTATGTCTAGCTTGCTTCTCTCCTTGATTAGTGTCCAGCCATTGCTTCTTCTCCTGTCCTCAGGTGCTTTGGAGAATAGCTTGACCACCAAATCTTCTTTGTGGCAGCCACTGAGATATCGGAACATGGCTATCATGTCTCCCCTAGTGCTTCTTTTCATTAAACTAGATATACCCAGTTCCTGCAACCATTCTTCATATATTTTAGCCTCCAGTCTTCAGGTGATTGGTGCAAAGTCACCCCAGCTGGCTTTCAAGCCTAAAATGGGACTAGAACTCACCATCTCCTGTTTTCTAGTTGGTGACTTCCCCACTAAACCCAACTGACTCTTGTTTGTTTGTTTTTTGGATTATTATTTTTTAACAAACAAACATACATAAAATCATCATCAATCCAAATACATTGTATCGGTGGGTTGATCCCCAATCCTGTGTGCCCATATACATTCCAATTAATTTATCTATACTTACATTTTATCAATCTAATATGTGTCTCAACTATAATCAAATAATTTCTTATTAATTATAACATTTCAATTTCTCCTTTAGAATCAATTTTCCAAATTAATATTATACATCTTCAAATCCATTCCCTAAAAACAATTATATAATTTAAACATTTCCTTATATTCTAATCTTTCTTAATTCTTAATTCACTTTAGCATAATTCCCTTCTAACCATTGATAAAACAGATCCCATATCTTATGGAATTGTTTATCCTCTTGTTCTCTAATTTCTAAAGTCAATTTACTCATTTCTTGGATTAAACCTGATGGTTGACAGATTGTAGAGGCAGCTTTAGGGAAGTCGAGCAGGAAGGCCTGCAGCTCCAAGCCACGCCGTAGGAGTGGACCACTTACCTTCATTCCCAAAGTAGAGCACACCAATTCAATGATAGCGCTGAGCTGGTTGCTATGGAAATACATGGCGACCAATAACAGCATCTCACCAAAGGAAGCGGAAACTCCAGAAGTGCTGTCAGAAAAGGAAGGCGGGGGAGAGAAGAGGAAAAGTTTTCATTTGAGAATATTTTACAGAATCGGAATAGAGCTGGAGGGGACCCTGGAGGTCTTCTAGTCCAACCCCCTGTTCAAGCAGGAGATCCTATACCCTTTCAGACAAGTGGCTGTCTAGTCTCCTCTTAAAAGCCTCCAGTGGTGAAGCGCCCACACCGTCTGGTGGCAAGCTGTTCCACTGGTTAATTGTCCTCGCTGTTAGGAAGTTTCTCCTTAATTCCACGTTGCTTCTCTCCTCGATTAGTTTCCATCCATTGTTTCTTGTCCTGCCCTCTGGTGTTTTGGAAAATAAATTGAAACCCTCCTATTTGGGGCAGCCCCTACTGGAACGCTGCTATCATGTCACCCCCAGTCCTTCTTTTCTCTAGACTGGCCAAACCCAAATCCTGTAACCGTTCTTCATATGTTTTTGTCTCCACGCCTTTAATCATCTTAGTTGCTCTTCTTCACACTTCTTCCCAAAGACTCAACATCTTTTTTGTAATGTGGTGACCAAAACTGGATGCAGTATTCCAGGTGTGGCCTTACCAAGGCTTTATGTAAAGGTAAAGGTTCCCCTCGCACATACGTGCTAGTCGTTCCTGACTCTAGGGGGCGGTGCTCATCTCCGTTTCAAAGCCGAAGAGCCAGCGCTGTCCGAAGACGTCTCCGTGGTCATGTGACCGGCATGACTCAACGCCAAAGGCGCATGGAACGCTGTTTCCTTCCCACCAAAGGTGGTTCCTATTTTTTCTACTTGCATTTTTACGTGCTTTCGAAACTGCTAGGTTGGCAGAAGCTGGGACTAGTAACGGGAGCTCACCCCGTTACACGGCAGCACTAGGGATTCGAACCGCCGAACTGCCGACCTTTCGATCGACAAGCTCAGCTGTCTTAGCCCCTGAGCCGCCGCGACCCACTACCAAGGCTTAGAGTGGTACTAATACTTCACACAATATGACAGCGTATACTGTACGTTGGCAAGGGCAGGAAAAGGTCTCTAACCTTTCAAAATAAGCTTCTTCCTTGATCATCCAGCTCAACCACATCACCATCAGCTGCTCCTGTTCTGGGGTACTGAAGAGATAATTGTGTTAGAATTGGAAGTCAGACAGAATAACAGGATTGGAAGGGACTTCGGAGGTCTTCTATTTCAACCCCCTGCTCAAGCAAGAGACTTTATACCATTCCAGACATGTTGCTATCCAGTCTTTTCTTGAAAGGCTCCAGTGATTAGAGATTGCAAAGCAACAACTCTTATCAGGTGTTGGGGCAAAAACAGGGCAAACCTCACTTATCAGCCGTCTTGCTTAGCAATGGAAAGTTGGGGCTCAATGGTGACTGTAAATCGAGGACTACGTGTAGCAGCAGATTATTCTGCTGCTGTAAGAATGGGGACCTCAAATGGTGGGCCTGGGAGAATTACCGTATTTTTCAGAGTATAAGACACTCTGGACTAGAAGACGTACCTACCTTTTTTTGCAGAGGAAAACAAGAAAAAAAATCTGCCTCTGCCTCCCAGCAATTTGCCACCTTGCAGCAAACAGCCTGTTTCAGTTTCAGCACAAGAAAAAGAAACCTGCCTCTGCCTCCCAGCAATTTGCCTCCTTGCCGCAAACAGCGGAGGCCAATGGGGTGCACGGAGGTGGCAATAGGCCATGGCAATCCCTGCAGCCTGAAACAGCTGATGGTCAGGAGGCCGATCCGATGGACAATCGGCTGCTTGTGCTAATCAGGCTGTGCTGAAGCTGAAACGGGCTGTTTGCTGCAAGGAGGCAAATTGCTGGGAGGCAGGGGCCAAAGGGTGGGGGCCAGCAGGTGAGCGTGGCTACATTCAGTGTATAAGACGCACACAAATTTTCACCCTCTTTTAGGGGGGAAGAAGTGGATCCTATACTCTGAAAAATACGGTAAGTCAGGGTCCCACTCCCATTCTCCTGTTCACCAATAAATAAAAATAAAGAAAAAGCCGGCCTCCCAAACATAAAAGGGATCATACTCGTGACTTAAAGCTCGGGATGAGGCCGGATCCCAACTGAGACCACCCCTCCCCCGCAAGGAAATGAACGGCTCTTCCGCTTTTCCCTTTCTTCTAGAAGATACTCTGGTTACTCAAAGGGTACCTGACCAGCGTGGAGAAAGCAAGCAGCATGCAGAAAGAGAGCGACACAAAGCGGACTCCCGCCGGAGTGGCCGGTGGGCGACTAGTCATGAGCTGAAGTAGTTGTTCTGCTTCTTCGTCGGTCGGCCTGCAAGGTGACACAAAGACAGGATCAGCTGCAGCCTATGGACAGGGCATATTTCCCCCCCAATGCTGGGGTTGTTTGCAAAACAGGTCTTCTAAACCAGGGGTCCTCGATCTTCTTAACACATGTTGGCTGGGGAATTCTGGGAGCTGAATTCCACCCCTCTTAAAACATACAGGCAGGGGAATTCTGGGACTTGAAGCCCACCCCTCTTAAAAGCACACAGGCCACGGGTGCTATTCAGCAGGTTCTGACAGGTTCTGAAGAACCTGTAGCGGAAATTTTGAGTATTTTGGAAAACCGACAAATACCACCTCTGGCTGGGCCCAGAGTGGGGTGGGAATGGAGATTTTGCAGCATCTTTCCCCCTGGAGGGAATGGAGATTTTGCAGTATCCTTCCCCCTGGAGTGGGGTGGGAATGGAGATTTTGCAGTATCCTTCCCCCTGGAGTGGGCTGGGAATGGAGATTTTGCAGTATCCTTCCCCCTGGAGTGGGTTGGGAATGGAGATTTTGCAGTATCCTTCCCCCTGGAGTGGGTTGGGAATGGAGATTTTGCAGTATCCTTCCCCCTGGAAAGGGTTGGGAATGGAGATTTTGCAGTATCCTTCCCCCTGGAGTAGAGAGGGTTTGGAGATTTTGCAGTATCCTTCCCCCTGGAGTGGGGAAGGAATGGGGATTTTGCAGTATTCTACCCCTGGATTGGGGTGGGAATGAAGATTTTGCAGTATCCTTCCCCTGCCACACCCACCAAGCCACACCACACCCACCAAGCCACACCCACAAAATTTGAATTCCACCACTGATACAGGCTGGGGAATTCTGAGAGTTGAAGCCCACCCATCTTAAAGCATGCTGGCTGAGGAATTCTAAGAGCTGAAGTCCACCCATTTTAAGGTTAAGAAACTGATGGGGACAATGCGATCAAATTGAGATACCGATCTTTCCTCAAACAACCTTAGCCAGAAATCCTACCACACGTCCTGAACCTCAGCTGCTACCATCCCATAAATGACTACGAAAGGGACCTCCGAGACCCCACCCGCAAATATGGGCCATCGTAGGATGACTAAGTCCCCGGAAGACAATCAAGGGCTGCTCACTTTAAGCCGGCGATGCCCATCAGAGCACAGTAGAGGCGCAGGAGGGCGCTGGCTTTGATGACATGTTCCTCCTTCAGCCCAGAATAGACCGAGATGTTGGGTTCCATGTCTGGCTCGGCCTCCTCAGGGATGTGCAAACTCCGGACGGTGGGCAGAATCTCCATCAGTTCGAGCAGCAGCTGCCTCCTCATCTGCCAAAGCACAGAGCTGATGTTCTCCCGTTTGCGCTGCACAAGAGAAGGAAAACGTGGCTCCCTTTAAACATCAATCATGTTCTGTCCCCCCTCGCCTCCATCCGAGCGATGGCTTAATTAGCCGGCACTATCAGCTCTGGCAGCAAACTAGCGAGTGTCTGCCAAGTGTCTCTGTTATCTCCCTTGATGCCGATGAGTCAACAAACAGTACTTCAGCTCTTAGTTAAGCAGTTGTCTTGCCTGCTACAAAGAGGCATAGCAGCTCTTGCTGCTTTTATATCCTGTGGGGTGTGGCTCCATGACTCAGCATTTCCTAGGCCTGCCCCACCCCTGCTTCTGTTGTTCCCGCCTCTCCTGCCTACGAAACCTAGGGTCCAGCCAGGCCTGATTGCCATCAGCTGGGTCTGGAGGCGTGGCCTGGGGGGGAGAAAGAGTCAGGGGACGGAGGCCTCGTTATCTCCTCCACCTGGCCTGCCTCTGGTTCCTGGAGCTGAGCCAGGGAAGCTGGTGCTCCTGAGGTAAGTCCTGATGGCCCTTCCCCCTCACTTTCCAAGTCACTTTTTGGAAGGGGGCCCGGCTTGGGGGGCGCAGACACAACATTGGGTTTTTGGTGCTCCGGCGCACATACATGCATAGGCATTCCAGTTTGGGCACTCAGTCCCGAAAAGATTTGCCATCACAGGTGTAGGTTTTCCTGCTTGAGCAGGGAGTTGAACTAAGAAGACTTCCAAGGTCCCTTCCAACTCTGTTATTCTGTTATGCAGATTAAAAAACTTATTTTAAAATTAGCCTGATAGGTTAAAATATACTAAATAAACATTATTCCAGGGGTGAAAATGTTCCTGGTTTGGACTGGATCGGCCGATCTGGTAGCAATGGCGGCAGGTGGTTCGGAGAACCGGTAGCAAAAATCCCTGCCCCACCCCCACCCATGCCCACCCAATCGCCCAATCGCCCGCTTGCTGCTTCTTTTAAAAAATGCTTTTAAAAATAAAAATAAGGCTCTGATGATCACAGCTGAGCTGTGCGATCACCAGAGCCTTTCTTTTTACTTTTAAAAGCATTTTTTTACAACCTCTTTGGCTGAATGGGTTGGGAAAAAAAATGCTTTTAAAATGTAAAAAAAAAAGGCTCTGACGATTACAGCTTAGCCGCGCAATCGTCAGAGCCTTTTTTTTTTACTTTTAAAAGCATTTTTCTACAACGTATTCGTCCAAATAGGTTGTAAAACAAATGTTTTTGAAAGTAAAAAAAAGTTTGCGCGCCACAGCTGGTTACACACACACACCCACGCGCTGTTCTACTTAACCCATGCCTCCTTTTGGAATGCACTGTGTGCGCGCACACCTCGCATTTCAGTGGTTCAGATTTTACCACTGCATTATTCCCACAAGGAATAATGTCATGAGTCAGAAGGCAGCCGACAACGACAAGTTCTAGCTCGTGCGTCGAGTACCAAACAAACAATGAGTACCGGGACAAAATTTTCATATCAGAATGCATTGACTACTAAGGTGCCACTGTATTCTGTTATTCAGTATAATCAGAAGTGGTTTTATATATTTATTCATTGCTTCAAGCTTTGTTATGCATTGCTTGGATTGAGCAGGGCGAATTTAACTGCATCAAATGGCAACTTTCTGCTGCTGTTCTTTCCCTAAAGTGTTAAAAAGCCCAGCATTAGTATAGCATCTCATGCTATTTCCAGTGATCTGGCATTTGAAGGGCGAGGTGTATCTCTCTCCTGTTTTACAGTTAGGCCTCAATTTACGACAATTGAGACCAGAATTTGCAGTGCTAAGCAAGGCGATTGCTAAGTAAATCATACATGATTTCATGAACTTTTTTGTGTGTGTGTGATACAGCTGTTAAGTGAATTACTGCAGTTGTTAAGTGAATTGTGCAGTCCTTAAGTCAATTCAGCTTCCCACATTGACTTTGCTCATCAGAAAGTGGCTGGGAAGATTGTCAATAATGATCACATGACCCCAGGGATGTTGCCACTGTCATAAATACATGCACATTGTCATGTGCCTGAATTTTGATCACATGATCACCATGGGGATGCCACAACAGTCGTAAGTGCAGGAATCGGTCGTAATTCACTTCTTTCAGGGCCACTGTAACTCTTGAGCAGTCGCTAAATGAATTGTTGTAAATTGAGAACTATATTGTATTGGCCGTGGCCTTTTCCTCTATCAAGCACAGACGTTCTCACCTGTTGACCGTTCCGGATAAATGTTCCAAACCACGTCCGAACTTTGGCGTTCGTTCCAAGCAACAAGCCACTCACAAAACAGACCAGGTCACTGACGCCATCCTCGGAAAACTCATTCTTGGTGTGATCCAAAGTCAAAGCCACACCAAGTCCTGGTAAGTGACATTCCTCCACCTAAGCACAAAAGAACATCTTTAAAATTTGGCCTTCAAATTTACCTCAGAAAGGTGTCTCCTTTGCCAGATTACTGGAAGATACGTACACAAGAACCAGGTAAGTTTATGTTCCTTGCACAAGGAACGCCTCATCATTTAAACCAGGGGTCTCCAACCTTGGTCCCTTTAAGACTTGTGGACTTCAACTCCCAGGGACTCTGGGAGTTGAAGTCAACAAGTCTTAAAGGGACCAAGGTTGGAGACCCCTGGTTTAAACCATGCTGCTAACTCAATGGAGTTTGCACATCACCCTGAACCAAGCAGCCATTTCACAAACTAGTTATATGAAGAGACAAAATCCAAAAGATCGTGCGCAGAGAGATTGCCTGCAGAAATCGCTTGGACTTTTTCTCTCCCATTCCTTACAGAGAGTTTGGAGAGGAAGGGACTACAAGAGAGTAAGCAGGCACACAATGAAGAATACAATGGTCTGTTTGCATAGTGAGCCTATAGTTGCTGGCACCAGTGTTTTGATCTGGTATGTATTCTCTATTGGGTGCCTACTTCTTCTCTTGTAATCTCTTCCTTTCCAATATCTCTGCTTGGCGTGTGGTGGGGGGGGGGAAGAAAAAGTTAGGGAAGAGGTCACACATGCTGACCATAATGGCAATCACACGACTAAGGAAACACTGCGAAAGTCCTAAATGTGAGAATCCATCCGTCCTTTCAGTTCAAGAGTCATTTTGTCCATCTCGGCGCAATCCAATATTTTTCTAATTATTCGGATTTTTATGTAATATGGGAGAAATGGTATAATTGGGTCGAAAATAGGAAAGAAGGGGAAATAACAGATAGTAGAATTAGTAAGGATTAGTAATTCTAATTAGAATTAGTAATATTAATTTAGTAAAATTATACAGAGTATAGGAGAACACTAATGGGACGATATGTAAATGGTCACAGTCATGCACAGGAGTTGAACGAAAATTGTTTAATTGTTAAAATGCAATGAAACTCAATAATAAAAAAAAGTCATAAATGTGGTCACTGCTTGTCAAGTCATTTTTTTTAAAATCATAATTTCTTTAAATATTATTACAATAGTAAAAATACAAACTAAAAAAAGAAAAGAAAAAAAAGAGAGTAGAAGTTGTAGAAAAGAGTGAAAAAGGGGAAAACAATGTAATGGAAAGAAAGAAAATATAAGAAAGAAAAAGAAAAGAAATCAATGTCCTTCGTATTCTCTGAGTTCGGCTGTTTTCTTGCAAACGTTTCATCACCAAACTAGGTAACGTCATCAGTGCCACTTATTAAGTAGGGTTTGGTCTCATTTTAGATGTAAGTGGCTTGCATTGTCGATGTCGTGTCCCACTCCTCCGCTGACGGCCGGGTCAGGAAAATCCGAATCAGGCTTGCCTCTGCAGCTCTGCCCAAAGTCCTAGCAAAGTCCTCAAGGCAGGCAGGAGACCAGAAAGTGACTTCAGCAAGATATGTTTAGACTTTGCCTGACTCAGAGAATGCCAGAAAGCAGATCCTTTATATAGGCCATGGGGTGTGGCTCCATGACTCAGCACTTATCCAGGCCTGCCCTCCCTTCCTTCTGTTGCCTCCGCCTATCAAGTCTTCTGACGCGAGGGTCACTCCAGTCGGCAGCTGTTGGCAATTGACCTCCCTCAGGCTCACATGCTGTGGAGGAGGGGGAGGGGTCTAGTTGCTCCGTTTGCCTGGGCATGGAGCCAGAGCTGGGGGCTGCAGGTATTTCTTCTTCTTCAGCCTGTCTGGGCATGGAGCCAGGGCTGGGGGCTGGAGGTATTTCTTCTTCCGTGTTCGGAAGCAGATAAGAAGACCCCGGCTGAGGTGAGATTGGACGAGACACAACAGTCAGTGTTGGTGGGAGTTTTCTTGGGGGGTTCCTTGATTGACTGTTAGATTGTTTGTCTGAGTTGGTCATTTCTTGATTGAGGTATCGTTTGCTTCAAGATTGTTGGTCTAGTGTTAATCTTGTCGTTAATCTCTGTTCGTTTGGGTGTTGATTGCTGGTGAGGTGCTTACATCTTTTTGGATCATTTTTGGCTTTTCGATTGTCTCTTTTGGATAGTATGCACATGTTGATAATGACATTACCTAGTTTGGTAATGAAACGTCTTCAAGGAAGCCATCAAGCTCAGAAAGCACCAAGGACCTCACAGTTCAACCCTACGAACATTATTTTTTATCAGGAAAAAAAAATGTAAATAAGTTACTTCCCATCTTCATCCCAAGTTGCAAAAGGACTTACCACCATACCTCGAACCCTCAGCGCCTGGGAAGGGTTCATTTTGCAAAGGTGACGCAGCGCGTCGGTTCTGCGGCGGCCTCCAAAACTCTCCTCATCTTGCCTCTCGCCATTCTTAATCAAGCCCCTGCATACTGGAATCCACCAATTTTTTTAAAAAACAACAACAACCAAATTTTCAATTCAGTCCACCTTCAGGTTGCAAAAACAGTGGTGGGAGGAACAGAATGTCATGACCCCGAGTAACAAACTCGAGCAAATCAGAACTCCAAGGTGAAGGTCTTCTTCTAAGAACTTCTTTATTGGGTACATCGTATTGTCACAATCAAATAAAAAACCAACTCTAAATGTTTCCTGTGGTTTAGTGAAATTAAAAGAGGAAGTAACTCCCTCCCCAAAAGTCTCAGATCATGTTGCCCCAGTTAGATTAATCGGCGGGATCTCCAGACACTCCTCCCCGTCTCTTTTCACCACCTGCAGAGGTGACCTTGCTTCCCACGAGAAAGTCCTGTGTTTTGTCTAGCAACGTATTTCATCCTCCTCCTCTCTCCCTACTCTGTGTGACAATTGAGGAATAGAAACAAGGTTTTTGCCAGGTTCGATTCAAAGTTGACACAGAACACATGTGAGATTGCAAGCCACCCATCCTGACCTAAAAGCCAGGATTCAGAAAACGATCAGGAGCGATATAATTGTGCTGGGCCACGTTCTCATTCCAAAGTAAGTTTACAATTTTCTGGAATTATTGATGAATTGACTTGCAGTCTTCCTTTCTTTTGAAACATACACAGGAAGTCCTCGACTTATGAACAATTCGTTTAGTGACCGTTCAAAGTTACAACAGCACTGAGACATGTGACTTATGACCATTTTTCATTGTTACGAGCTTTGCAGCATCCCCATGGGTCACTTAATCAAAATTCAGACGCTTGGCAGTTGGTTCATTTTTATGATCTTTGCTGTGTCAAAGGTCATGTGATTCCCCTTCATGACCTTCTCACAAGTGGGGAAGCCAGATTCACTTAACAACCAGGTTACTAACCTATCAACTGCAGGGATTCACTTAACAACTGTGGAGAGAAAAGGTCAGAAAATGGGGCAAAACTCACTTAACAAATGTATCAGTTAACAATGGAAATTTTGGGCTCAGTTGTGGTCGTAAGTCGAGGACTAGCTGTACAGTGCTTTTCATTTAATTTACAGTCCATACATAGCAATCAAGACGTAAATTGAATGCAATAAGTATGCTCAGGTCCTACTCAGCTATATGGCTACTTTTCTTACCCTTTTAATGCTTTTGTGGAAAAATGTGCGCCTGATGGACAACCGATGGCGCCTTTCCAACACACAGGAACACACAAAAATCACTGCCCAACGAAGTATTCAAATACGTAACATACCTTCATTAAAACTGTCCGGGACGTTGGCTACTAAAAGGCAGAGGAACCAAGCTCCATTCTTCATGTGGAGCAAAGCTTCAGCCACATCGACAATAGGCAACAGTGAAGGAAGTTCTGAACACACAAGAGTTCAAAGGTTGTTTATTCATCTCAGAAGTATTACAATTAAAATAAGCCGTACTCTTCAGCATAACATTTCAAATATAAAATACAAGATTAAACTATGTGTAAGTGAAAAGAGATTCTTGCCCAGAAAATAGCAACATTCAACAAGTTCAAAATGAAGCCAGTGAACAGTAGGCTAGGGCAGGGGTCTGCAAACTTGGCTCTTTTAAGACTTGTGGACTTCAACAAACTGTGGGAGTTGAAGTCCACAAGTCTTAAAAGAGCCAAGTTTGCAGACCCCTGGTCTAGGGATAAATGCTTTTACATTATGACAACTATACCAATAGCATTTAGACTTGTATACTGCTTCACAGTGCTTTTACAATCCCCTCTAAGCGGTTTATAGAGTCAGCGTATTTCCCCCAATAATTTGGGTCCTCATTTTACCCACCTCGGAAGGATGGAAGGCTGAGTCAACCTTGAATCAGTCAGGATTGAACTCCTGACAATGGCCAGAGTTTGCCTGCAATAGAATTTTGACTTATATACTGCTTCACAGTGCTTTTACAGTCCTCTCTAAGCGATTTACAGAGTCAGCGTATCGCCCCCCAACAATCTGGGTCCTCATTTTACCCACCTCGGAAGGATGGAAGGCTGAGTCAACCTTGAGCCTGGTGAGATTCGAACTGCCAAATTGCAGTCAGCCAGCAATCAGCAGAAGTAGCCTACAATACTGCACTCTAACCACTGCGCCACCACGGCTTATCTATATATACAATATACTCTGTTTCTCCAAAAATAAGACCCAACTGGAAAATAAGCCCTAGCATCATTTTTCAGGATGCTTGTAATATAAGCCCTACCCCCCCAAAAAATAAGCCCCAGTTAAGATTGCCAGCCAGATGGATGCATTTAGTACCGTATTTCCCCCAAAATAAGACCTAACCAGAAAATAAGCCCTAACGCGTCTTTTGAAGCAAAAATTAATATAAGACCCGGTCTTATTTTCGGGGAAACACGATAGATAAAATATAAACAATATAGATTAAAAAAGTTGAAGATGTATATGTCTCTTAAGATTAGATCTGGGCCTTTTTTTTTTTTTTTTTTACATTTATATCCCGCCCTTCTCCGAAGACTCAGGGTGGCTTACATTGTGTAAGGCAATAGTCTCATTCTATTTGTATATTTATATACAAAGTCAACTTATTGCCCCCCTCAACAATCTGGGTCCTCATTTTACCTACCTTATAAAGGATGGAAGGCTGAGTCAACCTTGGGCCTGGTGGGACTAGAACCTGCAGTAATTGCAGGCAGCTGTGTTTAATAACAGGCTTCTTACAGCCTGAGCCACACCGCGGCCCTTTGGCTGTCCCTGTCTGGCCTCTGCATGAGGCCACTTGGAAATTAGAAGTCAAACGTAAAGAGGTCGATTGTCCCAAAGGTGCTTTTTCAAGCGGCAACTGGACTTTCACAATTGAGATTTTGAAAGAGAGAGCTGTTGTGGTCCGTCAGCAGCCTATGGAGCTGGCAACGGAGTCGGACAGCGATGAGGCTGAGGTGAGGCCAGGGCCATCAGGAAGTGAGGTACGGATTCTAGAGCGTCCAGAGACTGACAGTAGTGAGGCAGAGGAACAGGAAGAGCCTCTTCCTAATGCACGCATGAAAAGAGCTCAAGCAAAAAGGACAACTCAGGAGTATTGCCAAGAGGTGATTGGCCCCTCTCATAAGGCTTAAAACAGAGCAGCAACGGCGTTTGGGCTTTGCCGGAAAACAACGTTGTAGCTGCGTCTTCTGCTTTGTCTTCTGCTTCGTATACGTCTTTGTTTTTGTGGCTTCTGGACGTTTGCCAGGAAGGGCCTTTGGCAGTTTGCCTAATTGGACCAAGGTTTGTGAGATAACCAAGGAATTTGTGTTGGGAGGCATTTGTTTTACTTTGAGTTGAACGACGCTGGAAATGAAGTAATTCCCACATGTTCGAATAAAGTTTGTTTTTCCACGGACTAAGTTTATTACTATCTACTTGGGCCTGGGTCACAACAAGAGTGGGACACATACTGCAGGAGCTGAAATCACTTCTACCAACAGAAGCTATCTGAACAGGTCACCAAATTTATAAAGAAGGCAGAACTAACGCAACTCAACACGAGCAAGGAACAACAAAAAGACAAAATTTTTCCACCCTACAGCTTCGACAGGAAAAAAAACACACACACAAAGGAGAAAAACCAACCCAGATGGACAGTGGCACGTCTCAGAAAACTGACTGATGGGTGAGAAATTTGTCTGACAGAGAGCTTATCCAAACAGAAGAAGGACTGAATCTTGCAGTAACATCCAGAAAGTTCAACTGCCTCTTGAAAAAGCACCTTTGGGGTAACCAAGGCCTGGATGACTGAGAATCTCCACAGAGGTAAAGAAATAAATATTGCTTGTATTATGAAGGCACCTGCTATTTATTTTTCAATTTACATACGTGCGTGCATGTCTACATGCCTTCACGGTAATCAAAACCATGTAATTTACTCCTTTTTATAAAGCAAAAAAATATTCAGCAGGATTGAGTTCAGCCTACTGGTTGAATAGCATTAGCACTTAAGACTTATATACCGCTTCACAGCGCTTTACAGCCCTCTCTAAGATTTAGATTTAGATTAGATTTAGATTTATTGGATTTTTATACTGCCCTTCTCCGAAGACTCAGGGTGGCTTACATTGTGTAAGGCAATAGTCTCATTCTATTTGTATATTTATATACAAAGTCAACTTATTGCCCCCCCAACAATCTGGGTCCTCATTTTACCTACCTTATAAAGGATGGAAGGCTGAGTCAACCTTGGGCCTGGGTCACAACAAGAGTGGGACACATACTGCAGGAGCTGAAATCACTTCTACCAACAGAAGCTATCTGAACAGCTCACGGAATTTATAAAGAAGGCAGAACTAACGCAACTCAACACGAGCAAGGAATGACAAAAAGACAAAATTTTTCCACCCTACAGCTTCGACAGGAAAAAAAACACACCCACAAAGGAGAAAAACCAACCCAGATGGACAGTGGCACGTCTCAGAAAACTGACTGATGGGTGAGAAATTTGTCTGACAGAGAGCTTATCCAAACAGAAGAAGAAGGACTGAATCTTGCAGTAACACCCAGAAAGTTCAGCTGCCTCTTGAAAAAGCACCTTTGAGACAACCAAGGCCTGGATGACTGAGAATCTCCACAGAGGTAAAGAAATAAATATTGCTTGTATTGTGAAGGCAGCTGCTATTTATTTTTCAATTTACGTACATGCGTGCATGTCTATATGCCTTCACGGTAATGAAAACCATATAATTTACTCCTTTTTATAAAGTAAAAAAATATTCAGCAGGATTGAGTTCAGCCTACTGGTTGAATAGCATTAGCACTTAAGACTTATATACCGCTTCACAGCGCTTTACAGCCCTCTCTAAGATTTAGATTTATTGGATTTTATACTGCCCTTCTCCCGAAGGACTCAGAGTGTTTGAAAAAAAATTCACCGGTGGAGTCGGCTACCTGTTCAGAGAGAAGGACCTGTTTTTGAAAATGAAAAGCAAGCAAGCAAGCAAGGAAGGAAGGAAGGAAGGAAGGAAGGAAGGGAAAGGGCAAAGGAGGGAGGGAGGAAAGAAGGAAGGCGTAACGGAGGGAAGAAGGAAGGAAGGAGAGAAAAGAAAGGGATGAAAGAAAGGGACAAAAGAAGGAATGGAGGAAGGAAGGAAGGAAGGAAGGAAGGAAGGAAGGAAGGAAGGAAGGGGGAAAGAAGAAGGAAGGAAGGAAAGAAAAGAAAAGAAAAGAGAAAGAGCAAAGGAGGAAGGGAGGAAGGAAGTGGCAAAGGAGGGAAAAAGGAAAGGAGAGAAAAGAGAAGGATGAAAGAAAAAAGGGATAAAGAGAGAAAGGAAGGAAGGAAAGAAAGAAAGAAGGAAGGAAGGAAGAAAGAAGAAGGAAGGAAGGAAAGGAAAGGAAAGGAAAGAAAAGAAAGAGCAAGGGAGGGAGGGAGGGGCAAAGGGGGGAAGAAGGAAGGAAGGAGAGAAAAGAGAGGTATGAAAGGAAGAAAGGGACAAAGAGAGAAAGAGAGGGAAGGAAGGAAGGAAGGAAGAAAGGAAGGAAGGAAGGAAGGAAGGAAGGAAGGAAGGAAGGAAGGAAGGAAGAAAGGAAGGAGAGAATGGGGGTGAGAGAGGGAGGGGAGAAGAAAACCAACAGCCTTAAGCCTCCCGAAAAGAGAGCCGATCTTGTCAGGAAGGACTGAAGGAAAAATCCACCTTATTCATAATTGCCAGCAGCTCGCTCAGCACAAGGCGGAGCCTCCGGGGGGAATCGCTGTGTTCAAACTCCAAAGTCAGGCCGTGCTGCAGCTGGGACACCAAAATGCTCTCCCCGCTGCCTCCGCCGAGCTTATGTCTAAGAAGAGAAGAACAGAAAGAAAAAAAAAAACTTTTTCCGATTGGTTACAGCCCTTTTTAGAAACCATCGCGAGGAAACCAAAACCGCGGTGCATTACCTCAGCTGCTGCTCTTTGTTCGCATCCTGTTCCAAAGCGTGAAAATCCACAGAGAGCAAAGCTACAATGGAGTTGACGGCTTCGACCCCCGAAAGCAGGCGGAGGATGAGTTTCTTATCCTGGGCCCAACTCTGGCTCTGGTCGGCTGGCGCGCACAAGGCCATCCGCACCAAGCAAGGCAGCAATAGCCGGAGCTCTGGGTCGCTCAGCGCCGCTAAACGCACCACATCCACCTTCTGCATGGCTTCAAAGGCGTAAGGACTGACAAACTGAAGGGCTGAACATTCCGCCATTTTGCCAGGGGATCCTGAAAACCACAACCAATAGAGTTGGGAAAATAAAAATAGTCACACTCAGACACACACACAAACACAGAATCTCCTCCTAGCGCAGCGTCCTTTTTTCCTCTACCTGTCCTAACTGAAGGCCCTATCAATTGTGGAACCATCCCTTGCTATAGTCTCCTCCTGGCATGCCGTGCTTCCCCACACAACAGGAAGCGCCTCTCAAAATTGTGACCGGTGAGAGGGAGCTGCAGCAGAGGGATGAAAGAGCCACTGGTTGCTGACCCCTGCGTTAAATTAAAAAAATCAGTGTGTAATTGGAGTGGAAGTGGGCTATTACCTAATCTACCAGCCCCCTCGGCAATGGGACACTCCCATCTGGGCCCCAAGACAAAACCAGGTTTTTCGGCCCCTAGCAAAGGACAAAATTATAATATGGATTTTTATTAAGATATTGTTGTGGCTCCAGTCCACCTTCCCCCGGGCCTGGCCCCCTGCCAGAGAGTGACTCAGAGAGTGAGGGGGAAGGGCCGTCAGGGCTCCCCTCCGCAGGGCCGGCCTCTCTGGCACAGCTCCAGGAGCCAGAGGCAGGCTAGGTGGAGGAGGTGACGAGGCCTCTGTCTCCTGTATCTCCCCCCACCCAGGCAATGCTTCCAGACCCAGCTGTGGACAATCAGTCTTGGTTGGATCCCAGGTTTCGTAGACAAGAGGCGGGAACAACAGAAGGAGGAGTGGAGCAGGCCTAGAAAGTGCTGAGTCACGGAGCCACACCCCACAGGGTATAAAAGCAGGAGGGGCTGCTCTACTACTTCGTGACGGACAAACCAAACTGACTGGACAAAACTTGAGCTGAACTATTTGACTGAGCATTTGGCTTAGATTGCTGTTTGTTCCTGACTTCCTGGTTGCTCCGGTAACGAGCTTCTGACACGCCGGCATCAAGGAAGATAAAAGAAAACCTTGGCAGACGGTCGCTGGTTTGCTGCCAGAGCTGATAGCTGCTGTGGACTAAATTGCCGGCTAATTGAGTCAGTTCACGTGCCTCCCGGACTGAGGTGGGGGGACAGAACAGAAATATATAGAGAGCAGCGGTGGGTTTCAGCAGGTTCTGAGCAGTTCTGGAGAACCGGTAGCGGAAATTTTGAGCAGTTCGGAGAACTGGTAGTAAAAATTCTGACTGGCCCCGCCCCCATCTATTCTCTGCCGCCTGAGTCCCAGCTGATTGGGAGGAAATGGGGATTTTGCCCTGGATTGGGGAGGGAATGGAGATTTTACAGCATCCTTCCCCTGCCATGCCCACCAAGCCATGCCCACAGAACCAGTAGTAAAAAAATTTGAAATCCACCACTGGTAGAGGGGAAAAAGAAAGCAACAATTGCAAAAAGCAAGCATTATATTCCAAATAAATCTAAACCATGAAAAAATGACAATCCTTTTTTCCCATCTAGGCTGGAAAAACTGTTTTGGAAATTTAGCAGTCAGTATTGTGTGCTTTCCAGTTTCTTTAATTTCTTAAATCCACGAACCAAAGGTGTGGGTATAGCAAAGTACTGAGGTTTACCACATTCTTCCTTCCTGACTGATCAATATGTACAGCACAACACTAAAAATCCACTATTTTATATTACGTGTTATTAAACAGGACTCTTAAGCATTGTGATAATTTTCAATTTTAAATATGTACCTGCTTAAATAATTTTTCTTTTGGTCATATAGAAATCTATTTTGTTTTTTAATGTTGAAAATGTTTAATAAAGCTTATTTTAAAAAAAAGAAATCTATTTCGCACACGTTCAAACCAAGTAGCTTTTTTTTTTTTTTGAGCAACCAATTGGGTTAACAGTACCTTGCAATATGACATAAGTCTGGATATTTATCGTCATTCCGGTAGAAAACGATGTTAGAAATGACCAGAAACACTGGCTAACTATCAGTTTTATCCTTCTTGCCCTGATCCCTGCATTTTTGCTGTCTGCCTGCTCTTAAACTGATGCACATCATACCGTATACAATGAGGGAGCGATATCAGTGATCACATACAAAAATAAAAAGCATTTTGCGTATTTTCTCAAATCAGAAAATATTTTCTTCCCTAGTGATGACAAGGGGAAATTTCATGTGGGAGACAGAACATTGAAGCCACTGGATCTCCCATGCTCTTAAGATTAATCTACCTTACAGGATTATTGTGAACTTCAAGGGAGAAGGGAGAAGCTGGAAGATGTTTTTAAGTTTATCAGAAAAGCATTACAGAATAACAGAATTGGAAGGGACCTTGGAGGTCTTCTAGTCCAACCCTCTGCTCAGGCAGGAAACCTTATACCATTTCAGACAAATGATTATCCAACATCTTCTTAAAAACTTCCAGTGTTGGAGCATTCAGCTTTTGGAGGCAAGCTGTTCCACAGATTAATTGTTCTCACTGTCAGGAAATTTCTTCTTAATTCCAGGTTGCTTCTCTCCTTGATGAGTTTCCATCCATTGCTTCTTGTTCTACCCTCAGGTGCTTTGGAGAATAGCTTGACTCCCTCTTCTTTGGGGCAACCCCTCAAATAGAGATAGTCCTCCACTTACAACAGTTCATTCAACGGCACTGGAAAAAAGTGACTAATGACCGCTTTCCGCACTTACGACTGTTGCAGTCTCATATTTATGATGGTTGCCGTGTCCCGGGGGTCACGTAATCCCCTTTTCTGACCTTCCAACCAGTAAAATCAACAAGGAAGTCAGATTCACTTACCACCGTGTTAATGAACTTAACAACTGCAGTGGTTCACTTAACAAGTGTGGCAAGAAAGTGTTGTAAAATGGGAGAACACTCACTCAGCAAATGTCTTGCTTAGCAACAGAAATTTTGGGCTCAATTGTGCTCGTAAGTTGAGGACTACCTGTATTGCAACACTGCTATCAGGTCACCCCTAGTCCTTCTTTTCATTAAACTTTTATTGTTATTAGTTGCGAAGTCGTGTCCGACCCATTGCGACCCCATGGACAACGTTCCTCCAGGCCTTCCTATCCTCTACCATCCTCTGGAGTCCATTTAAGCTCCTGCCTACTGCTTCAAGTGACTCCATCCAGCCACCTCGTTCTCTGCCATCCCCTTCTTCTTTTGCCCTCCATCTTTCCCAGCATTAGGCTCTTCTCCAGGGAGTCCTTCCTTCTCATTAGGTGGCCAAAGTAGTTGAGTTTCATCTTCATTAAACTAGACATACCAATTCCAGCAACCGCTCTTTACATGTTTTATCCTCCAGTCCAGTCCCCTAATCCTCTTTGTTGCTCTTCTCTGCACTCTTTCTAGAGTCTCAACATCTTTTTTACATCGTGGCGACCAAAACTGAATGCAATATTCCAAGTGTGGCCTTACCAAGGCATTATAAAGTGGTATTAACACTTCACAAGATCTTGATTCTATCCCTCTGTTTATGCAGCCCAGAACTGTGTTGGCTTTTTTGGCAGCTGCTGCACACTGCTGGCTCATATCTAAATGGTTATCCACTAGGACTCCAAGATCCCTCTCACAGGTACTACTATTGACCAAAGTACCACATATACGGTACCTGTGCATTTTGTTTTTTTGGCCTAAATGTAGAACCTTACTTTTTTCACTGTTGAATTTCATTTTGTTAGATAGCGCCCAATGTTCAAGTCTGCCTTCCTCTCTGTGGCAGCCCCTGAGATATTGGAAGACTGCTATCATGTCTCCCCTAGTCCTTCTTTTCATTAAACTAGGCATACCCAGTTCCTGCAACCGTTCTTCATATGTTTTAGCCTCCAGTCCCTTAATCCTCTTTGTTGCTCTTCTGTGCACCCTTTCTAGAGTCTCAACATCTTTTTTTTTAAAATCAGAACAGCAGATATAAAATCAAACCCATCCTCAACCAGGGAAGGTCCCAGCGGGTTTTGGGGACAGTCTCTCTCTCTCTCTCTCTCAGCCCGACCTACCTCACAGGGTTGTTGTGCGGGGAAACGAGGAGGGAGTGCTATGAAAACCCCCTTGAGCGCGCCTGAAGGCAAGGAAAGCGGGATATATATATATAAGCCTAAAATATAGACGGGGGGGGATCCAGGGCCGCCCTCAAAGGAGAAACTCCACTTCCCCGCCCGCCATAAAAACGGAGCTGTTTCGGCGGCGAGGAAACGCTTTGCCTCCACCCTCCATCTGCAAAGCGAAACCGCCTGAGAAGCACTGCTTCCGGGTTAAAACAATTCTACTTCCGCCAAAGGGGAGGCCGTGCCTCCGAAAGCAAGGGATATATAACTTCCGGCGAGGAGGGGAGGAAAAAGCACGCAGCCCCGCCCCGTAAGGGCGGAAGTCGCTCTTTACTGGCTTTACTTCCGCCCTCAAATCGATGCCGGTTTATGAATGATGAATGCTGGAGCCCAGGGAAACGTTGTTCGTTTGTTGTTGCGTATTGTACGTGTGTTGTTCTGCATGTGAGACGCCCGCGTATGTTTTTTTGGGTTGTTTTATATGCTTTTTGTTCTTCCCTTTTGTGACTGATCTGAGCCAGTCAGGATTCTATTCGGGAAGAATTCCAAATTTTGGGCTTAGACAACTTAGAACTACTCCGACTTCAGACTGACTTAAGCATAGAACTGCAGAAAAAATAATTGCTACCAACTTGCCTTCCATTGAGGACCTATATACTGCACGAATCAAGAAGAGGGCCGTGAAAATATTTACAGACCCCTCGCATCCTGGACATAAACTGTTTCAACTCCTACCCTCAAAACGACGCTATAGAGCACTGCACACCAGAACAACTAGACACAAGAACAGTTTTTTCCCGAAGGCCATCACTCTGCTAAACAAATAATTCCCTCAACACTGTCAGACTATTTACTGAACCTGCACTACTATTAATCGTTTCATAGTTCCCATCACCAATCTCTTTCCACTTATGACTGTATGACTATAACTTGTTGATGGCAATCCTTATGATTTATATTGATATATTGATCATCAATTGTGTTGTAAATGTTGTACCTTGATGAACGTATCTTTTCTTTTATGTACACTGAGAGCGTATGCACCAAGACAAATTCCTTGTGTGTCCAATCACACTTGGCCAATAAAATTCTATTCTATTCTATTCTATTCATAGTACATAAAATTATCTACCGCAATGTCCTACCTGTCAATGACTACTTCAGCTTCCACCATGAGCAAATAATAGAAACAAATTCAAGGTAAACCGCTCCAAACTCGATTTGCAGAAAATATGACTTCAGTAACCAAGTGGTCAATGCCTGGAATGTGCTACCTGGCTCTATAGTTTCTTCCCCAAACCCCCAAAACTTAAACTGGCTACTCTTAACCTCACCCCATTCCTAAGAGGTCTGTAAGGGGTGTGCATAAGTGCACCCGCGTGCCTACCATCCCTGTCCTAATATTCCTTTTTTACTTACTCTTTTCATATATCCAAATTACGCTTATACTTTTACCTGTTATATACGACTGACAAAAATAAATAAATAAATATAGAATAAAATAAATAAATAAAAATAAGATAGGCGATATACAAATGTTTTAAATCTGGGGTATCCACTATTTGTAACTTAGACCTATGGACTTCAACTCCCAGAATTCCCCAACCAGCCATGCTGGCTGGGGAATTCTGGGAGATGAAGTCCACAAGTTGCCAAGCTCGGATACCCAATTTAAATAAATCGATTTAAGAAATAAATTAATTCTGGGGCTACTTATATTTCTCACGTAAATATTTGGAGGGCTTTATCGATTGCCGGAAATCGTGGGAATATTGGTGGGTTTTAGGTTGCTGTGAAACTCAACAAGGTGAAATCCTTCATATCTGTTATATGGCGGGAGGGGGTGGGAATTGGTGGAAGTCTTTTATATTTTATATTATATTTCAAAATAGCGCAAATGGTTCCTGTAGTCTGCCATTTTTCTGGAAAGCCGCGCATACTCCCACAGTGTTGGGATCAACACTCTTCGAAAAGCATGAACAGTTTTTCAGAAAAATGGCAGACTACAAGAACCATCTGCGCTTCAATTTTGAGATGCACACAAGACAGACTCAACCCCAACAGCCTGCACCTGTCTTCAACAGGGAAAGGACACAGGACAGAGGGGAAAAAAACTGCAGCCAAGTAGGCTCCATGCCCATTTGCATTACTCAGGTGACCCCAGAGGACACAGATAAACCTCCAAGTGGCCTCAAGGACTTTCTAAAAGGATGCAAATGACCAGCTGTCTGCAAGGAATATAAATCTTTCCATTTCCCACCATCCATCAGAACTGAAGAAGCTTCTTGGGTGAGAAGGGAAGCGTCTTCAAAGGAATAAAACCAGGAAGTCCAGTTGCCTCCTGAAAAAGCACTTTTTGGATGCTGGATGACCAAGACTTGGATGACTGAGAATCTCTACAGACTTTTAGCTCTACGATTTGGGATGAACACCCTTTGAATAGTGAGGGAGTATAAACGGATTGCCAGAAAAAATGCAGACTACAAGAACCAGGAGCACCACTCAGGTGACCTTGAGGACATAGATAAACCTCCAAATGGCCTCAAAAGGCCTCTAAAAGGATGCAAATGACCAGCTGTCTGCAAGGAGTGTAAAATCCTTCCATTCCCCCCACCATCCAGTCAGAGCTGAAGAAGCTTCTTGGATGAGAAGCGAAACGTCTTCGAAAGAAAAAACAAGGAAGTCCAGTTGCCTCCTGAAAAAGCACCTTTAGGAGAACAGCTGCTAAGTGACGTTCAGACAGGAGAATTAGTCAGTTGGAGGCAGCACCAGGCTGAGTCTGGGAGGCTTCCGAAGGTGAACAGGCGTGGTTTAATACCAAGCAGAAAAATGTCCCAATTTTGGGATGATACAGGTCCTCAACTTACGATTACGATTGGGACCGCTGCTAAGCAAGGCGGTTTGTTAAATGAATCAAGCCTGACCTGACCACCTTTTTTGCCGTTTTTAAGGTCAGGCGTTATCGTTCCCGAAATCAAGACATGACCATCAAGGAAGACTTCATGAATAATTTATTCCATTCGAATTTTAATTCTTAAAAAGTATAGAAACCTGTTTCCATTTCCTGAATCACAATTTGTACAAGTTGGCATTCTGCAACAACACTTTATTACTAATTTCTTTCTCCCCCCCCTTTCCCCCCCCCTTCCATTTACCATAATGTTCAATGAAAACTTGAAGAATTAAAATACTGGAGGGGGAAGAAAAAGCATTAAATGATACTGAAATAGAATTCACCACCCATCCGGTTAAAAGTGATCCAGCTTCTGTTTAAAAAAACAAAAACAGCTGTGAAACTGTTCATTTCCAGGAACTGTGCTTCTTTTAATGCCAAGTTCTCAGATCCAGTTTATTTGGAAAACCTAACTAGTTATTGACGTTTTCTTGAAAGTTTGATTCGAAGGAATTTATTTTCTTCCGCTGAAATGCTTCTCGCATAGCAACAAGTGCAAATGAATATTTCCTGCAAGTTATTTAGGGAACTTCATTGAAGACAAACGCTGTTTTTAAGGTCAGGCGTTATCGTTCGAAATCAAGACATGACCATCAAGGAAGACTTCATGAATAATTTATTCCATTCGAATTTTAATTCTTAAAAAGTATAGAAACCTGTTTCCATTTCCTGAATCACAATTTGTACAAGTTGGCATTCTGCAACAACACTTTATTACTAATTTCTTTCTCCCCCCCCTTTCCCCCCCCCTTCCATTTACCATAATGTTCAATGAAAACTTGAAGAATTAAAATACTGGAGGGGGAAGAAAAAGCATTAAATGATACTGAAATAGAATTCACCACCCATCCGGTTAAAAGTGATCCAGCTTCTGTTTAAAAAAACAAAAACAGCTGTGAAACTGTTCATTTCCAGGAACTGTGCTTCTTTTAATGCCAAGTTCTCAGATCCAGTTTATTTGGAAAACCTAACTAGTTATTGACGTTTTCTTGAAAGTTTGATTCGAAGGAATTTATTTTCTTCCGCTGAAATGCTTCTCGCATAGCAACAAGTGCAAATGAATATTTCCTGCAAGTTATTTAGGGAACTTCATTGAAGACAAACGCTGTTTTTAAGGTCACAGTCAACTAAGGAGAAATTTCCTGACAGTTAGAACAAGTAATCAGTGGAACGACTTGCCTCCAGAAGTTATAAATGCTCCAACACGGGAAGTTTTTAAAAAGTGATTGGACAACCATTAGTTTGAAATGGTATAGGACTTCCTACTTGAGCAGGGGGTTGGACTAGAAGATCTCCAAGGTCCCTCCCAACTATTCTATTCTATTCTATTCTATTCTATTCCATTCCATTCCATTCCATTATGTGAATTGAATTTCACTTGGAGGGACATTTTTTATTGTTATTCTCCGAAATTACTCTCTCTGCCCTGGTGTTTTGAAGTCCTAGGAGGAGGTTGGGGTGGAACACCCCATTCTGCTAGTACAGGGGTCTCCAACCTTGGTCCCTTTAAGACTTGTGGACTTCAACTCCCAGAGTCCCTCAGACAGCAAAGCTGGCTGAGGAACTCTGGGAGTAGAAGTCCACAAGTCTTAAAGGGACCAAGGTTGGAGACCCCTGTGCTAGTACGTAAAAGGGCAGACACAATGTATAAAATTCAATCATTGGACAATCTTGAGAAATCAAGTCCAAAGGTGTCACTAGCAGAATGTCACTGGTTGAGGAACCTTGCAAAACGTTAATAGAATTAATAGAATAATATGCAAATATTAAGAGAATAATATGCAAATATTAAGAGAATAATATGCAATGCCACAGGACTGCTATGCTGGAACAGAAAATATTAATAGAATTAATATTAATATGCAATGCCACAGGATCGCTGTGCTGGAACAAAACCGTCAGGTGCAACTTTTGAACAAGTTTATATCTGAATGTGTTTGAATACAGGTAGTTCTCGACTTAAAACTGTTCGTTTAGTGACCATTCAATGTTACAATGGCACTGATAAAAGGTGACTTATGTCCATTTTTCACACTTACAACCGTTGAAAGCATCCCGGTAGTCACATGATCAAAACTTAAGACGCTTGGCAATTGGCATGTATTTATGAGGGTTGCAGTTTCCCGGGGCCATACAATAACCCAAAGCAACAAACATGCCTTAATATTCCTTCCTCTTCCTATTTTCCCCTCACGGGTTGAGTTGAGAGAGAGGGGCCAGCCCAAAATTCACCCAACTGGTTTCCAGGCCTAGAGTGGAACTAGAACTCACTGTCTCCCGGTGATTGGCCCAAAGTCACCCAGCTGGCTTTCATGTCTGAGGCAGGACTAGAATTCACCGTCTCCTAGTGATTGGCCCAGAGACACCCAGCCCAATTATAATCTACCAGGTGCCTTAACCACTGACTAGAGCAATGAGGGAGGGAAGGAAGGAAGGAAGAAAGGAAGAGGAAAAAGGAAAGGAAAAGGACGGAGCGGGAGCGGGACGGAGGAAGGAAAGAGAGAAAAGAGAAGCAGAAAGGGAGAAACAAAGATGGATAGAGGAAAAGAGAAGGACAGAGGGGGAGGGATGGAGGAAGGAAGGAGAGGAAAGAGAGGGAGGGAGGGAGGGAAGGAGGAACGAAGATGGATAGAGGGAAAGAGAAGGATGGGGGGAGGGACGGAGGAAGGAAGGAGAGGAAAGAGAGGGAGGAGGGAGGAAGGAACGAAGATGGATAGAGGGAAAGAGAAGGACAGAGGGGGAGGGATGGAGGAAGGAAGGAGAGGAAAGAGGGAGGGAGGGAGGGAAGGACGAATGAAGATGGATAGAGGAAAAGAGAAGGACAGAGGGGGAGGGATGGAGGAAGGAAGGAGAGGAAAGAGAGGGAGGGAGGGAGGAAAGGAGGAACGAAGATGGATAGAGGGAAAGAGAAGGACGGGGGGAGGGATGGAGGAAGGAGGGAGAGGGAGGGAGGGAGGAAGGAATGAAGGATAGAGGGAAAGAGAAGGACGGAGGGGGAGAGGGACAGGAAGAAAGGAAGGAGAGGAAAAAGAGGGAGGGAGGGAGGGAGGGAGGGAGGGAGGGAGGAACGAAGATGGATAGAGGGAAAGAGAAGGACAGAGGGGGAGAGGGATGGAGGAAGGGGGGAAAGGAAAGAGAGGAACGAAGGGTCTATTGATAAGAGTTAAAGATAGCAGTGAACAATTTGTGGTTTTTTCCACATCCTTTTGCGTTTTCATCACACCAGGACACAACCGGACACAACCGCTTAGTTAAAAAAGGAAAGGCCATGTACAGATAAGCTTAAGAGTTTCCACTACAATGTGCAAACAACAAAGATTAAATCGAGGCATGGAGAGAGGTAGGGGTTTGGTTTGGTTTTTAAAAAAGAAGACTGAACTTGCATTAATGGAATCCATTTTGAAAGCATCTAGTGAAAATCTATTTAAATTAATAACAAACTGCACTCTTCAGAAATGAAAATCAGCTAGTTTTTCGTACAGCTGCAGTGGCTTTTGGCATTTTTTAAAAATGGCTTGAACTAAGCTAACATTTCAGCCTGAAAGAGAAAGGTTTACGATAGAAGGGATTTCCCCGTAACTCCGACCCCCCCCCCGGAGAAGTTTGATTAGTGACGAACACAAATGCTTGAAAATGAAAGTGACACAGTTTATTGAGGGCAAGGATTTCTTTTGTTTTAGAAAAAAAGTGTCGCAATTTCATCAGATGACACAGATTCTGTCTTGGCTAAAATGCACACAGGGAAAAACATCAGAGGTCCTTGTAGTTAAAGCACATCCTCCTTCCTTCCAAGAAAAACAGGGAAGGGAATCTGCCAAAGTTAGTCTCGGCCCTCAAACAGAAATACGAATAAAATAAAATAAAATAAAATAAAACAATTTATTATTATCTTCTTCTTTAAATTCTCACTACAAGTTAAACCACCTAACAATATCACTTTTATTTTTTAATATATTGCCATTATGTTAACTCTGCAAATGTGTGATATAAAATTGCTGTAAGACCTGGTACCTTTATTTTTTTCTTCAATTTTATATAAACACAGTGAACTTCATTACTGTACACGTATAATCTGCAACTACAGCTTAGCTGTAAATCTCCCACACACAAAGGTATGGTCATTTCTATCCCGCCCCACCTTCCTATATTCCCCATTAAACTGTACATCAAGACCAAATACAAATTTTTGCGGTTCCCCAGCCCTCCCCACCCGCTTACAAAAAAATAACACTCTAAAAGCAATCTACCGCAACTTTCAATTAAGACGATTACAGATATAATTTTAGACCAATTGCTTTAAAGCAAGAAGGCAGTATAAACCTTCTAGGAAATTTTTTTTTTATAAAAGAGGTTAAGAAATATAAGACAATTTATACATTTAAAAACTTACAATAAATAAGAGAATGCAGGCATTTGTTTTTGAATACTAGATACTATAATCCAATACAAGAACATTGCAATGTTCCGAAAACGTTCCATAAATTTTTTTTTGTCATTTCTCCCTCATTCATCTTTTTTATGGTCTCCATGCTCATTCTTTTTTAAAAAAAATATTTATTAACATGGCAGGGGCCTATGGCTCATAAACTCTTCACAAATACTGTGACAGGTTGATGGGCAGAAGGAGAATGGATACTTGGCTACTCAAAAGATGCATTATAATACATGTCGACTGACCGGTTCATCACTTTGGCCAGTCAGATATACGCAATACACCAACAAAAAAACAACAACAAAAAAAAAAACCCACCAAAAAAAAAAAAAAGGAGAGAGGGGAACAAACAACCAGGTTATGCACCTCCCACCGAAAGTCACAATTCTTGGTAACGATGAAGGATGATTAACAGCCTCCCCCTACTTCCCTCTGCCCTCCATCACACAAAAAATGACGTTACAGAGAAGAATTCACTCTTTTGAGTCCTGCAGTGGAATCCTGTTTTCCCTTTTTCGGTTGTTGTTGTCTGTTCTTCCATCTCGCAAAGTCGGGTTTGGATAAAGATCACAGCATATTCATGATAAAGTTATACAACTGATTCAGCACCACAAAGTGAATTGGGAGACACGACCGCCGGTCCTGGGTCGCAGGGTCACAGGTGAGCCACGAGAGTGCATTGTACTGTTCCAACACAAACCTTAAGACAGAAACAAATCGAAACAGGTCGTTAAAGGGGGGAGCGTGCTTTTTTTGTGTTCAGAAAAGCTCAGCAGGTAAAAAAAAAATCCAGTGACTCAACTGCCAAACGCCACAAGCAAATTGAAGTTCTACAGATAACAAGAAACTGAACATCTGTCAGGAGATAAGAGAGCTGCACTCAGCCCAGAGGTCAGGGGTAGTCAACCTTTCTATACCTACCGCCCACTTTTGTATCTCTGTTAGTAGTAAAGTTTTCTAACCGCCCACCGGTTCCACGGTAATGTGCCGTGTGTCGTCTGCGCATGCCTCTCGCGCATCGTGGATTGGGTTTGGGGGGGGGGCGCCGGCTACCAGCTCTGCTTGTCTGTTACAGCTGGGTGGTGTGGGGGGAAATGCGCGAGCTATTCTGGGATGAGGCTCTTTTGTTTGCGGTCGCACTATAGCGCCATTTAGTTTCACTTACCGTATATACTCGAATATAAGCCGATCCGAGTATAAGCCGAGGTCCCCAATTTTACCCCAAAAACTGGGGTAAACTGGGGACTCGAGTATAAGCCGAGGGTGGGAAATGAGGCACCTACCGGTTGGGGAAACCCTCCCTCCCTCAGCTGAGAAGGCTGGCGGCTCCCCCGCCCCGCCCTCTCACTGCACCGGCAGGGCTTCAGTCCGGTAAAATGTGAAAAAAAGGAAAAAAAACTCGGTATAAGCCGAGGGCTTTAAAAAACAAAACTCGAGTATAAGCCGAGGGCTTTAAAAAACAAAACTCAGTATAAGCCGATCCGAGTATAAGCCGTATAGACCCGAGTATAAGCCGAGGGGAAGTTTTTCAGCACAAAAAACGTGCTGAAAAACTCGGCTTATACTCGAGTATATACGGTACGTAACGTGAACTAAATTTATGCGCGGGCGATACAAATAGTATATTTTCAGAAATTTAAATTGTCACGGGGAAGTTTATGAAAACCTAATGAAAATGTTTTTAAACAATGCTATGAAAATTTTTTAAAAAGTCAATTAAAATTCAAAAACAGGAAAGTGCTTCAGTATTGGACAAAACCCCTACCGCCCATCATGAAAGCTGGAATGCCCACTAGTGGGCGGTAGGGACCAGGTTGACTTCCACTGGTATAGATGGTCCTCGACTTATGACCCACCTTTGAGGCCAAAATTTCCATTACTAAGCAAGACAACTGTTAACTGAATTTTGCTCCCTTTCACGACCTTTCTTTAGCGACAGGTTGTTAAGTGAGTCACACTGCGGTTAAGCGAATCTTGTTTCCCCGTTGACTTTGCTTGTCAGAAGGTCACCAAAGAGGATGTAGTGACCCTGGGACACTGGGCCCATCATAAATATGAGTCAGTTGCCAAACCTCTGAATTTTGCTCATGTGACCATAGAGATGCAGCAATGGTCATAAGTGTGAAAACGGTCATAAGTCAATTTTTTCAACGCTGTTTGAACTTTGAACAGTCACTAAATGTACTGTTGTAAGTCCGGAACTACCACTACATCTTTTCACCCGGTCTCCTTTACGGGGTGAAGAAATGAGGGAGGATTCCTTTTGGGGTTGCTCGGTCTGGCCTCAAACCACAAAATGAGTGGCAAATTATTTTAATAATAATAAAAACCTGCCCATTCCAGGCTCTTGGGAGGAACATGAGAGGGGTAAAAATGCCAAATCCAGTCTGAACATCTGGCTGACTGTGCAGAAAGGAGGGGGAGGAAGAGGAGGAGGAAGAGAAGGAGAAGAAGAAGAAAAATAAGAAGAGGAAGAGAAGAAGGAGGAGGAGGAAGAGGAGGAAGAGGAGAAGAAGGAAGAGGAGAAGAAGAAGGGGAGGAGGAGAAGGCAAAGAAGGAGGAGAAGGAGAAGGAGGAGAGGAGGAAGAGGAGAAGGAGGAGGAGGAGGAGGAGAAGGCGAAGGAGGAGGAGGAGGAGAAGAAAAATAAAAAGAGGAAGAGGAAGAGAAGAAGGAGGAGGAGGAAGAGGAGGAAGAGGAGAAGAAGGAAGAGGAGAAGAAGGAGGGGAGGAGGAGAAGGCAAAGAAGGAGGAGAAGGAGAAGGAGGAGAGGAGGAAGAGGAGAAGAAGGAGGGGGGGGGGAGAAGGGGAAGGAGGAGGAGGAGGAGGAGGAGAAGGAGGAGGAGAAGAAAAATAAAAAGAGGAGGAGGAAGAGGAAGAGGAGGAGAAAGAGGAGGAAGAGGGGAAAGGAGAGAAGGTAGAAAAGGAGAAGAAGGAGGAGGAGGAGGAGAAGGAGAAGGCAAAGAAGGAGGAGAAGGAGAAGGAGGAGGAGGAGAAGGAGAGGAGGAGGAGGAGGAAGAAGAAGAAGAAGAAGAAGAAGAAGAAGAAGAAGAAGAAGAAGAAGAAGAAGAAGAAGAAGAAGAAGAAGAAGAAGAAGAAGAAGAAGAAGAAGAAGAAGAAGACGACGACTCTTATTCCATATCCAGTTAAGGGCTCTTCTGTCTCTTATCTGACTTGGCTTTTTCTCTTGGCCCAGTCTCCCAAGGTCCCAAACCTACCAACGGTAACACTTGTGGACTTCAACTCCCAAAAGTTGAACAGCTGACTGGGGAATTCTGGGAGTTGAAGTCCACAAGTCTTAAAGTTGCCAAGTTTGGAGACCCCTGGCTTATACGGAGGTAGAAAGGCAAAAAAAACCCAACAAGCAGGAAGCTACTTGACAGGTCAAAACGGAGATGCGCCCAGTTGTTGACCTTAAAATAATGAAAACGCGTTTCTGCGATAAGCACACACGCACACGCAGGGAAGGTGCGTACCTGAGGACATCGGAAGTTTGATTCGAGTCAAGAGGGTGGGAGTGTTTACTGTGAAGTAGCTCGTCCGATTGCACTGAAGGCACGTGGAGGTGCAAAGAAGCCTGTAAGAAAAAGCCAAAGCCCAGAGTAAGTGCTCAGTGTGAAGCTCATATGATCCGTTACCTCCCAATTCAATCGGACATCAATGGATGTTCTATCTATGGGGCGAAATCTTAGAAGAGAAAATACTAGGAATTGTAGCTTAGGCCTCGGAAAGAAAGTGTCGTGTCCCACTCCTCCTCTGACGGCCGGGTCTGGGAAGTCTGTATCAAGCGTGGCCACGAAGCCTCTGCAGCTTTGCCAAAGTCCTGTCAGAGTTCTCAGGGCAGGCAGGAATCCAAGGTGTGACTTCAGCAACCCAGATGAGACTTTGCCTGACTCAAGGAATGCCAAAAAGCAGATCCTTTATATAGGCCATGGGGTGTGGCTCCATGATTCAGCACTTATCCAGGCCTGCCCCTCCCTTCCTTTTGCTGATGTCGCCTCTCCATTCTCCGGAAGCGGGGATCTGTCCACTTTTCGTCTTCCTGCTCAGCTGCCGGCAATTCTAGCTCGTGGCTGGCTTTGTGCTCACATGCTATAGGAGGGAGGTTTGTTTGCTCAGTCTGCCCGGGCATGGTGCCAGGGCTGGGGGCTGGAGGCATGCCAGACCATTCTTCTTCACTATCAGTCTCTGGCTGAGATAGTTGGAGATGGGAGGGGCCCGGCTGCGGAGAGGAGGGCGGGCGAGGCACAACAGAAAGGCAGCAGTTCTGCGCTTAAGTGACCTTGGTTACAGCCGTCGTGGCTTGTTACCTCTTCGGGCAGAGAGACAGAAGTCTCCTCCCGCTTTGGAAAAGCAGCACTGAGCTGTAAATTTCATGAACCTTTTTTTACAGGTATGTTGTAATATACATATATAGGACACTTCTTTTCTACCTGCCATAATCACAATGTCTTCCTTTACTATCCTTTTTTTTCTCCATTCTCTAATTTCTTCCTCCATTCTCCTTTTCTTTCTTCCCATTCCCTTCGCTGCCTCAATCTCCTTTCTTTCCTCTAGTCTCCTTTCCTTTCTTTTCTTCCCTTCCCCTCCCCTTCTTTCCTTTCCTCTCCCTCACCTTTCTTTCTTTTCCTTTCCCCCCTTCCTTTCCTCCCTCTTTCCTTTTCCTTTTCCTTTCCCCTTTCCTTCCTCTTTCCTTTTCCTTTCCCCTTCCCGTCCCTTTTTCTTTTCCTTCCCTTCCCTCTTCCTTCCCTTTCCTTTTCCTTCCCCTTTCCTCTTTCCTTTCCTTTTCCTTCCCTTTTCCTTTCCCTTTCCCTTTCCCTTTTGTCCCAAAGGTGCTTTTCAGAACTGAAGGAGCTTCTTGGATGAAAAGAAAAACCCTAAAAACAAACAAACCCAAGAAAGTCCAGTTGCCTTTTTGGAACAGCACTTTTGGCACACAACCATGATCTGGATCTCCACAGCCGCTCTCCTTTCCTAGCCTTTCCTTTCCTTCCTCCCTTCGCTTTCCCTTCCAAAAAGTGTCCCTCGGAAATAACGTGAGAAAAAGAAAAAGGGGTCCCCTGTCTTATGGATTTAGCTCCCGGGTTTTTCCGCGTAATCTTCGACAAACGCCCCTCCTATCCCCCAGCCACAGGAGCTCCTTACCTTAAGAAACAGAGGACACTGATTTTGTGCTTGAGGACATGCCGACCAAAACCAGTCAGGCAACGGACCTGCTTTAGCGGTGGAGACGAAGTAGCCGAGGGCCAACGGCTGCTGAAGAATGTTGGGGACTTCATCGTGAGATTCGGTGGAGAGCAGCCGGTCTGTACCTTGACCCTGACACGACCAACAGAGAAAACTGGCATTTAGGATCAGCCTCAAATTCAGCAATTCAATGTCCTGTTTTTAGCTAGGGATCAGCTAGTTGTTTCCGGGAAGCTTACAAGCAAGACATGGGGGGGAGCATGTGCTCACACACACACACACACACACACACACACACACACACACACTTCCTTATCCCTCCCAGCCAGAGTCTATAGCCATCAATAGCCTCATCGCTTAGAAATTCGTTACATTCACCTTAAAAAGGATTTAAGTTGCTCACCATTCCCTTATCTTCTGCTGGTCAATTTCATCAGGCACTATGTGAGCTCAACTACAGTCTTTGTCTTACGACCGTTTGTTTTGTGACCGTTTGAACTTAACGGCGTTGAAAAAAGTAATGTTTACCACACACACACACACACACACACACACACATACAAACACACATTTCCTTACCCCCTCCTAGCCACAGAGTCTATAGCCATCAATAGCCTCATTGTCTAGAAATTTGTTAAATTCAGATTAAGAAGGAGTTGCGTTGCTCGCCATTATCCTATATTATGCTGGTCAATTTCATCAGGCACCATGTGAGTTTAATCATGTACTACGGGTAGTCCTTTGTCTTACGTACAACCATCTGTTTTGTTACCATTTGAAGTTACCAGAGCATTAGAAAAAGTAATGTATGCTGGTGTTCGTGCTTATGACCGCTGCAGCATCCCCATGGACATGTGATCGAAATGTGGGCACTTGAACAATCGTATTTATTTACGATAATTGCAATGTCCTAGGGGCAGGTGATTGCTATTTGAAACCTTCCCAGCCAAATTCCAACAAGCAAAGTTGTTATGGTCCGCCAGCAGCCTGCGGAGCTGACAACGGAATCAGACAGCGATGAGGCTGAGGAAGAGCGTGGGCTAGTCCTGGAGGCTGGGGAAGGCCCGGATGAGGGCTCTGCATTGGAGGCAGAGGTGTGGCCAGGGCCCTCGGGGAGTGAGGTGCGGACTCCAGAGCCTCCTGAGACTGACAGTAGTGAGGCAGAGGAACAGGAGGAGCCTGTTCCTAATGCACGCATGAGAAGAGCTGCCAGAAGGCAAGAGCAGCTCAAGCAGAGAGGACAACTCGGGAGTAGGGCCAAGAGATGATTGGCCTCTCCCAAAAGGCTAAAAAGACCAGCGACGGCGTTTGGACTCTTTGCATAGCTTTGTCTTGTTGCATTTATTTCGTATCGGTGTCTTCTGAACATTTGCCAAGAAAGGCCATTGGCAATTTGCCTAATTGGACCAAGGTTGGTGATAGGACTGAGGAATTGTGTTAGGAGGAATTTGCTTTAATTTAGTTGGACTACGCTGAGAATGAAGTAATTCTCAGCTGTTCGAATAAAGTTTGTTTGTTTTTACACTGACTGAGTTTCCTACTACCTACTTGGGCCTGGGTCACACCAAAAGTCAGTGCTGCAAGGCGGATTCTCTTATCAGCTGCAATGATTCACTTAACAACCACAGTAATTAGGGTTTTTTTTTAAAAAAACAGGACAAGAAAAGGTTGTAAAATTAGGCCTGACTCATTTATCAACCATCCAGTTCAGCAATGCAAATTCTGGTGCCAATTGTGGTCATAAATCAAGGACTGCCTATATGGGAATTTGAATTTTATTTCAGATGTCTTCTATCAACTACCGTTCAGCTTCACTGGTATATCCTGTTTAGTTCTAGCGTTAAAGGTAGTCCTCATCTCACGACCACCATGGAGCCCAAAACTACTGTTAAGTGAAAATTTGTTAAGTGGGTTTTGTCCCATTTTACGACCTTTGTTGTTAAGTGAATCACTGCAGTTAATAAAGTTAGTAATCTGGTAGTTAAAGTGAATCTGGCTTCCCCGTTGACTTTGCTTGTCAGAAGGTCGCAAAAGGTGGATCGCATGACCCCAGGACGCTGCAACGGTCGTAAGTATGAACCAGTTGCCAAGCATCTGAATTTTGATCATGTGACCATGGGGATGCCGCAAGGGTTGTAACTGTGAAAAACGGGCGTAATTTTTCCAATGCTGTTGTAACTTTGAACCGTCACTAAATAAACTATTGTAAGTCAAGGACAACCGGTATAGACGAGAGAGGGAGAAAAACACACCTGTACTCCCAGCACTGTACTAACTGTCATTGTTTACCAGCCAAATTCAAAGTATTGGTTTTGACTTAGAAAGTCCTTTAAGGCTTGACTCCAGCTTACTTTAGGGACTATCTCCACACACCCCAGGGGGAATGAGAAATCAAGGGATCGTAAAGCTGAGGACAAGCCTTTAGAGCGGCCAACATATTATGGATGATTTTATCTCCGGAGGTAGAAATAGCACTTATATATCGCTTCACAGTGCTTTACAGCCCTCTCCATGCAGTTTTACAGAGTCAGCCTCTTGCCCCCAACAATCTGGGTCCTCAGTTTACTCGACCTCAGAAGGATGGAAAGCTGAGTCAACTTCGAGCCGGTTAGGATCAAACTCCTGGCAGTGGGTAGAGTTAGCCTGCAATTCTGCATTCTAACCCATGCACCACCATGGCTCCTATTAAGTATTAGTTATCTGATAATAATATACAATTATAGGTTTGTTTTAATACTAAGGAATTAATTCAATTCCTTAGTATTAAAACAAACCTATAATTGTATATTTGGATGTTGTAAGCCCACCTCTCCCCCCCCAAGTCTTTTGGAGTGGATGGCCATAACAACACCATCAAAGAATAGCAATAGCACTTAATACTTATATACCGCTTTGCAGCCCCTCTCTAAGCCGTTTACAGAGTCAGCATCTTGCTCCCAACAATCTGGGTCCTCATTTTACCGACCTCGGAAGGATGGAAGGCTGAGTCAACCTTGAGCCGGTGAGACTCGAAGTGCCAAACTGCTGGCCGTCGACAGTCGGCAGAAGTAGCCTCCAGAGAGCGGTGAAAATAATTTTGCTTTAGCGGGCATCTGGTGACTAATTATTAATATTCTTGTTTGACTGTACCGCACTAGGCTGCCAACTTTTTATCCTGCTGATGTGGAATTACACATATTATTTGTGTTTAGCGTACTGCAAACTTCTTAGTGCATTGTGTTTATTTTTACAGGTAGTCCTTGAGTTACAACAGTTTGCTGAGTGAGTGTTCGAAGTGACAACAGCGCTGCAAAATGGGACTTACGACCGTTTTTCACATTTAGGATTATAGCAGCCTCCCCAGGATCACATGATCAAAATTTAGATGCTTGCCAACTGACTCGTATTTATGATGGTTGCAGTGTTTCGTGTTCCCGTTTTGTGGCCGTCTCACAACCAAAGACAATGGGGAAGCCAGATTCACTTAACAACTGTGTTACTAACTTAACAATTGCAGTGATTCATTTAACAACTTTGGCAAGAAAGGGTGTAAAATGGGGCCAAAACCCACTTAACAAATGTTTTGCCTAGCAACAGAAATGCTGGGCTCAATTGTGGTCATAAGTCAAGGACCGCCTGTATTGATATAGCCTTCCCATGCATAATTCCATATATGTGTATTACATTTTCCCTTATTCCCCCTTTTTCCAGAATAGTATTTGCTTGTGAGGAATGATAGTTCAACCTGCTGATAATTTTGGTTACTATTTTTGCTACCATCTCCAGCTCTCTATTTTCCTTTTAACATGCTACAATTAGAACTGAGTAGCATATTATAAGGGTGATCACACTATAAGTAACATTGCTTTCATGTCGCATTTAATTCCTGGTGTCTAGAATGGCCCGTCCCTGCTCTTATCTTGGCAACAACATGGAAGTTTTGTCTTCTTCCAGGGTTCTGTTTTTTTAATTCCCAGAATAGGCTATAAGCCTAGAGGTTTAGGAGTTGAGCAGGCTGAATTGGAGGGTAGAGTTAAACGCGTCATCAGTTTGGAATCACTGAGCATGCACAAGAAAACAAAGTCCAGCCCTCCATCAATTATACTGACCTTTATCTAAGGTCAACTGAGCATTGTTACTTGTATCCTTATGATTTATATTGATATTGTTTCCTGATTGCTTATTTCTACCCGATCACTATCATTAAGTGTTGTATCATTAAGTGTTAAATTTGTACCCTATGACTATCATTAAGTGTTGTAAGTGTTGTACATTGATGAAGGTATCTTTTCTTTTATATACACTGAGAGCATATGCAACAAGACAAATTCCTTGTGTGTCCAATCACACTTGGCCAATAAAAAAATTCTATTTTACAAGACAAGAGAATTAGAGGCGGTTTCGGGCTACCTAACTGGGAATTATATTATCAGGCATCCAATTTGATGTGGATTAAAGAATGGATAACCTTGAGAAATAATAGAATATTGACTTTGGAAGGACATGATTTGTTGTTGGGATGGCATGCTTTTTTATGGTATGGACAAGCTAAAACACAGGGATACTTTAGAAGACACTTAATTAGAGAAGCGTTGTTATCAAATTGGGAGAAGGCAAAGAAAAGTCACTTTTTGAACGTTCCAATTTGGGTATCGTCTATTGAGGCATTCTCATATTCAATAACATTTAGAAAGGAACATATAGTTAGGTATAATGAATTGTTGAATGAAAAGGGTGAGTTAAAACCCAAATTAGAACCAGAAACAGATGATATAACAATGAATTGGTTTTCTTATTTGCAAATACAATCCAGATATGATAAAGATGTTAAAACAGAAGGCTTTTATAATAATATAACTATTTTGGATAAGATTTTAACAGGTCCTGATGACAATTTGATCAGGAAATTGTATGGATATTTATTAGAGGAAAAATAGGGAGAAGAACAAGTAAAAGAGACAATGATTGCTTGGGGGAAGAATTTTGGTCATGGGATAGATCTAGAAGCCTGGCAGAAATTATGGATGTATAATTATAAAATGACAATGTCTACAACATATAAAGAGAATTTGTATAAGATGTTTTACAGGTGGCATCTACCCCAACAAGAATTGCTAGAATGTTCAAGGATAAATCTGAAAAATGCTGGAAGTGTCATCAGATACCTGGATCATACTACCACATGTGGTGGACATGCATTGAAGCGAAGAGATATTGGAGTAAAATACACACGTGGTTGGAGAAAATGATTAAAAAAAACATAGATTTTAAGCCAGAAGTCTTTCTGTTGGGAATTATTCCAGAGATATACACTAGAGATGTAAAATATTTGATTGTGAATATTATTCCTGCAGCCAGGATTGTGTTTGCTAAAAATCGGAAAAATGAGAAATTACCTTTGCAAGACGAAATAATTAGGAAGATGATGGAATGTGCAGAGATGAGTAAATTGACATTTGAAATTAGAGCTCAAAAAGATAAGCAATATTATAAAATACGGGATTTATTTTATCACTGATTAGAAGGAAACATATGCTAGAAAAGAGAATACAAGATATATGTTTGAAAGAGATGTTTATATTGAGAGTGCATAAGAAGATATGTAAACACCCCTTCAGCACATTGTAATTGTTTGATGAGAATGTGTCGTTTTTTTTGTTGTTGTGAAAAAATAAAAACTTCTTTTAAAAAAATATCTATTCTATTCTATTCTGTTCTATTCTATTCTATTCTATTTCCTATTCTATTCTATTCTGAATCCTATTCTATTCCATTGCATTCTATTCTATTCTATTCTGAATCCTATTCTATTCCATTCTATTCTGAATCCTATTCTATTCCATTGCATTGCACTGCACTGCATTCCGTTCTGTTCTGTTCTGTTCTGTTCTGTTCTATTCTATTCTTCAACTGTTAACTGATCAGATTCTGCTGTATAGGTAACAAAAATAAACCCCTCTTGCTTTGAATTCCTCACCTCTCCCTAGTTAATTGTGGCCGATAAGAGGTTTCCCATTCAAGTGCTTACTTTGTGAAACCTGCTTAGCCTTTTCAAGATTAGCTCGGCCACCTACTATGATAATCAAATTATAATTTTGTAGATCTGATCACCCTGCCAAGCACCATCATCATCATCACTGTGAACCTGTAAGCATTGTCTGCAAAAGCATTCAAGTATTCTGAAGTAATCACTATATCCAAGAACTTTCAATCAGATAAAAAAACAACCCTTTTTTCTCATGCAAAGTTACCTTGCCCATATCACCTCCATGGTTGAAGTGAGAACCTGGTGAGTGAACAGGGGATCCTGTTGGAGACGCAGGAAGGATGTTTATGATATCAGGGTCCAGGTCATCTCCAGTGTCCAGCAAATCAAAGATTCCCATTCCATCTGCTCCATCTTGGAAAAGAAAAGATTCACAGAAATAGGGGAGAAAAAAAAAACGTTGACTAAGAGGAGCAACTCGCGTGTTTTTATTTTTTTAAAAAAGAAGAAAACATACACGCATTCATCCAATGTTAGACCCAATGATTGTGAATTGGCTTATAGATTTGATGGGGTTTGATTTGATTTGCTGTGATGTGAATGGCTGCCCGTCTTGAAACAATTCTGACCAGCTCACAAGAACAATAAAATTATAAAGAAACACATAACAAAAACTAACAAACCTGGCACTTTAATCAACCCCTACCCACCCCCCCCAGGTTTCATCCACAGGCTAAAACACTATCACAAGAGTCAAGAGTCTACATGAAGAGCCAGATTTTATTGGCTTTCCAGAAAGCTAATGTGGGTGGGTGGGTGTATTCCATAACCAGCTGTGGTGTGTTTCCAGGGTCAATTGAAGGTGCCGGCTGTCACCTTTACAGCCTTCCATGGCTTGGGGCCAAGTTTCCTGAGAGACCATCTTCTCCCAGTCCTTTCTGCATGTCCAATTCGATCTAGCAGAGTGGGTAGTATGCTGCAGATAATGTCAGCCAAAGAGTGAGGACTAGAAAACAGGGTTTATCCCCAGTGGTCCCTGCTCTATGGCAGGGGTCTCCAACCTTGGCAACTTTAAGGTTGGCAGACTTCAATTCCCAGAATCTGGGAGTTGAAGTCCGCCAGGCTTAAAGTTGCCAAGGTTGGAGACCCCTGCTCTATGGAACATTTTCCCTTCAGAGATGAAAATGGCTCCACCCGTAAGCCTTTTGCAAGGCCTTAAAAACCTGGCTACGTTCCCTTAACCTGGGGTTCTGAATGTTTCAAATGCCCCGTTCCTTGGCTTTATTGCTACTAGCCAAGTATCTCGGCTGCAATTTATATTTATTTATTTATTTATTTTGAATGTTTTTATTGTTTTAAAAAGTTTTAGTGCCTCATCTCATTGATTGAGATGAGCGGCTATAGAAATTGGATGGATGGATGGATGGATGGATGGATGGATGGATGGATGGATGGATGAATGAATGGCAGTCACAGACCTTTCCTAGGTCCTACTATATCAGGGGTAGGCAACTATGGCAACTCTATGACCTGTGGACTTCAACTCCCAGAATTCCTGAGCTACCCACGTTGGCTCAGGAATTCTGGGAATTAAAGTCCACAGGTCGTAAAGTTGCTATACAGTTGCCCACCCCTGCACTACATGCTATTACTTCAGGGAAGGGACTGGAGTGTGTCCAATCTATCTGGCCTATATTACAACAGTTACTATTTGGGGCTGAACTATAAAAGGCAGGATCTAAACTGTTATGCAGCCAGGATATTCACTGGCCAACACAGCAATTGAATTGGCAGTTATTAAGCCTGCCTACGTTTGACCCTTTGCAAATCTCTTTTAATTTATCATATTTGTTTCCAACTGCAAAGAACTAGCTTGACATATTTTCTTTCATCACTGTGTGAACAATCTACTACATGCAAAATTTTCAATTGCTGGTGGCATAAATTTCCTGACAGAACAATGAATCAGTGGAACAACTTGCCTCCAGAAGTTGTAAATTCTCCAACACTGGAAGTTTTTAAGAAGAGATTAGATAACCATTCGTCTGAAGTGGTGTAGGGTTTCCTGCCGAAGCAGGGGGTTGGACTAGAAGACCTCCAAGGTCCCTTCCAACTCTGTTATTCTATTCTATAAGTTCTAAAGTGCTCAGTATAGATTCTGCAAAATAAATTAAAAGTCTGCTTCGTTACAATGAAGGACTTTTATACAGGTAGTCCTCAACTACCAGGATTTCCATTGCTAGGCAGTGGTTTAGTGAGCCAAGCCCAATGGTTGTTTAAAGTTATCACCGCAATTGTAAAGTGAATAGGGACCTTGGGAATGCTGCAATGGTTGTTAAGTGCAAAGGCCAGCCGTAAGTTTTTTTTTTTCAGCGCTGTGTGATCTGGATGCTTAGCAACCAGCATGCATTTACAATGGTCGCAAAATCCCATAATCACAGGACCACCAATTGCAACACCACACAGCCAGCACCCAACAAGAGAAGGCAATGGGGAAGCTGGCAGGAAGTCGTAAGTCACAGTCACGTGGTGTCGCACTGAATGACCTGTGATTTGCTTTTACAACCGCAGCTGACGTTTTAAGTTGGTGTGTCCAATTGTTGTTTCACTTAATGACCTGAGTTGCCAGTTGTAGTTAGTAAGTGAGGACTACCTAAACTTGTGGAGAGTGTGGAGTTTGCGAGTCCTGAACCAGCAGAAGGAAGGAAACCCCCACACCCAGGGATTGCAAATAGTCCTCGACTTACAAACACTCGCTTAGTGATCGTTTGAAGTTACAATGGCCCTGAAAAAAAGTGACTTATGTGCAGTTTTCACACTTACGACCGCTGCAGCATCTCCGTGATCGTGTGATCAAAATGGGTGCTTGGCAACTGGCACGTGTTTGTGACCGTTGGCAGTGTCCCGAGATCAAGGGATCCCCTTTTGCGACCTTCCCAGCTGGCTTCTGACAAGCGAAGTCAATGCGAAAAGCCAGATTTGCATGATTCACTTAACAACTGCAGTGATTCATTTAACACCCGAAGCAAAAAAAAAAAAAAGGTTGCAAAATGGAGCAAAACTCATTTAACAACCGTCTTGGGCTTAGCCATGGAAATTTTGGGCTCAATTACGGTCATAAGTAGAGGACTACCTGTACCAAGGAAAAAAGAGTTCACAGGCCGTTGAGAGCCAACGGGCACAGCTGCCTTCCACATCCTGACCAAATAAAAACGGCTGCATCTTAACCTGCCTTTTAAATCGCCTCTCAATTTTTCCTATTCAATCGAACCATCGACTCGTTAACATTCCCACGCACGCCCATGCAGGCACACGCACACACGCGCACACACACAAACCGTTGTTCGTATTAAAGGCCAGTTCCAAACCAGTTTCAGTGGTGTAGGTGGATGGTGCCAGCTGCACGGACGCAGAGGTGGGGAAGACGAGTATGTGAGTGCACGAGGTGTCCTGGGGGGTATTGAGCTGGGAGGTCTGCATGTTTAGGGTGGTGCTGCGTCCAAACACTGAGCCAGTGGATACGGAGTCTTTCGTAAAAAAAGAAGAACGGAGGAGAATTACCCCATGCGATCAACAGCAGATAGCAACAGCCATAGCACTTAAGACGTATATACCGCTTTGCAGTGCTTTTACAGCCCTCTCTAAGTGGTTTACAGAGTCAGCATCTTGCCCTCCCAACAATGTGGGTCCTCATTGGACCGACTTCGGAAGCAGGGAAGGCCGAGTCAACCTTCAGCAGGTGGGAATCGAACTGCTGGCAGTTGGCAGAGTTTGCCCTGCAATAGCGCTAGCACTTAAGACATATATACCGCTTCACCGTGTTTTTACAGCCCTCTCTAAGCGGTTTACAGAGTCAGCCTCTTGCCCACAACAATCCGGGTCCTCATTTTACCTATCTCGGAAGGATGGAAGGCTTAGTCGACCTTGTGCCAGTCAGACTGAGGGCAAAGTTAGCCTGCAATACTGCACTCTAACCACTGCGCCATCTTTAGGGGTGGTCCGTGTCTTCCTCAACCATTGGTCCTCTACCAGAAGCCTGGGAGTCTGAGGGCTTTGTGCAGGAGTTTCTCTGAGTAGACAGCTCTGAGGGTTTTTTGGAGTGTACTTCCAAAGACAGCAATAGCAAAAGCACTTAAGACTTACATACCGCCCCACTGTGTTTTGCAGCACTTTCTGGGTGGTTTGTAATGTCAGCATGTTGTCCCCCCAACAATCTGGGTCCTCATTTTACTGAGCTCAGAAAGCTGGAAGGCTGAGTCAACCTTGAGCCCCATCAGAATCAAATTCCAGACTGTGGGCAGAATTTGCCTGCAATGCTGCATTCTAATCACTGTGCCACCACGGCTTAATCCTGTCTTTGCCCTTCCTTCCTTCCTCCCTCCCTCCCTCCCTCCCTTTCCTTTTCTTTCCTTCCTTTCCCCTTCCTTAATTCTTCCTCCTTCCCTTCCCGCTTGTTCAAGAATCTTCCTTCCTTCCTTCCTCCCTTTCCTTTCCTTTCCTTCTCCTTCCTTAAATCTTTCCCCCTCCCTTCATTTCTTGCTTGCTGAAGAATCTATCTATCTATCTATCTATCTATCCATCATCTTCCTTCCTTCCCTCCTTCCTTCCTCCCTCTTCTTCCCTTCCCTTTCCTCCCTCCCTCCCTTTCTTCCCTTTCCTTTCTTTCCCCTTCCTTAATTCTTCCTCCTTCCCTTCCCTTCTTGCTTGTTCAAGAATCTTCCTTCCTTCCTTGCCTTCCTTTCCTTTCCTTCCTTTCTCCTTCCTTAAATCTTTCCCCCTCCCTTCATTTCTTGCTTGCTGAAGAATTAATCTATCTATCTATCTATCTATCTATCTATCTATCTATCTATCTATCTATCTATCTACTTCCTTCCTTCCTTCCTTCCTTCTTTCCTTCCTTCCTTCCTTTCTTTCCCTTCCCTTTCCCTCCCTCTCTCCATAAAATTCCCATCAAGCCTATTTTTTAACATTGGTTTCTTTGTTTATAAAATTCATTACCCCTCAGTAGCAGCTTACAGTATGAAAACTCCCCTTTGCGGGAGTTCCAACCTGATGAAAAGGATTTGGTACATACCTGGCATGATCACAAAAGATCCTTGAGGTTCCATAGCCACTAAGCAAGCACTGAGGATGCTGGGGGAATCAGCAGCAGAAATCCCACACATCCTGCACATATCTTTGAGCCTCTTGCTAAGAGACTGCAGGTTCCGGCGACTCAATAAACAGCTCCAATCTGGAAAGGAAACAAGAGCGGCTGACTAGCTGGGACATCATTTTTTTGCACAGCCTTCCAGAAAGCAATATTGTCTGCAGAGAAGTTGTTATCATTTTTTGGAGGTTTAAAGAAATGAGGCAACGGAGTTTGTTAAGGGTAATCTGGGTTCACAACCAAGACTGTGGACTGTTGAGCAGAGTACCCTACGCATGAAAACGACTGAGACTGGTTGTATATAATAACAGTCACTTGCAGACAAACTGGGGTTTGATATTCCTTTACTTTTAGGGAAAAGGCAAAGTCATAGTCCAAAAACAATTCCAGGTCATACACATATAAAGCTAGTCAGGGATGTTACAACGTCTTCTTACCAAGTCTTCTTTCAGTTCAGTTCAATACACAACAGTCAGTATCTTGAGGAATCAGTAACTAGCCATGATCAAGCAACGATCATAAGGCTCAAATATACAGTTGCAGCATGTCATCAGGTTACAATGCTGTAACTTCTCTGTAATTCCCCAACAAGCTATAATTTAGCAGTCCTTTTATACATTGGCTACAGAGCTCAACCAATCAGGATGCTTGCATGATGCAGCACAGCCTTAAAGCAATATCATGCCTTTCTACAAACATACATAGCTAGCTTATATATTGCCTGGCCAACTAGTTAGGCAAATAACAATTTCCTGACAGAGTTTCCCACCACTTCAGAATGGCAAATGGTTAGAATGCCCATGGGTTATTTGCTTTGTAGTCTGAAAAGCCAAACGGGAAACCGGTGAGAGTTACAGGTTGTCCTTGACTTACGACCGCAACTGAACCCAAAATTTCCGCTGCTAAGCAAAACAGTTCTTAAGGGAGTTTGCCCCATTTCGCGTCCATTCTTGCCACGATTGTTAAGTGAATCACTGTCGTGGTTAAGTTAGTCACACGGTTGTTAAATGAATATGGCTTCCTCGTTGACTTTGCTTGTCAGAAGGTCGCAAAAGGGGATTGTGTGACCCCGGGATACTGCAACCGTCATAAACAGGAGTCAGTGGCTATGAGTCTGAATTTCGTTCACATGACCATGGGGATGCAGCAATGATCCTAAGTGGGAAAATGGTCATAAGTCACTTTTTTCAACGCCGTCATAAATACATGCCGGTTGCCAAGCGTCCGAATTTTGATCACGTGACCCACAGGGAACACTGCAAAGGTCGTAAGTGTGAAAAACAGTCATGGGTCACTTTTTTCAGTGCCGTTGTAACTTTGAATGGTCACTGAATGAATGGTTTTAAGGCGAGGACTACCTGTATATTGAGACCAGGGGTGTCAAACTCGATTTCATTGAGGGCCACATCATGGTTGTGTTTGACCTCGAGGGGGTAGCGGGGGGCAGCTTGGCCAGGATGGGCATGGCCAGTTCAATGTCACTCGTGTCGGGGGCACATATGGTGGCCAAGTGCTAAGGCAGGACTTCCCTCAAACCCTCCCTCCCTCTCATTATAATCTTCCTTTCCTTCCTTTCTTTTCCTCCCCACTTCATTCTTTCTTCTTCCTTTCCCTCTTCCCTTATTTTTCCTTCCTTGCTCTCTTCCCCTCTTTCTTTCTTTTTCTTTTTCTTTCCTCTTTCCCTGTCTCCTTTCCTTCCTATCTTGTACGTCCAAATGCAAAAGGGGAAACATTTCTCCTTTCGTTTTGCTTTTAGTTTGTTTTACTAGCCCTCTGCCAGCAAAAATTGAACCCAGCTCCGGCTTCGGGCACAATGGCCTCCTGCGGCCCTCTGCCAGCAGAAACGGAGCCCAGGGACCGCACGTGGTTGAAAATGGGACCCAGGAGGGCTGTGTGCAGCCCTCCTGAGCTCCATTTTCACTGGCAGAGGGACCATGGGCCGATCCCTTGCTGTTTCCAGGGCAGTCCCATGGGCCAGATCTAAGCACCGATTGGGCTGGATGAGTTTGACACCCCTGGTTTAGACAGTTTATATATATCACCATTTCAGGGCAGGCTTCCGCAGTACCTTTCAACTCCCCGTGGCCGATTCTTCCGAGCCGTCCTATTACAACCCTCCACGGCACAGAACTCATCTGCACAAGACCCAAACACCACTCCCAGAGTTTCTGAAGACCGAGTCTGCGAGCAGATCCTTTTTTCCTACGAGCCCTGTTGAGAAATGAAAAAGTTCTCTGGTAAATAGAACGTCAGGCATGGAGAATGGGGACCACACGTTAAAGTTCCAGTTAAGGTGATTTTATTGCTCATGCCTTTACACAAGAATCTAGTCAATTCATGGTCAGCACTAAATGGGCACTAGATAAAAATCAATGAAATTCAAAAGGAGTTGGACTGGGATTGTTTGAGGGAACGTAAGGACTCCAGGCTGAGTCATCTCTTGACTCCGACCCCAGGTTCTGCCTCTCCTTCTCCTACATATAGTTGTCCATACTCTCCTCAATTGCTCCCAAAAGAACAGTTTGGACTGCTATGTAATCAAATGGTACTCTCAAAGGCACTTTTCAAGAGACAGCTGGACTTTCTTCTTTTTCTTTGAAGAAAAATTAAAAGGAGGAGCTATAAAAACCTTCCGCCGCGAGTTTAAAACACATCTATTTATCTGTGCAGGACTGGACTAGAATTTTAATTTTTAAATTTAATTTTAATGGGGTTTTATCATTTTAATTGTAATTTTAAATTTTGGCCTATTTAAATAAGTTTTTTAATTAGTGTTTTATCTTGTATTATATTTGTATTTTTATCAGGCTGTAAACCGCCCTGAGTCCTTTGGGAGATAGGGCGGTATAAAAATTTGATTAAATAAATAAATAAATAAATAAATAAAAAGCTTCTGGGATAAGAAGCGAAACGTCCTCAAAGTAAAACCAGAAGGTCCAATTGCCTCTTGAAAAAAGGCATCTTTGGGACAAGCAGAACCTGGATGATTGAGAAGCTCGATAGACAAAAACACTACATGTGTTGTATTTTTTTCTAAAGTTAGCCAAATGTTTCGAATTTAAAACTTTACTGAATTATTTTTCCCTCTCACTCAATTATGTTCATGTTAACTTAAATGTTTTGACATTTAATATTGTTGTTTTTATTTTGTAAGCGGCCCAGAGTCGGTTGATGGTGAGAAGTGTGGCATATAAATTTAATGAAAAAATAAATAAGAGGACAAAAAAAGAATAAAAAAAATAAGGCCCTCCACACATTCCATTGCAAAAGGGATGATGTTTTTACTATTCTACTTTTTTTAAAGCGAAAGCAAGCCAAAGCGCTTAGAAATAAATAAATAAACAAATTTCTCATCAAATATGAGTAAAATGTATCAGCCTAAAAATGTCCAAAGTAATACAAGTACACCATAAAAATGAAATAAGGTAATTTCTGGAAGAGAAGAATTCATCAGGTATTTTCTCCTAAAAGAAGGGGAAAAAATGAACAGGAGAATAGAGAGAACATATCTGTATTTACTTGATAATTTATAGAATTCCTGGCTGGCTGGGGAACTTCATGGGTCTTAAAATTGCCCAAGGTTAGGAAATTTTGATTTATAGATTCCAAGAGAACTCTTGTTATCTTCCTTACTTCAGAGGTGGGTTTCAGCAGGTTCTGACCAGTTCTGGAGAACTGGTAGCAGAAATTTAGAGTAGTTCAGAGAATCAGTAAATACCACCTCTGACTGGCCCCGCCCCCATCTATGCGCCGCCTCCTGAGTCCCAGCTGATCGGGAGGGAATGGGGATTTTGCAGTAACCTTCCCCTGGAGTGGGGAGGGAATGGGGATATTGCAGTAACCTTCCCCTGCCATGCCCACCAAGCCACGCCCACAGAACCGGTAGTAAAAAAATTTAAATCCCACCACTGCCTCCAATTTGATTTAACAGTTTCAAACATACCGCACGCAAAAAAAAGAGGAAAGGATATCGGTGTACCTGTTTGGTACGTCAATGTTTATGATGCAGGTTTCCAGAAGTTCTCCATAGAGATCTGTGCAGGATGCAAGGAGCCACCTCTGATCGTGGGACAGACAGTAACCCACAAAAAGCACGTTGTATTTTTGCCCAGCCTCGCCAAATGTTTCCCCCAGCTCAGTCTGTTTATCTTTGACAGGAGCCAGGATGAAAGGAGGAGCGTACAATTTAATACACTCGGGTCTCTGCAAAGCGCACACAGAGGGGGGGGGAAACAGAATATTGGAAATGTTAGCCATGTTTTCCAGTAATTAGTTGTGTTCTTTTTTTTTATAAAATAGACTTGTGTCTCTCCCACACCAATATTACCCACCTTCTGTTTTGATAAATGCATCATTCACATCTATTGCTAATTCCACACTCGCTTCTCAATTATGCACAAAACGCAGCTGAGTAGGCAGCTAATTCGTTAAACCTAGTACGGCCTAGCAATAAATAGACCGTAATTCCAATATTTTAATCATGTTGCCAAGATAGGAAGTTTGGTGCTGAAGAACATCATTGCCGTTGAGCAGAGATGTGGGAGAAGAAAAACTAGGTAGTCCTCGACTTGCAACCATTCATTTAGTGACTGTTCAAAGTTACAACAGCATTGAAAAAAGTGACTTATGACCATTTTTCACACTTACGGCCATATTAATCTTCTCATCGTTCCCATCACCCATCTCCTTCCACTTATGACTGTAGGACTGTAACTTTGTTGCTTGTATCCTTACGATTTATATTGATATTAATTGTTTCCTGATTGCTTATTTGTACCCTATGACTATCATTAAGTGTTGTATCATTGTTAAATTTGTACCCTATGACTATCATTAAGTGTTGTAAGTGTTGTACCTTGATGAAGGTATCTTTTCTTTTATGTACGCTGAGAGCATCTGCACCAAGACAAATTCCTTGTGTGTCCAATCACACTTGGCCAATAAAAAATTCTATTCTATTCTAGTCTATCAGCATCCCCATGGTCATGTGATCAAAATTCAGACAATTGACAACTGACTCATATTTATGACAGTTGAATTGTCCCGGAGTCATATGATCCCCTTTTGCGACCTTCTGAGAAGCAAAACCAATGGGAAAGCCGAATTCACTTAACACCCTAGTTAATTACTTAAGAACTGCAGTGATTCACTTAACAACAGTGGCAAGAAAGATCGCAAAATGGGGCAAAACTCACTTAAGTTATCTTTTCTTTTATGTACACTGACAGCATCTGCACCAAGACAAATTCCTTGTGTATCCAATCACATTTGGCCAATAAAGAATTTCTGTTCTGTTCTGTTCTGTTCTGTTCTGTTCTGTTCTGTTCTATTCTATTCTATTCTATTCTATTCTATTCTATTCTATTCTATTCTATTCTATTCTATTCTATTCACAACTATCTTGCCTAGCAATGGGAATTTTGGGCTCAATAGTGATCCTAAGTCAAGGACTACCTATAGTCCTTGATTTACGACCACAACTGCAATCACAACATCCATTGCTAAGCAATGCAGTGTCATGGCATAACGATGCCCAATTTTACGAACTTTTTTTGCCATGGTAGTTAAGCAAATCACACGGTCATTAAGTGAATCTGGATTCTCCCACTGGCTCTACTTAAGGCGGCTGAGAAGGTCACAAATGGCGATCGTGTGACTGCAGGGATGCTGCAACAGTCGTAAGTGCAAGGACCAGTCACAAGCTTTCAGTGGCATTGTAACTTGCGACAGCCACTAAACCAATGGTCCTAAGTCAAGGACTACCTCTACAGCAAATGATGGTGCCCAATTTAGAAGCATTCTAAAACTTTCCCAACTGAGAGCAAGGTACGCTCAGACCCTGGAACCACCTTTTTATTCAGCTAATGTTTCTCAAAACTCTACTAGAATTTCACCTTGTTCTCCCATTGGCAGTACTCACATCAGGACTTTTGAGTGCCATTTCCACCGCTAAGCCCGGGCCAAACCCCGTTAATGTTTTCACATTGGTTGACGTTGGGAGAGGTCTTCGGCACTGGGTAAAGGCGGAAAATGCCAGGGATTTTAAGTGCTGGGTGTAAATCTGTCTGTCTTCGTTCTTGACAGGTTGCAGCAGATACTGACAAGGAACAAGCTAAGCACCAGACAAAGAAAGAAAAAGAGAGAGAGAGAGAGAGAGAGAGAGAAAGAAATGTCTATTAATCTGGGCATACTATTTCTTTAGCACGCGGCATTATCATACATGGGTTTGCAATACATGTTTAACATTTCCCCTACATTAAAAAGCACAATAAAATATAAATGTTAAAAAGATCTATATTTAGATACTAAAGTCCAGGCCATCTAAACATTGAAGCTCAGCATCGTTTATATCAGGGGTTCCCAACTTCTGGTCCGTGATCTGGTCCCAGGGCCGTGGCACGTTAGCAACCAGACCACGCAAACAAGCAAAGCCCCATCTGGGGGATGCAGACAGCACACAAAACCGGCCCATGGAAAAAAACTCTTTCCACGGAACCAGTCCCTGGTGCCCAAAAGGTTAGGGGCCACTGGTTTATATGAATGAAATCAGATACTAGACCGGTATATGTCCTTGGCTTACAGCCAATCACAATGTAATCTACCCCTTAATGTGGGACTCTAAAGTCACACTTTAGGAGGGGAGGATGCTATGCCCCATTTACGCAGCGAGTCCCAGCAGATGCCACGCGAGGTAAGAATCCTATTCAGGATTTGAACTACCATGCCAACAATGGACAACCCTGTGCATTCTGTTGTGGCCTGTCGGCCGCCGGCCCCTCCAGCAGCCAAATCAGAGGAGGAGGAGGAGGAGACATGGGAGTCAGGGCCAGCATCACGGCAACCTGGGAGCTTCGAGGGTGAAGAGGGAATGGAGCTGTCAGAGAGAGAGGCAGAGGCAGAGCCTGGGCCGTCCATCAGCCCTCAGATGAAAAATCAACAATCCCCAGGTCTGGAGGTGGCTGATGAGGAAGAGGAGGAACAGTGCCTGATGTACAGATGTTGCAGAAGGCAGAGAAGAGGAGAGCAATGGAAATCTATGGGCCGGTCCTTGGGACGGAAGAGCCACCGTTACTAGCGAAGCCCCACTCTAGCTCTGGGGATAAAAGGCAGGGGAAGGAAATGAATAGATGTGGCAGACAACTATTCATCTCCTGGCCGGCTGGACTTGTTAGCCTGCGGTAAAAGAGAAACTGTTTGCCAGGGCTGCTGGCCCTCCTAATAAAGGAATATTTGAGTTAACTTTGTCATGTTCGGGAAACTAGGTCAGAACATACTAGGACACTGCTATGACTTCAGTGCTATTAAAAAAGAGAGAAAAAATGTAAAAATTCCCAAATTCAGGCATCCCATTAGAACTTGGTAAGTTTCTTTTTCTCCATTATTTTCTCCACTTGTATTTTATTGTGATTTTTAATGAGGATCTATATATTTAGACGTAGATTTATGGTTGTTATTTTAATATTCTAAGCTGCCTCGAGTCACCTTGTGGCGAGATGGGCAGCAAACAAATTTAATAACTAATTAACCAACTAACTAAAGACCATGCTTAAGACTAAAGGTAGGAGCTGCTTCTGTCGGCCAACTTTTTTTCCCCATCATGCAAAGAAATAAAAGTTGGCTACAAAACCTAATTGTTACACGTAAGGTGGCTTTTACACGCACCCCTCAATACTTTCTGCAACTTTAGAAGTCCAAATGATGAATAACAAAGCAGAGGACAGAGACTTTGGTAGGTTGTACTGACAAGAGCATCTGTGTGATTGAGACTGTTTCGTCTGTTGGTTTTCTGGAGATGAGCAACTGAAATGATGAAGAAGCTTGGGAAGGAAAAGGCCAGTGGAGAAGGCATATGGCGATACCCAAACCCTGCCCGCTTTGCTAGTAGTATGCCAATCAAAGCTGGCCCAGCCCTTGAAGTCAGTAACCAATATACCTCATTTCAATGCAAGGAAACGCCCTAGCATGGATGTAAGGAGCGTCATCTATACCAGGGATGCCCAACCCTCAGGCTGTGGATCACTGGTCCATGGCCCGCGCAAGCGAGCAAAACTTCATCTGCGCATGTGTGCGATCTAGGCACCACGCAAAACCATTCAGTGGCTTACCTGAACAGCCACGATGTTTCTAAGGTGAGGCGGAAGGTTTTGGATCATTTCTAGAAAGCAGCGGAGAAGACCAAGAGTCCAGACATTTGAGGAGCTGTTCTCTTCTTTCTTTTCATACGTGAAAGGATCCACAATGTAAACAACAATGGCAGGCGGGTAGGTGACCGCGTGGGAATCGCCATCGGTGGGAATTCCGACTCTGTCCCGTTCCATAGTGCTGGAAGGAGATTGCAAACAGAACTGCTGTGAGATGGAGACAGTTTCTCTCTTGTATGGAAATCAACTCTTGTGCAACGCTTGCCATTCTACAAGGCTGCTCCTCTCACATAAGAGATGGAGCTCCTAAACCTCCAATGATGAACAGGTAGTCCTTGACTTACAACCATTCATTTGGTGACTGTCACTGCTGCCCTGGAAAAAAAGTGATTTATGACTGTTTTCCACATGACCGTTGCATCATCCCCATGGTCACGTGATCAAAATTCACGACACATGGCAACTAGCATGTGGTTGTAGTGTCCTATGGCCATGTGATCCCCTTTTGTGACCTTCTGACAAGCGAAGTCGATGGGGAAGACAGATTCACTTTCCAACCGCGTGGCTAAGCTAACGACAGTGATTCAATACGTAACAACTGTGGCAAGAAAGGGCGTACAATGAGGCAAAACTCCACTTAGCAGCTGTCTCACCTAGCAATGGAAATTTTGGGCTCAATTATAGTCGTAAATCAAGGATTATCTGTGTGGTGGCGCAGTGGTTAGAATGCAGTACTGCAGGCTCCTTCTGCTGCCTGTCGGCTGCCTGCTGGGTGGGAATGGAGATTTTGCAATATCCTTCCCCCAGGAGTTTGCAGTATCCTTCCCCTGCCACACCTACCAAGCCATGTTCACCAAGCCACGCCCACAGAATGGGTAGTAAAAAATTTTGAATTTCACCACTAGGATGAAAGCAATCCTGACCCACCATTCCCACCTTCCTCACTTCATCTACCCCCACTGAGTGACTTAAATGAGACCCTCCTTTATCCTGACAAATTGGGGAGATAGTCCCGTTCTCTCAATTTACTGCTTGTCGAAACCTCACTGCCTTGGCACTTTTCAGTCCTGGTGAAGTACATGAGCAAAAGAGAAGAATGACACACAGACAAAAGAACACAGCCAACACGTGCTCTGGGGTTGTGTCTTCTCATTCTTCAGTTCCTAGGTTCCTAGGCAGTTTGAAGAAAGAGTTAAGATGCCATACAGGTGGTTCTCGATTTACAACATTTTGTTTATTGACTGGTTTGAAGTTACAACGGTCCGGAAAATGACAGTTTTTTTACACTTATGACCGTTGCAGTCAGGTGATCAAAATTCAAATGCTTGGCAACTGGTTCACATTTATGAAGGTTGCAGTGTCCCAGAGTCATGTGATCCCCTTTGGTGACCTTCTGACAAGCAAGGTCAATGGGGAAGCCAAGTTCACTTAACAACCATGTTACTAACTTCACAACTGCAGTGGTTCACTTAACAGCTGTGGCAAGAAAAGTCCTAAAATAGGGCAAACCTCACTTAATAAATTTCTCAGCAACGTACATTCTGGGCTCGGTTGTGGTTGTAAGTCAAGAACTATCCGTATTTAAGAACCCTGAACAAATCAGGAGATGAATAATCCAACCTAAGGAATCACTGAGGAGCAAGCATTAAAGATGCCCTCAGGAAATAAGGAACAGTAGTACGGTATTCACTTATTTTCACACTGTGTAGCCTTCTCACGCACATCGACTCTTCTGCACAGACAGCGTGATGCAGAATGGCAAGAGGAACACAGCTGCAGAAGTGTGAAGGCACAGGCAAGCTCATGTTTAAAACCTTCCACCACTGAGTCTATTTTAAAGAGAGGCAAGGCAATGTGAATCTGGGTCGAAGAGTCGGAAGCTACAACTAAACATTTAGGCTCAAAGTCCTAGTAGGTCATGAAGAGCCCTTGGCAAAGCTAAGCCAGTCACGACCCTGGGCTGTACAGTGATTATAAAACTGGGAATAGGGAGAAAATGTGTAAGAACCTTGGACCTCTTGGGGGAAAATTAGGATGTGTCTAAGTTTTAAAAATCAATATAAAGGTAAAGGTTCCCCTCACACATATGGGATGGTTGTTCCCGACTCTAGGGGGCAGTGCTCATCTCTGTTTCAAAGCCGAAGAGCCAGCGCTGACCGAAGTTGTCTCCGTGGTCACGTGGCCGGCATGATTAAACACCAACGGCACACGGAACACTGTTACCTTCCCACCAAAGGTGGTCCCTAATTTTTCTACTTGCATTTTTTATCTGCTTTCAAACTGTTAGGTTGGCAGAAGCTGGGACAAGTAATGGGAGCTCACCCCATTACCCGGCACTAGGGATTTGAACCACTGAACTGCTGACCTTTTGATCGACAAGCTCAGTGTCTTAGCCACTGAGCCACCGCGTCCCCTAAAAATCAATATAGGTAGTCTTTAACTCGCAACCATTGTCGGAGCCAGAATTTCTGTTGCTACGCCAAGCAGTGCCTCACTGCTCACTGCCAAGAATTCGAATCCTAACCGGCTCAAAGCTGACCCAGCCTTCTGTCCTTCCGAGGAGGGTAAAATGAGGACCCAGATTGTTGGGGGCCAGAGGCTGACTCTGTAAACTGCTCAGAGAGGGCTGTAAAGAACTATGAAGTGGTATAGAAGTGCTATTGCTATTGGGCCACTGTAACCATCATAAATACATGCCGGTTGCCAAGGTCCTGAATTTCTGACCCTGGGGATGGTTCAACAGTTGTTAAGTGCAAGGACCAATCATAAATCACTTTTTTCACTACTTTTGTAACAGGTCTATGACAATTCACCATGGTTAACTTGCCATAACCAACTCGCCACGGCCAACTCACCATGGGACAACTCATGGCCAACTTGCTGTGGGACAACTCGCCGCGGAACAAGAGTTACATTAATATCAAAGAAATGGTGGAATAGAATCGTTAAAGAAAGGATGAAAAAGGAGGGACAGAATGAAATGTGGAATGGCAAAAATTAAAAACAGTTTTTGTATTTATTTTAAATAATTATCGTATTTTTCAGAGTATGAGACGCACCTTAGTTTTTGGGGAGGAAAATAAGGAAAAAGCTGATGGGCAGGTGGATCGGCCTCCCGGAATACTCCCAGTCAGCTGTTCCCAGAGGTTAATTTTAGCAACAGGTTCCTTGGTTGTGAGCTCTGTGCCTTGCTTTTTCTTCCTTTTTTTTCCTGCCTCTGAAACTCTGTTTCAGAAAAAACTTTTTTCTGCCTCTGAAAGCCTCCAAAACAGAACTTCAGAAAAAAAAAGCCTCTGAAACTCTGTTTGGGAGCTTCTTTTCTGAAGCTCCATTTGGGGCTTTTTTTTTCTGAAGCTCCCTTCGGCGTATAAGACGCACCCAGATTTTCACCCTCTTTTTGCGGGGGGAAAAGGTGCGTCTTATACTCCAAAAACTACGGTAAATAGAATGGTTACATTGTCCCGCATCAAGTTGCTCCGTGGCAAGATGGCAACGGTGAGTTGTCACACAACGCGTTGGCTGTGACGGATTGTCCCATTCCATGTTGTACCTTCGAGCAGTGTTGTGCCTCGTCCTCCCTCCTCTCCTCAGCCGGGCCCCTCCCATCTCCACCCGGGCCTGTTATCAGACTCGGAGTCTGATAATGAAGATGAACGGCCTGTCATGCCTCCAGCCCCCGACCCTGGCCCCATGCCCGGACAGGATGTCAAGAGTGAACAGAGAAGCCCGATAAACTTCACTCCTACAGTGTGTGAGCAGGAAGCCAGCCACGTGCTGGAATTATTGACAGCAGATCCAGCTGAAGAGAATTCAAGTGGGAGGATCCCCGCTTCCGGAGATCTGAGAGGCGACGCCAGCAGAAGGAAGGGAGGGGCAGGCCTGGATAAATGCTGAGTCATGGAGCCACACCCCACAGCCTATATAAAGGACCTGCTTTTGGCATTCCAACCTTGAGTCAAGCAAAGTCTCATCTAGTTTGCTGATATCGGACTCTATCGCTGAAGTCACAACTTGGACTCCTGCCTGCCCTGAGAAACCTCGAAGGAATTTGACAAGCTGCAGAGGCTTCATTGCCATGTTTGATACGGACTTCCTTGACCCGGTCGTCGGAGGGGGAGGGGGACATGACAAGCGGCCACGAAACGAACGGATATTAAGTCGAGGATTACTTGCTCATCCGAGCCAGTCGGAATACCAAACGTTACCTTTCGGACACCTCCGGATGCGGCTGCGTCGGGGCAGGCAAGACTTCCCCAGTTATCCCTGCTGCTTGCTGCGGGTGCTGTATCCCTGCCTGCCCATTCTGGACGGCCGTGGTCTGCGTGGAAAGGGAGGCAGGGGCCGCATTGTTCATGCTGCCGAAAGGTGGAAACGAAGAGGGCTTGCTGGCCGGCATCGCGCTGCCCAGGCTGGAAGAAGAGGATGAAGCAGCGGTTGTGGTCAAGGTGGAGCTGGCAGTGGTGGTAGCGGAGGTGATGGCGCTGCTCGAATTCATCGGGACGGCAGCGTTACTGGCGGTGGAGGATGGAGTGCAGCTGCCTGCAACCTGAGGCTGGGTGGAAGCAGGATGGCTGGTGGGAGGAGCGAGGTTGGACTGGGAAAGCAAGGAATTGTCCAATGGCTGTGTAGCAAGATAAGGACCTTGAAACAGAAAAAGGCACATAGAAATCAATGTCTATGGAGATTCTCAATCACCCAGGTCATGGTTGTCCCAAAGGTGCCTTTTTTTTTTCTCCTTTCCAAAAGGCAACTGGGGTTTTTTTCTTGGTTTGTTTTTTTACCTTGAAAATGTTTCACTTCTAAAGAACATATTCCAAAAGGTCCGGTTGAATCAGCAAAAAAACAAAACAAAACCAAAAAAAAAAATCCTCCACTGTTTTCTAGTCCCAAAATGGCTTTTTTCCAAAAGGCAATTGGGAGTTTTTTCTGAATGAAGAGATGGAATTCTTCTGGGATGAGAAGAGAAGCATTTTTTTTTGGCCGGGGGGGGGGGAGGAAGGGGGAAGGAGGACTAAGAAAGTCCAGCTGGAAAAAGCACCTTTGGGACCTAGAAATTAGGAGGTTTCGTTTTGCCAATTCAACTCGCCCTCTTGGGGTATCATTGCTATTTATTTAAAACAGGGGCCTCCAAACCTCGGCAACTTTAAAACTTGTGGACTTCTGCTCCCAGAATTCCCCAGACAGTGCATGTGCTATCTGGGGAATTCTGGGAGCAGAAGTCCACAAGTCTTAAAAGTTGCTGAGGTTTGGAGACCCCTGATTTAAACGAAGCATCCATTCAGCAGAGGGTGCTCGAAAATTTTAGGTCGCATGAAAGATAAGCCAATCTCCAAAACAGATACATTTTCGTGAAGGACAGATTACCCTACCCCTGTGATGGCAAACTTATGGTACGCGTGCCAGAGGTGGCACACAGAGCCCTCTCTGTGGGCACGTGCGCCATCACCAGCTGCTCCTCTGGTTTCTGGTGTGCACATGCGCGTCGGCCAGTTGGTCTTTGCAAGCGCTGGAGCGCCTGAAAACGGCCTGAAAAATTATCAAAAAAACAGACTGTTTTCCGGGCCATTTTCAGAACACGCGTGTATATGTGCACCGGCCAGCTGGTCTTCGGGTTTCCGGCGTGTGCACATGCACACACGTGTTCCGGTTTGGGCACTTGGTGTTGAAAAGGTTCGCCATCACTGTCCTACCCCATCCATCTTTCCACCTTCAGTTGTGAGCTGGAAACCACCACCTACCTCCCAGCATTCCCCATGAGCTGCTACGACCCAAACACCTTGGTATACAGGCCCAACTGCTCTGCAAAGCTTTGCATTTTTGTGGCAAACATGCAGGATATTGGGCGGGAGTTGGGGGGACACAGACAAGGAGCTGGAAACCAAAAAGACTTCTCAAGTTTTTGGGCTGCAGCAAAATATCACCCTCGGAGCCTATGTACTGGACACAAGATGGCAATGCAGGGTTTTTTCCCCCCACGTCTCACTAGCAGCCTATCGCCGTTCTCAGTAACAGCTGTGATAAAAGCCACACGCAGGAGAGGTGCGTCAAATAACATGAATAAATTTGCCCAAGATATCGGAGTGATAGTCTGCACCGCCAAGGGCAGGGATGAGTTTGCACTTTCGACTGCCACTATCGTAAAATGTTCAACGCTGTTCCAAGTACTTGTATTTATTTTATTTATTTTTTGCAAACTTTACGGGGGGGGGGAATGGAGGCGTGGGTGAGTGGGATAGAAACCGTACCCAGATCGTATCTGCAGACTTGAGCGTAGAGTTTGAGTCTAGAAAACGATTCCTTGTTGGCGTGAGCCGTCTGCGAGAACCACTCGGCCACCGACTTCTCGGAGAGTTTGTTTGAAGCAGTGGATCCCACTCGCATGATCCCGTCCGGCAAGACTTTACAGATGGGCCGATGCAAGCCGAGTTTGCAGGACTGCAAAAAGAAGAGACGCCAGGAGGGAAGCACGGTGAATGCAAAGCTCTGGTGACGGATTCTTGCCAATGGACTCAAAAGCCCAACCTGCTGCACCAAGGTTATCCTAACCCAGCGTCGCATTGTATATCATGACTTTCCCCCCCTTTGCTAAAACTGGTGTGGGCGTGGCCAGCATGGGAGGCCTGCAGGCCACGAGTTTGACACCCGTGTCCTAACCCATCTTAAAGAGCATATGCTGGGGAATATAGAATGCAGGGAGTCCTCGACTTATGACCCTAATGGAGCCTGCCCATGCTGGTCGTTAAGTCACTACAGTTGTAAATTTTAGAATCTTTCTTGCAGTGGTCATTTGGCACAGTTGTTAAATTAATCTGTGGTTTTGAAATGAGCTGATGGCTCTTTATGGACTCAGTTCTGCCAAAAAAAAAACAACAACCCAGAAATGTGGGATGGGGGGGACGGGAACATGTGGTCATGTGATACAGGACACTGCAAACAGATCACAAATGTGGCCATGTTGGCTAGTACCCCAAGTTCAGTCATGTGCAGGAGGAAGGGGAGGGACACCGTCGGAACTTCAAATCTGGGTCGTAAGTAGCCATAACTTTGAATGGTTTCTAAGCCAGCTACAGATAGTCCTTGACTCACAACCGCAACTGAGCCCAAACTTTAGGTTGCTAAGTGAGAAATTTTGTTTCTAAGTGAGCTTTGCCCCCTTTTCTTGTCGCAGTTGTTAACTGAATCACGGCAGTTGTTAAATTAGTAACACGGTGGTTAAGTGAGCCTGGTTTCCCCATTGACTTTGCTTGTCAGAAGGTTGCAAAAAGTGAGCCTGGAATACTGCGACCGCCATAAAGGTGGGTCGGTTGCCAAGCGTCTGAATTTTGTTCACGTGACCCTGGTCATACGTGTGACAATGGTCATAAGTCACTTTTTTCAATGCCGTTGTAACTTTGAACAGTCACTAAATGAACTGTTGTAACTCGAGAGCACTACCTCACATCAGTGGTGAAATCCAAATTTTTTTACTACCGGTTCTGTGGGCGTGGCTTGGTGGGCGTGGCTTGGGTTGGCGGGCGTGGCAGGAGAAAGATACTGCAAAATCTCCATTCCCACCCCACTCCAGGGGAAAGATACTGCAAAATCTCCATTCTCACCCCACTCTGGGGCCAGCCAGAGATGGCATTTGCCGATTCTCCGAACTGCTCAAAATTTCCACTACCGGTTCTCCAGAACCTGTCAGAACCTGCTGGATTTTCCCCCTGCCTCAAATCCTAAATGTGAGTCAGTTGTCGAGCATCTGAATATAAATCACGTGACCATGGGAATGCTGCAATGGTCGCAAGTATGAAAAATGGTTGTAAGTCACTTTTTCAGGGCCGTCTGTTTTGTAATGTCAAATGATCACTAAACGAACCGTTGGAAGCCGAGGACTAACTGTACTGGTAATCAGAATCAAGTGCCCTTTTTACTAAATAAGCCTTCCCCAAATTTTTGGTCCTTTACTCTTCTCGTCAAACAATGCCAAAAGTTGGAACGCAGGTGGGCAAACAAGCAAGAGAGGTGAATTTAAAAGTACTTTAAAATGTACCCTGTAGTTTATTTTGGCAGCCGCTGAACGTCGTTCTTTGTTTACCTGGCTTTTGAGCAAACCTTTGCAACTGTAATAACGCATCACGTTCTCGGGTAGTAATTTAGGTGGAAAAATTACAGCCTTTGATGCAAAAGGTTTTTTCACTCACTCTCGAATTATATTTGATTACTTTTTCCATTCTGCTCTTCGTTGCCGTGCCTGGTAAATAAACATGAATCTGAGTAGACATAGCCCAGCTCCCTTGGACTGAATGTCCCTTTTGGGAGGGTATAATTTAGTCCTAGGGTATGTTAGAAAAAGTCACATAAAGCCATGTTTACGATATTGTCTCAAACGCTTCATACAGAAAGTCCTCAAGATACAACAGCACTGAAAAAAGTGACTTATGGCCATAATTGCTGCGTCCCCACGGTCACACATGATCAAAATTCAGACCCATGGCAACCGACCCCTATTTATGACGGTTGCAGTCTCCTGGGGTCATGTGATCCCCTTTTGAGACCTTCTGAGAAGCCCAGTCAATGGGGAAGCCAGATTCACTTAACAACCGTGTGACTAACAACAACTGTAGGGATTCACTTAACAACGATGGCAAGAAAGGTCGTAAAATGGGGCAAAGTTCACTTGACAAATGCCTCACGTAGCAAAAGAAATCTGGGGCTCAATTGTGGTCCTAAATCGAGGATTACCTGTACTATGTTGACACCTTTTTTTAAATATCATTTTATTGAAGAAAATGTTAGGAAAATATAATACTTTGAAAGAAACCAAGAAAGTAAGAAAGAATAATAAATATTTATTTTATTTATTATGCTCTTTTTGACAGCAGTTATAAATGCATTTATTTTTTTTACCATCTCTCTCTCTCTCTCTCTCTCTCTCTCAAGTTACATTATCATTTCCTTCTTTCCATGGGCTAAATTTTCTAATCTTCAAACCCATAAATCGCAAGTTCATTTTTCTCATATTTTCAGCAAAAAGTCCATAGGGGTTTCCAGTCACTGCAACTGTGATTGATATCTTTATTTTATTTTTATTTTATTAGATTTTTATACTGCCCTTCTCCCGAAGGACTCCCGATATCTTCCAAGATCAATGGAGTAATCATGAAATAAGCCATCTCAAAATATGCAAATTGAAGTCTATGCCAAGCTTGAGAGAACACTGGTCTACTCCACAAAAATTCAGACTGCAATAATGGTGCTTTTCAAATGTATTTGGCAGCCCTGAAGATCCAAAGTTAAAGAAGGCTTCCAGGGCTGACAGGCTGTATTGGGGTAACAATTTTCAGAATCACATGAACAAATTTTCTACAAATTTAGGGACTTGTCTGAAGCAGAGGTGAACTCCAGCAGGTTCTGACGGGTTCTGGAGAACCGGTAGCGGAAATTTTGACTAGTTCAGAGATCTGGCAAATGTCACCTCTGGCTGGCCCCATAGTTGGGTGGGAATGGGGATTTTGCAGTATCCTTCCCCTGCCATGCCCACCAAGTCACGCCCACAGAACCAGTAGTAAAAAAAAAATTGGATTTCACCACTGGTCTGAAGGTGTAATTGAATAAACTTGGGGAAAGAGAGGAGGAGATGCTACTGATCCAATTCTACAGAGGAATTATTGAGTCTGTCATTTGCACCTCTATAACTGTCTGGTTCGGTTCTGCAACCCGACAAGAAAAACACAGACTTCAGAGGATAATTAGAACTGCAGAAAAAATAATTGCTACCAACTTGCCTTCCATTGAGGACCTGTATACTGCACGAATCAAGAAGAGGGCCGTGAAAATATTTGCAGATCCCTCGCATCCTGGACATAAACTGTTTCAACTCCTACCCTCAAAACGACGCTATAGAGCACTGCACACCAGAACAACTAGACACAAGAACAGTTTTTTCCCGAAGGCCATCACTCTGCTAAACAAATAATTCCCTCAACACTGTCAGACTATTTACTGAATCTGCACTACTATTAATCGTTTCATAGTTCCCATCACCAATCTCTTTCCACTTATGACTGTATGACTATAACTTGTTGCTGGCAATCCTTATGATTTATATTGATATATTGATCATCAATTGTGTTGTAAATGTTGTACCTTGATGAACGTATCTTTTCTTTTATGTACACTGAGAGCATATGCACCAAGACAAATTCCTTGTGTGTCCAATCACACTTGGCCAATAAAATTCTATTCTATTCTATTCTATTCTACTTAGGAAACTGTCGGACAAGAGAGGTAGGAGCTTAATGGTCAGAGAAAGAAACTTAGGAAAGACATTTCCTAAACGTGGAAGCAGGAAGTTTGTGCCTTCAGACTTGGCAAGATTCTATTACGGGTAGTCCTCGACTTACACCCATTTCAGCAACTATTACAACAGCACTGAAAAACTAATTGTTGACTGGTTCTTGCACTTGTAACCAACAATTGCAACATCCCCATGAACAGGTGAATGCAGTTCATACTTGGCAACTGCATGTTTATTTACAATAGTTGTGATGTCACAAAGTCATGTGATTGCCATGTCTGAGCTTTCCATCACTTTAATGACCACATGATTCATTTAACAACTGCAGTGATTTGCTTGGCAATTGTGCCAAAAAAAAAAAAAAAAAAAAGGCTGTAAAATTGGTTGCAACTCACTTAACAGCCACTTTGCTTAGCAATGGAAATTCTGGTTTCAACTGTGGTTGTTAAGTCAATAGTTAAGGCTATCCGTAATGTAGGCTTACAATAAACTAGAATTAGTTGATTAGTTCATTTTGTCATGTTTCTGGTTTGGTTTACTCGGGAGGGTTGACAGAAAGGCATTACGATTAGAGAAAGTGATTGTCTTTAAGGAGTTGGCACCTTTACAGAATAAGATGTTGTATACTCTATATTTTGCCTCTTGTGGTACGAGTATGTAAAACTTTCAAATTTTGAATGCATGTAATACGGATAATTTACTTTGAAAGGCCTATTATTGTATCATGTACATAAAAGCGTATCTCATGACTTTTTTTTTTTGCAAGCTAAGTATTGTGAGCTAGAAACTTTTCCACTTTAATCACGGGCTGGATTCACACAATGTACTTGACTAGTTCATTTCAGGATCTGGGAGTTCCATGGGAGTTCCTATTATTATGCTTGCTTAAATAAGTTGGCTTGTTTTGTTGCACCACGATACTTATAAATTCAGTCTGTCTGTCCAGTTAATAATCCACCACGCGTGACAAAACCCAGGAAACAGGTTAATTCAATAACTGAATTAAGAAGCTGTGTGATTCCAACCGTCAAGAAGCTATTTAATGTGACAGTGTGTGTCGTGCACACCACTGTAAAACAAGGTCAAATAAAACTACTTTCCGCTCCCAACCTTAATAAACCTGGGAATAACGCTATAGCGTGCCAAATGTTTTGATATTATGACTTGCTAGTAAGCTGGAGGACGTGTTAACAGGGAGGGAGGTCCAAAACATTTTAAAATACGATTTACTATCACAATTGAACCGAAGATTTATGTCACTAAATGAGATGTTTGTTAAGTACATTTTGCCTCATTTTACGGAGCTTTCTTGCCACAGGGGCCGGTTTAGCTCTGCCTGGTAAGGCCTGTTATTAAGAACACAAAGCCTGCAATTACTGCAGGTTCGAGCCCGGCCCAAGGTTGACTCAGCCTTCCATCCTTTATAAGGTAGGTAAAATGAGGACCCAGATTGTTGGGGGGGCAATAAGTTGACTTTGTAAATATATACAAATAGAATGAGACTATTGCCCTATACATTGTAAGCCGCCCTGAGTCTTCGGAGAAGGGCGGGGTATAAATGTAAACAAAAACAAAAAAACAAAACAGTTGTTAAATAAATAACTGCAGTTGTTATTGTTAGGTGAATCTGGCTTCCCCCATTGACTTTGCTTATCGGAAGGTCGCAAAAGAGGATCACATGACCCCGGGACACTGCAACCATCCTAAATATGAACCAGTTGCCAAGTGTTTGAATTTTGATCACACAAGCATGGCGATGCTTCAATGGCTGTATAAGTGTGGAAAAACGGTCCTAAATCGCGTTTTTCTGTGCCGTTGTGACTTTGAATGGTCACGAAACTAACTCTGGTTAAGTCGAGGGCTACCTGTATATATTTTAGGACGTCTTGCAATCGTGGCCTTCTGGAAAACACAAAAGAGTTCAGCATCCCCAAATAGACAAGGTCCGTAGCCGTACCGCAGGAGGGCAGTACAAAATTTAACCACAGGATGGCACCTTCCTAAGATGCGGCTTTTATCTTCCTCGGCCATCCATTTTAGTTGCTTTGTTCAGATAGGGCCCTGCAGGACTTTTCGCTGACAGCTGGAATGCAGGGGTTGATGGATGTTCATTTAGGGGAGGGGGTGGGGGAGGGGCCCTGGAGCTCCCGTGCCCTTAAAATTTCCTCACCTCGTATATTGCAGTGAGGTCTCGAAAGAAGTTCTTCGCTCCGTTCAGCAGGGCTTCGTTCTCCGGACACACCACCACGTAGGCAATGTCCCTCTGAGATCCGTAGGGCTCCAGCATCAGCCTCTCCCAATATGGTAAGGCAAAAGGCGACAGCACCAAGAAGTCATAATCGTGCCCCAATAAGAAGGTTGGAATGGGCAGTGGTTCAGGAGACTCATCGGTTCCTGGGGGAAGGGGGGGGGGGGAAATAAAAATAAATAAATATATAGTTTTCTTCCTAGATGTCCTAATGGAGCGGGAATATAAAACTCGTCCATTACACCTTCAGAGGAGTTCTCAAGTCCAGTGATGGCGAATCTTTTTGGCCCTAAGTCACCAAACCGGAACGCGCATGCAAGTGTGTGCACGTGTGTGCGCCAGAAAGACAAAGACCAGCTAGTCGGTGCACATGCCTGTTTTGGGGGCCTTTTTTGGGCTATTTTTTGGGCGTTTTTTGCGCCATTTTCAGGCTATTTTCCAGTGCTCCAGCACCCGCAAAGACCAGCTGGCCGGCACGCACGTGCGCCGGAAACCAAAAGAGCAGATGGCGACAGCGCGCGTGCCCACAGAGAGGGCTCTGTGGTTCACCATCACTGTTCTAGAGACTTTGAGGGCTCCACACAGGATCTTAGCTGTTCCTAGCATTGGACTCCGGACCGAGAGCTCTAACATTGTTGATTGGGATCTGTTGTTGAAGATCCGCTCCCAGTTTAGAAATCATGCGAGCCCAGAGTGCTCCTACCATCACAATATATCTATAACAAAGCTCAGTCACCCAGATCAAAAGTCACAGAAGCATGCAGAAGTTTCAGTCAAATCCCTACAGTTACCAGCAGAAGCCTCCGCAGGAAACTGGCACGACACTACAACGACCCATATACAAAGATGTCACGCAAATGCCATGAGCCATCTGAGCCCCAGTCTCTGCAGCAAGTGGGCAGGTCGTGCCATTTGCCTGATGTTGCCTTAAACACACGCGCGCGCGCACACACACACACACACACACACACACACACACACACACACACACTCCTTTACCTCCTCTGTGGACATCCCTACTTACCTATTTCATCGCCAAAACTTAAATTTGCTAAAATGTTCCAACAAGGCAATCTAGATTTACTTTTAGGCACCATGGCTTGGATTTGGTAGTTATAGAAAGGAAGGGCGATCAGAATTGAAAACGCCCATCGTTTGCCTGACTCAAGGAGGCAATTATTTACTGGGCAAACTAGGGTTTGACCACAATCTATGAAATAATGCTGCATGGTTTGTTATATTGTATTCTGAGGTGGCAACACATCATTAGACCCGTGGCCAGTTCCTACAGTTCCTCTCACATTTATATGCCTCCAATTCTCACATTCCTGGATAGTTTTCATGTCCAATATCTTGCCACAATTCTGTAACTGCCATTTAAACTACCGTGTTTCCCCGAAAATAAGACCCTATCTTATATTTTTTTGGAACCCCTAAAGAAGCGTTTGGCCTTATTTTCGGGGAGGTCTTATTATTTTGGGGCACATGGAGCAAGACAGGGCTCCTCTTGCCGTCTTTCCTGATTTCCAGCTCTGTCTTCCTAACCCTAACCAGAGGAAATGTCGGAGACCAGCTGTGCATGCGGTTAAAAATTGGGGGGGGGGGTTATTTTAGCGCATGCGCTCAAAAGCCCGATTGGGCTTATTATCAGGGAATGTCTTATTTTCGAGGAAACAGGGGATTTCCAGGATTATTCTTCTCTATAAATAAAAGCTAAGAAAGTTTCAAACAAAGGACCTAGCACCCAGTTGATTAACGTAGGGGTCTCCAACTCTGGCGACTTTAAGACTTGTGGACTTCAACTCCTTGCTGGCAGGGGAATTCTGAGAGTTGAAGTCTTCCAGTCTTAAAGTCACCAAAGTCGGAGACTCCTGGGTTAAAGGATGGTCACGTTTCATAGTCAATGTTTACCGTAAGAGCCTCGTCCAGCCATTTTGTGAAACTGTTGCCACGTGAGGGGCCCTTGTACACCCCAAGATCGAACCGTTCGCTTTTTCTGAATGGCATCCTGAAGAACGGGTTGGAGCGAGAGCAGCATGCGAAGGACGTCCTGAGAACATTGCATGCTCACGTCTACAACTGGAAGGGACAAAAGTTCATTCAGATGAATTGGGAAGCGGAGAACTGGCCAGTGCTTTTAATTAATTGTCAACGGTTACATTTCTAAAGGCCAGGCCTTACAGCTCAAGATACACTGAATTAAGGAACAGGAAAGGGACACATTTTTCAGCTTTAGAAGTCAATTTCTACCAGGAAAGGAGGGAAGGAGGGAGGAAGGAAAGAAGAAAGGAAGGAAGGAAGGAAGGAAGGAAGGAAGGAAGGAAGGAAGGAAGGAAGGAAGGAAGGAAGGAAGGAAGGAAGGAAGGAAGGAAGTTCGTTAGAGCTCAACATCTCAGGGACAGTTGGTTTCACTATCAAATAATTTTTCTTGTCAGTAATGTTTTTTTCTGGAGGTTCCAGAGGAATTGGCCTTCCTGTAACATAAACCATGTAGAATTATAGGAAATGGATCTTGGCCTTTTTCTGTGTGTCCAGATACCCGTAGAGGGTTATTCTATCCGTCCTCAATCTATTTAAAGCTAACACACTCTGGTGACACCGAACGAGGACCTGCAAGTGATGACCTTCTTATAAATCTCTGTCAGTTTCCACAAGTTGGAACAGGGAGAAAAATATCTAAGCCAGAAAAACCCAAGACCGTCCCTCGATTAGTTACAGTGCAGGAACTACAGCCTTCAAAAACATCCCTGTGGAAATCTCCAGGCTCAAATCAGGGAGCCTGCTATCTCGTGACAGGAATTTCTTCCAATTTTTTTATTTTTAAATCACAACTTCCCCTTAGAGGGCAAGGATTGCTCTCTAACATAGCACATTTTGACTGTAAAGCTTATACCAATTTGGAGCAATAACGGCTAATGATTTAGTATGTTATTCAGACCCGTGCTCATCAGAATCTATACCAGGGTGGGCATCTGAAGCAACTTTATAGCCTGGAGACTTCAACTCCCAAAATTCATGAGCCAACTCTACTGGCTCAGGAATTCTGGGAGTTGAAGTCCACAGGTCATAAAGTTGTCACAACTGCTCACTCCTGATCTATGCAATCTATGCAGACTAAGGTCTGACTAGTTCCTTAAAGTTATACAGGTAGTCCACAACTGAGCCCAAAATGTCTGTTGCTTAGCAAGACACTTCAGTGAGCTTTGCCCCATTTTGCAACATTTCTTGCCGCAGTTGTTAAGCGAATCACTCCGTGTATTGTTAGTCACACGATTGTTTAAGTGAAGTCAACTTTGTCAGAAGGTCACAAAAGCGGATCACGTGACCTCGGGACACTGCAACGGTCATAGATCGGAGCCAGTTGCCAATGTCACCCTGGGGATGCTGCAATGGTCTTAAGTGAGGACAAGAATCGTTAAGTCATTTTTTTCCAGCGCCATTTTATCTTTATACGAACGGTTGCAAATTGAGGATTGCCTGTAATGGACTGAATGCGGACTGCTAAAACTGACACAGATCATTCTGCAGACTGAAGGATCCCAAATCTTAAAGTTTGATTAAATTACCATTTCCACATTCCTCTTTGTCACTGGGGTTCCAAGAACAGGTAGTCCTCAACTTACAACAGTTCATTCAGTGACTAACGGTCACTGGCGGTTAAAAGGGCATTGGGAAAAAAGTGACTTATGACCATTTTTCCCACTTAGGACTGTTACAATATCCCCATGGTCACGTGATCAAAAGTCAGACACTTGGCAACCGACTCGTATTTATGACCATTGCAGTGTCCCCGGGTCACATAATTCCCTTTTGCGACCTTCACACAAGCACCGACCATGGGGAAGCCAGATTGACATAACACCCGGGTTACTAACTTAACAACGGCCGTGATTCACTTAACAACTGTGACAAGAAAGGTCATAAAATGGGGGTAAAACTCACTTCACAACTGTCCTGCTTAGTAAAGGAAATTTTGGGCTCAAATTGAAGTCATAAGTCAAGGACTATCTGTAGCCTACAGGGTTTTTTTCCCCCAGCCAACTCTGTAGGTTAAACAGCTCTAACATTCCTGAACTTGACCAGAGTTGTGTATGAAGTGGTAACTTCCCACTGAGATGACACAGAAGACTATAATTGTTCAGGATGTTGTTGATGACACAGAGGCTGCAGAACACAACTGCTAAAATTGCTGGTGAGGACATCAGTTGCCAATCACACCTATGTTCTACTCCAGGTGTTCATTGTTTCTCTTTCTGGCTTGCTTTGCAGTTTAGTGATAGTATCAACTTGCATTTCGTTTCTAATCCAGATTTGTTTTTATTATTTTATTATTTATTTTATTGTTCCGTATTGATTTTATCACACACTCCAAGAATTACTTTAGGGCTGTTTATAAATATTTTATGAGATATATATCTCAATTTTCGTTCAGGAACTTAAGGCAGGATACATAACGCTTTGTGTTTTCCCACAATAACAGCTTCACCAGTTAAGCTGGGCTGAGACAGAAAGTGATTGGAGCTTCTCTGACCGACAGTGGATTTGAACAAGGTTTCCCCAGAGCCAGTAATACTTTAAAAAAAAAACCCAAACTGGTTTTCAGTCTGTAAAGATTCTCAGTCATCCAGGTCATGGTTGTCCCAAAGGTGCTTCAATGACCCTCTAAAAGGATGCAAAAGACCAGCTTGTCTGCAAGGAATATAAATCCTTCCATTCCCCACCATCCAGTCAGAGCTGAAGAAGCTTCTTGGATGAGAAGCGAAACGTCTTCAAAGAAAAATCAACCAAGTCCAGTTGCCTCCTGAAAAAGCACCTTTGGGACAGACTGGCTTTCAAATATTCTCTTTTAAAAAACATGAAAAGTAAACATGATTCCATATTTAGGTAACTAAACCCTTTATACCTCTCCTATCAAGTTTTACAAGTTCTTCATCTAAAGATAGTCCTCCAGTTACAACCCTACCTGAGCCTAGTAATTAAGGTCGTCATGATAGTTGTAAAGCAGGTTGATTTTATGACCTTGTTCCCCGTGGTTACTAAGCGAACACCACGGCTGTTTTCAGCAAAACTGTTACAAATTGTATGCATATGACTGTGTCCATAGATGCAGGCCAGTGCAATGCTAAGTGCCCAAAATACTGCTGGAGGAGGGTGTATGTCATGACTTCGAAACTGGGTTGTAAGCCCCTTTAGGAGGGTCCGTTGTAACTTCTAATTGTTATTAAACTATTAATTGTAGGTCAAGGACTACCTGTACTTCATAGGTTTTCTGCTGTTCTTGCCTTGTTGAAGATCATTTATCAACTTTAAGATGAGTGGACTTCAACTCTCAGAGTTCCCCACCCAACAAAGCTTGTTGAATTCTGGGAACTGAAGTCCATGCATTTTAAAGTTGATGAGGTTGACAAATACTGATCTAATATGATGTTTCTCAACCTTGCAATTTAAAGGTGTGCAGATCAGCTCTTAGAATTCCTTAGCAAGGAAGGCTAGCTAGGGAATCCTGGGAGTTGAAATCCACCCATCTTAAAGTTGCCAAGGTTGAGAAACACTGTTCTAAAAAATTAGGAAAAGATGAGCAAGTTATTGTTTCTGATGGAAAAGAATATTTGTAGCTCAGGGTTAAACTGTGAGATCCTGAACTTGGCTGTTTTCTTGCAGACATTTCATTATCAAACTAGGTAACATCATCAATACAAGCTCTTGTTTCTTTGCCATTTCTTGTCAACCAACTATTCACATGAGCCTCGGTGGCGCAGTGGTTAGAGTACAGTAGCAGAGGCTACTTCTGCTGACTGCTGGCTGCCTGCAATTTGGCAGTTCGAATCTCACCAGGCTCAAGGTTGATTCAGCCTTCCATCCTTCCAAGGTCGTCGGTCAAAGGAGGACCCAAATTGTTGGGGGCAAGAGGTTGACTCTGTAAAACCGCTTAGAGAGGGCTGTAAATCATTATAAAGCGGTATATAAGTCTAAGTGCAAGTGCTACTGTAAATCCATGTTTTACCTGGGATTAAAACACGTTCTTTTATTTGATCGGCAAACTGAGGCACTTACCATTTCGTTTCGACCAGTGATGCAAACAAGTACTCTTCACAAGTGCTTCGTCAACCTTCCCTCCGGACATGTTGTCCATAAACTGGCGTCCATGTTCCAATGCGAGATAGCAGTCGTAGCAACAGTCTCTTTCCTCAGCCCGTACCAGATTGCCCGTGGCGCCAACTTTGGGCAAGGGGTCTTGATCTGCTGCTCCAAATGGCGAAAACAAGTTGGTGCACTGGTCTTGCAGCAAAAGTATCAGCTCGTCTGGAAGCCGGTCCGATTCCTTCAAGCTTCCACTCTGCTCGATGGAAGCAGTGCGAAGGGCCTCAAAGCGTTTCTCCGCTTCTTTGCTGCATTCCGAATTGCGGCCCAAGATGTCTAACTCATCCTCGAGGAACAATCCCGAGCTGCTGCCAAATTTCCGATTCATGACCGCACTGAATCCACATGTACACCTGTACTGGGCTTCCTGGGTTGGGTCTGGAATGTAAACTCCGACGTCAGCACCTTTGATGTTCATGTTGCAAACGCAAATGCAACAGCTGTCAAAGTTACAGTCTTTGAAAAGATTCATCACCGATTCGGACAGAATGAGGGTCACGTAGAGGCTGTGCGCCTCAGGAATTGATGGGACCGTCGCCGGCTCGACCGAGCTTAAGGGCCTGCAGGTGGACGGGGTCGAGGCTGGCGAGTACAAATCGGAATTCTCGTACTTGACGGAGCCTTGCGCACTTGCTGGCCCACCCGCCCCGCGGGGAGTCCGAGGCGTCCTTGGAGTCCGGGGAGTTGGAAAGCGAGGGGTGGAAGGGGAAGGAAGGATCCCAGCGCCGCTGTTGCTTGGTGGGGCGCTGCTGGGGGGCATACCAAACGGGGTATGTGTCTGTGGAGTGTAGGCAGGGCCGTACTCTTGATCAACGGTGCTCCCGTCCCTGAAGAAGGAAAGGAAAAGGTTCAAGTTCAAGACTTTCAAAGAGTATGCATTGAAGCCAGTGGTGAAATATAAATGTTTTTACTACCGGTTCTGTGGGCATGGCTTGGTGGTGGAGGGTAATGTGACTGGGTGGGGGTGGCCACCTTTTTTTTTTTACTTTTAAAAGCATTTTTTCTACAACCACTTCAGTTGAAGAGGCTGTAAAAAATGCTTTTAAAAGGTTCTGACAATCCCAGCTAAGTTGCCTGATCGTCAGAACCTTTTAAAAGCATTTTCTACAACCTCTTTGGCCGAAGAGGTTGTAGAAAAAATGCTTTTAAAAGGTTCTGACGATCCCAGCTGAGCCGTGCGATCATCAGGTTTTTTTTTTTTTACTTTTAAAAGCATTTTTTCTACAACCTCTTCAGCCGAAGAGGCTGTAAAAATGCTTTTAAAAGGTTCTGACGATCCCAGCTGAGTTGCCTGATCGTCAGAACCTTTTAAAAGCATTTTTTACAACCTCTTCGGCGGAAGAGGTTGTAGAAAAAATGCTTTTAAAAGGTTCTGACGATCCCAGCTGAGCCGTGTAATCATCAGGTGTTTTTTTTTACTTTTAAAAGCATTTTTTCAGCCAAAGAAAAAATGCTTTTAAAAATAAAAAAAAACAAACTCTGATGATCGCACGGCTCAGCTGGGCATGGGCAGGCATTTTTGCTACCAGGTCTCCGAACCACCTGCCACCACTGCTACCAGATCGGGTAATCCAGTCTGAACTGGGAGCATTTCACCCCTGATTGAAGCCAATGGGACATATAGTGACCAAAGCATAATTATAAAAGAGTTATACAGGTAGTCTGATGACCCTAAGGGAAGTCTACCAAGGACAGGTCACCATCGCCTTAGAACCACCACTGAGCTCAACATTTCTGTTCTTAAGTGGGATATTTGTTAGGCGAGTTTTGTCCGATTTTGCTACCTTTCTTGCCACACTTTTTAAGTGAATCACTGTAGTGGTTACGTTAGTCACACGGTTGTTAAGTGAATCCGGGCTTCCCCATTGACTTTGCTTGTCAGAAGGTCGCAAAAGGAAATCACATCACACACACACACACAGAGGGACAGTGCGACCGACATAAATACAAACCAGTTGCCAAGTGCCTGAATTTTGATCACATGACCCCAGGGATGTTGCAACGTTTGTAAATGTGAAAAATGATCATAAAGTCACTTTTCCACTGATGTTTATGACTTTGAACAGTCACTAAACGAACTGTTGTTAATTCGAGGGCTACCTACCAGTACAGTCATAAGTCATGATGGTCATAAAGCGAGTCATCATGCGATTGGACCTGATTTCATTACTCTTTTTGAATCAGTCATTAAAGCAAATGGCACAGCAGTTAAGCAGTCGTTAATTGAAACCGTGGTTCGTTATAGAGTGTTTATTGCTGGAAACTGGAAATAAATGCTGGTTGCTGGCAAAGATACAGTAAATCATGGTCACATGACCATGGGATGTGGCAAGCAACTTACAGGTCAGCTGCAAGTATGACTGGTCATACATCGAGGACTAACTGTAAGCAGCAAGGAGGTGAAAGCAACGAACGATTCCACACCTCCTTGATGTGTTAAAACAACTTAATATATGTATCTTACATTAGCTTTCTCTCAGATAGTTTTAATTTTACAGGAATGCTATATTTTTAGTGCTTTGGGCGCTACTTTGATGAGAGAAAATATTATTGTTGCTTATTGATGTTAAAAAACAAGTAGGGTAATCAGTCTCAAACATTGGACAACTCGTAATTTAAAGATCTTTTTCAACGGAATAGAACATTTATACACATTTTTTTTCCCTATAAATGAGAAAAATATTGCGACACACATTCACACTCCACAGACCTAGCACTAATCAGACTTCCAGAAGTACAGAGGAATTCCTGGTTTGTCTTTACTCTTAATAGACTTCATGGCTTATTAAAATTGATAGAATTAAGCACCCCCAAGCTACTCCTTACACTGCAATCAAATTGTACATCTGTTAAATATTTTTAACAACAATGTTTAAATGGAGAAAAAAAAAATAAGCAATGATAAATTATGGTTTGCCATAAAGAAAAGATGGACTAAGGGGGACATGAGAGCAGTCTATTCCAGTATTTGAGGGGCTGCCACGAAGAAGAGGGCCTCTGTGGCTCAGACTGCTAATGCAGTCTGTTATTAACAGCAGCTGCCTGCAATTACTGCAGGTTCTAGTCCCACCAGGCCCAAGGTTGACTCAGCCTTCCATCCTTTATAAGGTAGGTAAAATGAGGACTCAGATTGTTTGGGGCAATAAGCTGACTTTGTATATAAATATACAAATAGAATGAAGACTATTGCTAACATAGTGTAAGCCGCTCTGAGTCTTCGGAGAAGGGCGGGATATAAATGCAAATAAAAAAATAAAAAAAAGAGGGGGTCAGAGTATTCTCCAAAGCACCTGAAGGCAAGACAAGAAACAACGGATGGAAACTAATCAAGGAGAGAAGCAACCTGGAACTAAGGAGAAATTTCCTGACAGTGAGAACAATTAATCAGTGGAACGACTTGCCTGCAGAGGTTGTGGATGCTTCATCACTGGAGGTTTTTAAGAAGAGATTGAACAACCATTTGTCTGAAATGGTGTAAGGCAGGGGTGTCAAACTCAAGGGTGCTTAGATCTGGCCCACGGGGCCGCCCTGGAAACAGCTAAAGACTGGCCTGCTGTGCCTCTGCCAATGAAAACGGGCTCCCAATCTCCGTTTTTGGCTAGGACAGCCTCTTGCAACCCCCTGCCAGCAAAAATAGAGCTCTGTTTTCACTGGCAGAGGGTTGCAGGAGTCCATCCCAGCCGAAAACGGAGATTGGGAGCCTGTTTTTGCTGGCAGAGTACTTGGGCTGCAGAAGCGCCCCTGATACGAGTGACGTTGAGCTGGCCACCCCCACTCCGGCCCCCTGAGGCCAAACACAACCCTGATGCGGCCCCCAATGAAATTGAGTTTGACACCCCCTGGTGTAGGGTCTCCTGCTTGAGCAGGGGGTTGGACTAGAAGACCTCCAAGGTCCCTTCCAGCTCTATTCTGACTGATTGACATAAATGTGAATTAGAGAATACACTTTCCAAGTGTCGTCATCACTTCGAAAGTGTTCAATAGACACTTAATAGAAACCTAAGCCTTGCTGAAACATATATGGATTCCGTAAAACGCAACCATGATCTTGGACCAATACATTTGTCGGAAGACAACGTGAAATCGTTTCTTAAGCTCGATGAAATCCTTTTATTATCTCATCTTAAAGAAACACTTACCCCTCTTTAATGAATGGCATTGTGGGTCCTGGCGGAAGCAAATCCAACTTGCCAACAGTCCAACTCTGCCGATAAACACACTCCTCTGGCAGTTTGATGGCAGGGAGACAGTGGCTTGGGAGAGTTTTCAGTGGGGCGAACATGGAACATCCCATGAAAGCTTGACTGTTCTCAGGCTTATAAACATAGGAATAATCCTGAAACACACACCAGGAAGAGCGTTTAAAAAGAGTTAGGAGTGGAAAGTTTAAACAGAAAGACTCATGGATTTCAGTTTCAAATGCTAGTCTGTTTTAATGATCAGTTGTCTCATCCCGGATAGGAAGCTGCAGGCAGTCCTCGCTTAGTGACCGCTGTCTTAATGTACATTCAAAGGTACAACAGCTCTCAATCCCCCCCCCAAAAAAAGTGATCCCAAAGATGCTTTTCAAAAGGCAACTGGATTTTTTGCATTTTAAAAAAAAAATGAAGAAAAAAACTTTGAAAACGTTTTGTTTCTCATCCAAGAAACTTATTTTCAAGAAACTGAAGAACTGAAGAAGCTTCTTGGATGAGAAGTGAAACCATTTCAAGGAAAAACAAAACAAAACAAGAAAGTCCAGTTGTCTTTTGAAAAGTACCTTTGGGACAACCATGACCGGGATGACTGAGACTCTCCACAGATATTCCCCCAAAAGCTACTTACCACCAGGTCCCAAACTTACAGCTACTGCAATGCCCCTGTGGTCATTCACCCTTATGTTGCAGTGCCCATCGGGAGGGTGGGGGGCTTTGGGAAACCCGGGGTAGGTAGGCCTGGGCCTGAACTAGGCCTCCGAAGACCTCCCCCACCCAAGGCAATCTGTACTCTGTTTAAATGACCTGCACTTTCATTTAACTGCTTCACCAGGGAGAACAGGAGCTGTGGATTGTTAAGCAAGGCCACCTCGTTTTACAGTCATCATGACATGGGACCATAATGGGCAGCCTCTATTAAGGTCGTATGTCGAGGACTACCTACACTGGGGTGGGGGTGGGGGATAGATACTAGTGGAATAAAAATGGGCTCCTATCTGAGCGTAGATAATGGCGAAGCTCTCATTTGTGGCAACATCTGTTTTCCCCCATTGCCAATGCACCTCCTCCACGTAAAATGCATTCACCTCATAACTGATACAGACAGGAGCTAAGTTAATATTTAATTTGAATGCAAGGCTGAAAAAAGTCAAAAGTTAATCAAACAAGCTGTTGTCACAGCTAATGAAACGTGAGTCCATTTCACTGTGCACCCAAATAAAGCTATGAAAAAAATCTCGTAATGGTGGCAGAAAAGAACACCACCAAAATGAATTCCAGGAGGGAAAAAATAAATAAAAAGTATTCAAATGAACAATCTTGGCTGTTTCAGGAGAAATGTACCGTTCAGAAAAACATTGTCTCTGACAATAAACCAACCAACCAAAAAACCATTAAATTGTCCTCCTCTGCCATTTTTGAAGATTAATCAAAACTAGACAGCATAATTAACATTCAAAGAGCATCCAAAGGGATTCCCAAACCTTTATTTCTGTAGGTTTGGGACTACAGAATCCCTCATCCACTTCAATCCTGAACTGAAGGCCACCAGTAACACCGTTTCCGTCTAGGATCGTTCCTCCGGGTGTGGTGTCCATGCTGCCATATTCCTTATTGTTCATATTCATGGGAGAAAATCCCATAATATGTTGCTCCAAAGATGGTGGCGTGGGATACATTTTATGAAGATCAGCTGTACCTGGTTTAGGTTCAAGTTATTTAACATGTTATTTTTCCTTCCACACATCAGGCTAAATAAAACAGTACAGCTGCTTTCATGGAATTACCATTCTGCATGTTTTACTCTTTTGGCTTCTGTTTAAAGGACCCAGGGGCCTACTAAGATGTATTAATTTTCTAAGGAGAGTTTTGCAAAGCTAAAGCACAGACATTTTTGAATCAGTCCTTTTAGGGCTCCTACATATTCAAATGGTTACACCTAGTCAATCTGCAAGGAAGCTCACAAATAGTATTAAATTCCACAAACCCACAATACTGCTCTCTCACCTGTGCTGGGACAACCAAAATAAATGGGATAAATAATTACTTGTCTTTTTTTTTTTATGTTACATAAGCTTAACCAAAAATTAGACAGAAATCAAGAATCTTCCTTCCTTCCTTTCCTTTCCTTCCATGTATTTGCCACCCATCTCACCACCAGGTGACACTGAGCAGCTTACAATTATACAGAAATTTTTAAAAAATGAAACATGATAAAAATGTTATGAAAGAAGCTTTCTCCCTTTCCCTTTCATTTCCCCCAACCACTAATCACTAAATATTTGTCGTTTGCACTGAAGATTGCTGCTTATATCTGTTTAAACCATTTCATTGTCATGTTTAATTATTCTTTTAACTCTAGAAATTCCAAAGGTGCTTTTTCCAAACGACATCTGGGATTTTTGGTCATTTTCCATTGAAAAGGTTTCGCTTCTTATCCAAGAAGTTTCTTCAGTTCTGAAGAAGAGGTTTCTTGGCTGAGAAGAAAAACATTTCATCCACTTGTCCTTTGGAAAAAGCTCCTTTGGGACAACTAATGACCTGGATGATTGAGAATCTCCATAGACAACTCTAGAAATCATATTCTAAATGTCTAAATGTGCTTTGCTGTGTTGTATGTTATGAATGAGAGAATCATTTCTGCTTAAATTTAGTTATGAAAATATACTATTACTTTGGCTTTTGCTGCCTATTCTCCAATTTTGGTCTCCCAAGGTCGTATCAACAACCAAATTTCATTTTTCCAGGGCAGAGAATAATTTATTCTTGCTGCTGTCATCATATATTTTAGTAAGTTATAATACTTTTCATTTATACATCCTTATAATGTATAATTACAGTATTCCTAATAGAAATATTTATGGTTTGAGGCCAAATTCCTGTATATTTCCTTCCAGATACATTTTTGCACGAACACCACGTGTAATAAAATGTTCAAAAGAATATTTTATTACATGTGGTGTTCATGCAAAAATATATGGCATGTCCAGCATTTATTATACATGATTTGTCCCTCTTGACAATCATTGATGGAGTTATATACCCTCTTTAAAACATTTTATACCAATTTTGCCTCAAATTATAGCTTGAGTGAATGTTATTGATTTTTTCACAGCTCTTCCCATTGTTCCACTATAATTACTTCATTGAAGTTTTGCATCAATTTTTAATTTGTTCCATCTCCACAACATATTTCAGTAACAATTTATAAATATATCCTAGGAAATGTTCCTGACTCGTATAAGTGCTTTGAATTCTGTCATCCTTCTCAGGGCCCATTCTTGAGTCTTGAGGTCATTTGTAATTCTTTCAGCAATTTGTAATTTATTAACTATGGTAAATTCCCAACTTTAGGAATCTTTCCATGTCTTAGTTTGTTTTTTGAAGCTGAATGTACCATATTAGTATAAATACCTAAAACTTGTTGTATCCTAACAAATTCAATTCTTTTCTTTTTCTGCTTCGTTGTACCATAACTACTTCTGAAGTCCATTGGTTACTTTTATCATTGACGTTCTACTATTTGGAGAATTTTATCCATTCTGTTATCCATAAGAAACATCTTGCTCAATAATATAATTTAAAGTTAGGAGTTTGAAGTCCACTTCTTCAAGCCTTGCAAAATTTTGAATCTTAATCTTGTTTTTGCTCCACCTCATATGAATCTGTGGATTGTTCTTTGCCAGTTCAGCAATACTTTATCTAAGATTATGCCAAAGGTGTTTTTTTCAAAGGGCAACTGGACTTGGTTTTTCCTTGAAGACATTTTGCTTCTCATCCAAAACGTTTCTTTAGTTCTGTTAGAATTGGTTCTTTTGGTTCTGTTTTTCTTGTCTAAACTATAGGGTAGAAAATCTGCCTTTATGTCGTTCTTTCTCTTGTTATGTTGTGTTATGCTAATTGTGCCTTCTTTGTAAACCCTGGGACCTCCTCCTACTTCAGTTGGCAGAAGTGATTTCAGCTCTCGGAGTTTTGTGTTCCACTCTTTCTTTCAAAACCTCAATTGCAAAATTAATTTGTCTTATTTTTTCATTGAGAAGTTAGAGCTATGCTTTCTGCAGGATGTTTTTCTCTGCCCTGTGTCCCTTCAGGCACAGGCTGCTGGGAATGAGTCTGTGTTGTCCACATCTCAAAAGCACAAATGGTTCCTGTAATCTGCCATTTTTCTGGAAATCCGTTCATACCCGCCGCCCCATTTGAAGGATGTTCATCCCAAAGTGTTCATTCCAAAGTGTTCGTCTCTAAGACTGGAATTTACTTCTTAGATCAGGGGTGTCAAACTCGATTTCATTGAGGGCTGCATCCGGGTTGTGTTTTACCTTGGGGCCAGGGGGCGGCATGGCCAGCTTGACGTCACCTGTGTTTGGAGGGGGGGCGTCTGTGGTGGCCTGAGCGCTCTGCCAGCGAAAACAGGCCCTCGCAAACTTCATTTATGGCTGCAATGGCCTCCTGCAACCCTCCGCCAGCAAAAACGGAGCCTGGGAGGAAAGCGTGCGGCCCTCCCGAGCGCCATTTTCACTGGCAGAGGCACTGCAGGCTAGTCCTTCACTGTTTCCAGGGCGGCCCTGCGGGCCAGATCTAAGCACCCTGTGGGCTAGATCCGGGCCCCAGGCCTTCAGTTTGACACCCATCTTAGATGTTTGAAAATTTTACTTTCTATGTACTCAGGTACTAATAAAGGAGAATATTTGTTGCTCGGGATTGAAATGAGGGGTCCTTGGTGCTCTCAGAGCTTGCTTGCTTTCTTGCAGACATTGCATTATTCAAGCTAGGTAACATCAGCCTGGCACTGATGATGTTACCTAAGTTTGGGCAATGAAACATCTGCAAGAAAACAAACAAGCTCAGAGAACACCAAGGCTTGAATACCTTATAACCTGGGCCAGGTTTCCCAATGTGGTGTCTTCAGGTTCAATTGGACTGCAACCTTCATAATTTTCTGCCAATGTGAGAAAACTGTCCTAGAACAGCATTTTTGCAAGCACCAACTAATGGGAACCATTTTGTTTTATTTTCATTTTAGTTGGTACCGTATCTACTTTCGTGAGAAAAGTTTCTCACTATCAAACCACAAAGATAACCCAAGAAAAAAACGTTAACACTAGAAGAAAGCAACTTACTTATGCATGACAATGGGTCCAGGTTTCCAGCTTTTGACTCTTTGCAACTAGACTTGTCATCTGTTCCATTCAATATTCGTTTAGAACCCGGCTAGGAATGAAAGAAAGAAAAATAAACATCCCAGGAGCATGAGTTCCAAATTGTAACACTGGACAATTTTTATTTTTTTTAAAATGTAAAATAATTAACCATTTTTTTAAAAAAGGCAAGCAAACAGCTGAGTTAATAAAACAGAATATCATCCAAATCCCATCATACATTAAAAGCTTCAATTATCTGCATATGTTCCTTTGACAACATCTGGGTAATTGTTTCTGCCTGGCCATTAAATTTGAGAGTAAAACAGAGAGAAAAATCATCAGCGTCTTCCCCAGGACCGCATATCGTTTATTAAGATGTATGGAGAGGATAGTGTGATGCTGAATATAACATCACTGATGCAGTAAATCAGTTGGAAGCAATTGGCCATCTAAAGAGATGGTTTCTTCTCAGCAGCACCAACTTCACTGGAAGAGTGACTTAAGGCAGGACAAGAAGCAACGGATGGAAACTAATCAAGGACAGAAGCAACCTAGAACTAAGGGAGAAATTTCCTAACAGTGAGGACAATAAACCAGTGGAACGGCTTCCCTCCAGAAGTTGTGAATGCTCCAACACTGGAAGCTTTCAAGAATACATTGGACAACCATTTGTCTGAGATGATGTGCTTGAGCAAGGACTAGAAAACACCCCCCCAAGGTCCCTTCCAACTGTATTCTGATCGATTGATATTATTAAATAAATATGGCTGCCTAAATCACACATTGCTGGTAGTTTACAACATTTAAAAATCCACCACATAAAAACCCATAAAGACATAAGAGAACAAATCCATCAGGACAAGATTCAGTAGCCCATCTGCATTTAAAAGACAACATCCACTCTTTTGAAAGCAGCAGCGTCCAGATTTTGGACACAGAGGACTGCTGGTTTGAAAACAGGGATCTCAAAGAGGTCATCTATGTCAAAATTGAGCAGCTGTCTTTTGGGGTGAAGATACAACATCATCTATCTCCAGTCTACAACAGTCCTTTCAGCAGTTCCAAGAAGGCTCCCATACACCCATTTGCACTACTCAAGGTGACCTTGAGACAAACCTCCAAGTGGCCTCAACAAGTCTCTAAAAGAATGCCAATCCTTCCATTCCCCATCATCCAGCTAGAACTGAAGAAGCTTCTGGGTTGAGAAGTGAAAAGTCTTCAAAGAAAAGACCAGAAAGTCCAGTTGCCTCTCAAAAAAAGCACCTTTGGGACAACCGTAAAATCCCACCCCACTCCCTATGGCAGCAGGAACAGATCACCATTTTTTTTTAAATTTACATTTATATCCCGCCCTTCTCCGAAGATTCAGGGCGGCTTACATTGTGTAAGGCAATAGTCTCATTCTATTTGTATATTTATATACAAAGTCAACTTATTGCCCCCGCAACAATCTGGGTCCTCATTTTACCTACCTTAGAAAGGAGTCAACCTTGGGCCTGGTGGGACTCGAGCCTGCAGTAATTGCAGGCAGCTGTGTTTATTATCACACTACTGTAAGGCTCCCAACCTTAAAAAGCTACTTACTGTTAGCTCATCTTCATCAGAGTTGAAGAGATTGTCAAGGTCAGTATAGGAGACAACCAGGTCATTTTCATGGAACAAACTAGTTGAAGCCGTGCGATTGTGAGGGGGATTACGCTGCGCGTCTATTGCTGAAAGAAGACCAAGGTTGAAGCTTCACTGTTAGGCATTATCTAAATTGTAACATTTCCACTGCAGGTTGTCACTTTATTAGAGGCTCTACTACCAAACAAACAAATACAGGTAATCCTCCACTTACAACAGTTCGTTTAGTGACCATTCAAAGTTACAACAGCACTGAAAAATGGCCACTTTTCAGAGCTACAACCTTTGCAGCAGCAACATGATCAAAATTCAGATGCTTGACAACTAGTTCGTATTTATGACGGTCACAGTGTCCCGTGCAATGGTGAATTCCATTTTTTTTTTACTACTGGTTCTGTGGGCGTGGCTTGGTGGGTGTGGCAGGAGAAGGATACTGCAAAATCTCCATTCCTCTCCTACTCCAGGGGAAGGATACTGCAAAATCCCCATTCACTCCCCATTCCTGGGGGAAGGATATTGCAAAATCTCCATTCCCACCCCACTCTGGGGCCAGCCAGAGATGGCATTTGCCAGTTCTCTGAACTACTCAAAATTTCCGCTACCGGTTCTCCAGAACCTGCTGGATTTCACCCCTGGTCATGTGACCCCCTTTTGGGACCTTCTGACCAGCAAAGTCAATGGGGAAGCCAGATTCACTTAACAGCCATGTTACTAACTTAATAACTGCCATGATTCACTTAACAACTGTGCCAAGGAAGATCGGAAAAAAGTCACTTAACAAATGTCTCACTTAACAACATAAATTTTGGCTTCAATTATGGTCATATTCACCTGTACATTCCTGTTACTCTTACAGATTTAATTTTTTTTTTTTTTTTACAATAAGCCAGCTAAACATTTTTTCTAAAAATTAAGAAATTTTACCTTGTTTCACCGAAGGGCTGAAAAGTGACATTGCATCTTCTCCAACATTGGGTGTTCCATCGTCAGGCTGTGAAAAAGGTAGCAGTCAGTAATAATAGTAGTAGTAGTAGTAGTAGTAGTACTACTACTACTAGTAGTAGTAATAATAATAATAATAATAATAATAATAATAATAATAATAATAATAATAATAATAATAATAATAATAATTTAATTTGTATACCGCCCTTCTCCCGAAGGACTCAGTAGCGCATGTGAAAGAAGGATATGTGGTAACCCTCCAAAAAACCAATTAGATTCTGCCATCCACTGAAACCGGCCACTTAGCAGAGCACTGCCTCGTTCATTGACAGTTGATTCCCTTTAAAGAGCTGCTGTATCAAGATCTTTTTACATGAAGATCTTTGAGACAATTTAAGATCTCTGTGCTCTACTCTCTCCGCTATGGTATCTTCAAAAGTTAAAAGGGCTAGAGAAGTAACCAGGCAGAATCACATATCAACAAACCTACTCTGTAAAATATTTTGTGCACAACCCTAAAATCTGAGAAAGAAACTTTTTTTCCTTCTTTTTTCCGGCTCTCTTCTTTTCTTTTTTTCCTCTTTCCTTTCCCTTTCCCTTTCCTTTCCCCCTCCCGCTTCCCTTTCATTCCTCCACCCTTTCCTTTCCTTTCCTTTCCTTCCCTTCCCTTCCCTTCCCTTCCCTTCCCTTCCCTTTTGCAATGGATGGAAATTAATCAAAGAGACAACCAACCTAGAACTAAGGAGGGACTTTCTGACAGAATCATTTAGCAGCAGAACACAAAAGGAAAAAAAAACTTTTAGCAGAAACGTATTCCATAAGAAGTGTGTATCCTGATCACAAGTTGATCAAAATCTTCCCAAGTCCCTATGCGTTTTGTATTGAGATATAAACATTTTAGATGGGACTAACAACTGATCCATATCTGACAGTTTTTCTTTTTGATGGCAGATGCTATGCTATGCTCTATCACTATTTGTATTTTTTAAGAAAACTTTGACATTCTAAACAAAATGCTGCTTGCAATTACTGCAAGTTCTAGTCCCACCAGGCCCAAGGTTGACTCAGCCTTCCATCCTTTATAAGGTAGGTAAAATGAGGACCCAGATTGTTGGGGTCAATAAGTTGACTTTGTATATAATATACAAATAGGATGAAGACTATTGCTAACATAGTGTAAGCTGCCCTGAGTCTTCGGAGAAGGGCGGGATATAAATGCAAATTTTAAAAAAAATCTAGTGGACTGATGAAACGTCTGCAAGAAAACTATGAAGCTCACACAGCACCAAGGCCCCCACAGTTCAATCCTAAAATGCAAATGTTCTCTTCTATTGATAGAATTAGTACGGATGTTGTGCTCCTGTTGTGTGCAAGCCATCACATTAAAATTCCCCCCCCAAAAAAGCCTAGATCCTTGATATTAATGCTTACTCTACTGCAGGGGTGTAAAACTCAAGGCCCAGGGGCCGGATCAGGCCTGCAGAATGCTTAGATATGACCCGCAGAGCCACCCTGGAAACAGTGAAAGACCAGCCCGCAGTACCTCTGCTAGTGAAACTGGCGCTCGGGAGGGCCACACACAGTCCTCCCAGGCTCCGTTTTCACTGACCGAGGGTTGCAGGAAGTCGTTGCAGCCGAAAACAAAACTTGCGAGGGCCCGTTTTTGCTGGCAGAACGCTTGGCCCATCACAGATCACCACCACCACCCTCGACACAAGTGATGTCATGCTGGCCATGCACATCCCGGCCACGCCCACTCTGGCCCCCCAAAGTCAAACACAACCGTGATGCAGACCTCAATGTAATCGAGTTTGACACCCCTGCCCTACTGGTTTATATCCTGATTTTTTTCCCCCCCACATACCTTGTGTTTTTTCCCAATTTCTCGGTCATTGTTTGGCCTGTCCTTTTTATCAGGAAATGGGAACTCTTCATCTCCATCAACAAATGCATATGGGTCCATTTCAAGTTCCTGCTCAGCTACTATAGCTGCTAGGTATTGGTTCTTGCTCTGGTACTGCTGTATCAATTCATCAGAGACCTTGAGAGGTTTTCTATATTGCAACATTAATCTACGGGAAAAGAAAAAGACAGAATGATAAGGCATACAAGTTGAAAATGCAAAATCCGTCTGTGATTAGCCAGTTAAGAAGGAAACAGTAACAGAGTTGGAAGGGACCTTGGAGGTCTTCTAGTCCAACCCCCTACTTAGGCAGAAAATCCTACACCACTTCAGACAAATGGTTATCCAACACCTTCTTAAGAACTTCCAGTGTTGGAGCATTCACAGCTTCTGGAGGCAAGTGGTTCCACTTGTTCCAATTGTTCTAACTGTCAGGAAATTTCTCCTTAATTCCAGGTTGCTACCGGTATTTGAATAACACAACACCTTGGGTTCACAAAATTCATTTCCTCCAATGTAGACACAGTAATTTTACTGTATCAAAATCTATACTTTTAAAAACGGCCATCCTAGTTAAGATTCTATTCTTATAAAATGATTAGTATTTAGTATTTATTAAATTTCTATACCGCCCTTCTCCTGAAGGATTCAGGGCGGTTTACAGCCAACATAAAAACAATATTTATAAACAGAATTAAAAGACAATATACAAATCTAATTCAATTTGGCTAGTACCTATTAAAAATTATTCAAAAACAATGATAAAACTCCACTTAAAACAATAGTATCTTAGGCCAACCCTGCTAAGTGGAATAAAGGAGGAGAAAGTGAGTAGCCCTTTTTTCCTTCCCCCCCCCGTTTCCTTTTCAGCAGCTAGTATTCAGATAAAAATCTATCTCCATTTGTGTCAATAAAGCTACTAAAGAATTGTGATGTGTATCATACAGCTTGGGAATCAGCACTGACACCTGTTGGAAGACTGACTGATTTCCCCGTTTAGCAGATTACAGTGTAATTAACACAGAATTTCCACACTGGGACACAGTTATTCCCCAAGTGACCTGATCTGAGAAGTGTGTATAAAAACTCTGCTATTTATTGAAAAAGTTGAGCATCCCCTTCTGCTGTTTTATGATCACAACACCGAACATTTTCAGTTAGTACAACCAGGATTAAAGGCAATATTGGAAATGTATTCAAATACTATATTATAGTCAGTCCCCTGGTTTTTCTGGAGGACCATTCTAAGAAGATTGGCATTGGTGATCTAATTCCACTACCACCAGTAAGCAATCTGGGTTTGTGGGGTCCTTGGTGCTGTCTGACCTTGGTGGGTTTCCTGGAGATGTTTCATTACCCAACTAGGTAACATCATCAGGCTGAGCACTGATTATTAATTAGCACTCAGAGAGCACCAAGGACCCATAGAGGTCAATCTCTGAGTTTATAGAGCAGTGATGGTTAACCTTTTTGGCACCGAGTGCCAAAAGCAAGCAAGCGCACACGCACCCATAATGCAATGTGTGTGTAACTCCCGCGCATGCACCCCACGCCCACGCATGCTTGTGCATCTCCCGCATGCTCCCCACCCCTAAACATGGACGTTAGAGACCCGAAAACCAGTTGCTTGGAGGGAGACGCGCATGCATGTATGCATGGCGGAGCTGAGCTGGGGCGATGGCTTGCAAGCCCGCAGAGAGGACTTTGCATGCCACCTGTGGCACACGTGCCATAGGTTCGTCATCACGGTTATAGAGATTCTCAGTCATCCAAGACATGGTTGTCCCAAAGGTGCTTTTTCAAGAGGCCACTGGACTTTCTGGTTTTTCTTTGAAGACATTTCGCTTCTCATCCAAGAAGCTTCGTCAGCTCTGACTGGATGGTGGGGAATGGAAGGATTTAGACTCCTTGCAGACAGCTGGACAGTTGCATTCTTTTTAGAGAGTCTTTGAGGCCACCTGGAGGTTTATCTGTGTTTATCTTCAGGGTCACCTGAGTGGCACAAATGGGTGTGGAGCCTTCTTAGAACTTCAGTGTTGTGGACTGAAGATAGATGATGTGGTATCCCTGCCCCTCTGTTGAGGGAGGGATGCTCAATTTTGTCATAATGGCCTCTTTGACCCGTCTTCTAAGCTAGATTCTGAGATGGCCTTAATCACTGATTGCTTATTTGTTCCCTTGCGTTCCATTCCATTCCTGGAATGGAATGCAAATGACCAGCTGTTTGCAAGGAATATAAATCCTTCCATTCCCCACCATCCAGTCAGAGCTGAAGAAGCTTCTTGAATGAGAAGCGAAACGTCTTCAAAGAAAACCAGAAAGTCCAGTTGCCTCTTGAAAAAGCACTTTTGGGACTCTGAGCTACAAATATTTTCTTCTACCAGTACTGAACTAGGTTCCTTGTCTAAAGCAGAGGTCACCAACCTTGGCAACTTTAAGCCTGGCGGACTTCAATTCCCAGAATTCCCCAGCCAGCTTTGCTTTCCCCAGCCAGGCTTCAAGCTGCCAAGGTTGGAGACCCCTGGTCTAAAGACTAGAAATTTCTACACTAACACTGAATCAGGAGAGTATCTACCAGTTTTACGTTCAGCTTTAAAATAAAATAAACGTGAAGAAAGATCTCACTGCATTTCCTATACCAGTGATTCCCAAAGTGTGAGCCGCGGCTCCCCAGGGAGCCGTGCTATTGTCATGGGGGCGCCGCGGAATATCCGCGCCCGCTGGGTCTGGCGCTGATGCGCCATTTCTGGGGCGTCTGGTGCGCATGCGCAGTTGCAGGTCGGATTTCCGGGGGAGCCGCGGGCGAAAAAGATTGGGAACCTCTGTCCTATACAGTATCATTAGAATTGCCCCACATTTTTAAATAGATCATGGCAAATGAGATACTTAGTAGTGTCCCAGATAATGGCCAAAAAAATAAGAGATACAATCAGAATTTTAAAAGACTCTTTTTAACTCCCAATGTGAAATCAGTAAAAGATTTAACTAAACAACTAGGTATAGGTAGCCCTCGACTTACAACAGTTCATTTAGTGACTGTTCAAAGTTACAACCGCAATGAAAAAAAATGACTTAGGGCCATTTTTCACACTTACGGCCGTTGCAGCATCCCCACAATCACGCAATCAAAATTCGGATGCTTGGCACTTGACTCATATTATGACGGTTGCAGTCTCCCGTAGTCATGTGATCACCTTTTGCGACCTTCTGACAAAGCAAAGTCACCAGCTTTGGTGAAAACCAGCTGCACTTAACAATCGTGTTACTAACTTAGCAACCGCAGGGATTCACTTAACAACGGTGGCAAGCAAGGTTGTGAAATGGGACAAAACTCACTTAACAACTGTCTCACTTAGCAACAGAAATGTGGGGCTCAATTGTAGTCATAAATCGAGGCTACCTGTCTAAATGTACTCTTAAATCCAACAAAAAAAACAGTCTTGTACTTCTCTCCTCAAAAATAATATTACCTACAATTGAAGAATGGACACTTAAAGTATCAAATCTGGCAGAAATGGCAAAAATCTCTGCTTATTTGAAAGACTATACACAAGAAAAATATATTTTAGAATGGAAAATGTGGATTGATTATATTCAAAATAAGTATCAGATAAAAAAATATCAAATAGCATATGAGTAAATTTAGGAAATATTTTGTATTAGATATATTTCTGAAGGAGAAGGGAATTGAGAGTGTGATTAAGTGTGGAGTGACTAGAGATTATAATTTAGGAATTATTTTAGATTATGATTGTTAGTTTTGATACCCTGCATTTTGTTCTGGGAAGTCGGGGTGGGGGGTGGGGGGTATGGGGGAGGGGAATTGGGGGGTTGAGGCTAGAGATGGAGTGATGGTGAATGTACAGGGATTATTGAAGATCTATAAATATAATTAATGTAGGGTCGGGTCTGCCCAGTTACCATTTTAGAACGGTGGGGAGGGAGAAAAGAGAGAGTAGGAGGTAGGAAAGAGGAGAAGAGGAAGGAAGAGGGGTAGAAGAGGGAGAAGGAGTGTAGGGTGGAGGGAGGAGAGGATGTAGATAAGAGAAGGAGAGGAAGGTTTGGAAAGTAAAAGAAGGTAGAAGAGGGAAGAGTGTTAAAAAGGGGGGTGATGACTGGGCAAGCCCGACTAATTGTATATAACTGTACATTGGATGAATTATTTGATATGATTGTAAAAATAAAACTTTTTTATAAAAAAAATAAAATAATGAAGCTTATATCCTTTCATCTGTCTCTATTTTCATATTGTGCTGTGGCAACAAACAGCTGCAATCATCAGCTACCACTGAAGTATTCTAACACAAGAGAACTGCAAGGGTTGTGTTTTTGTTTTTTGGGTTTTTTTTGCCAATTCATTTCAAGGAAATGTGGTTCTTTTGAAATTCGGAGGCAATCAAGGACAATTAAATTCGTCATTTGTTAACAAGGGGGGTAGATTATAGATAGCTTGCAAGGAAACTGTCAAATCGGTTTTGTGAATAATGGAAATAAAGAGAAGATGTGATCCTGCAAAGAACAGAACAGAAGAGAAATCTGAACAACATCCCTCTTCTTGATCATGTCTTCGGTTCTCATGAAAACATTTTAGATACACAAGTGATATGTTTTGAACATATACACTAGTGGCTAAAATCGTGGAAACCTTTTGGGAAAAGTGTATTTTTGAGGTTTGATGGCTAATAACACCACTTTTTTTTTTTTTTTTGGAGTTTCAAGATAATCCCATTCCACTGGTGGAATGGCCTGGGAATAGCCCAGACCTTCACCCAATTGGAAATCTATGGAGCCAACTAAAGAAACTTGTTAGTCAGAAGCGACCCAGCAATAAAACCCAGTTAATAGAAGCAATCCTTCAATCTTGGTTTCGCATTAGAACAGCTGCGGAACTAAAAGACTTGGTTCACTCCATGGGAAGACATTGTAAGGCCCTAATTCATGTGAAAGGTTACCCAACAAAGTATTAATTGACATGGGGATCATTTTTGTGTATCTCATTTTTTCTACGGTGATCATTTTTGTATATCTTGTTTTTTCTACATGTTTCACTTTTCTTCTTTATACTGTAACTGCTATTCTAATAGCAAATCCTTCATAAAAGTTATTGCATTACATCCTTGATTAAATTATTTTTCCATTGACATATAACTTTATGGTACTACTCCCAAAAAAAGTGGTGTTATTAGAAAATACACTTTTCCCAAAAGGTTTCCACAATTTTGGCCACTACTGTACAGGAAAACTTAAAAGCATGAATAAGCTGGAATTGATAAAAAAATAGGTTGGATACAATTAAATTACAGAGCCAATTTTCTACAGGGGGTTGTGAAAAAGCCCCAAAGGCAATACAGGTAGTCCTCGACTTGCAACCATTTGTTTAGTGACTGTTCAAACTTAACAACAGCACTGAAAAAAAGTGACTTAGGACCGTTTTTCAGACTTACGACCATTGCACCATCCCCATGGTCAAGTGATCAAAATACAGACGCTTGGCAACTAGCATGTGTGTTCATGACAGCTGCGGTATCCCTGGGATCATGTGATCCTCTTTTGTGATCTGCTGAAGTCAACGGGGAAGCCAGATTCACTTAATGACTGTGCCACTAACTAAACCACTGCGGTGATTCACTTAACAACGGTTATGAAAAATTATGGCAAATGGCAGGAAAAGTTGTAAAAAGTACCAAAACTCACTGAACAACTGTCTTGCTTAGCAACGGAAATTTGGGGTTCAATTGTAGTCGTACATCGAGGACTACCTGTAGACTGAGCCAAGCAAGAACAGACCAGTCTGTCGTTTCTTCCTGTCTCCCTTCCACTGTCACAGGCCACCCCCACCCCCCTCTTATAAGACAGACCCAGCCCTACACGGGCCATCCGGACCTGAATCATACGTGGTACAGATTCAGAAAAGCAGAAGAGATGCAATGGCTCATATTCACACAGCAGTCTGTCGCAAACCCTTTTGATTTTAAGGTTTTGAAGTTAATACAGGTTTACAACAATTCCGTTAAGTGTCCGTTCAAAGTTACAATGGCACTGAAAATAGTAACTTTCGACCAACTTTTTACACTTATGACCAGCATCCCCTTGGTCACGTGATCAAAATTCAGACGCTTAGCAACCGGCTTACATTTATGATGGTTGCGGTGTCTGGGGGTCACGAGATCACCTTTTGCAACCTTTCGACATGCTAAGTCAAGGGGGAAAATGGATTAACTTCAACTGTTACTAACTTAACAACCGCATGGCAAGAAAGTAAAAATAGGGCAAAACTCACTAACAACAGTCTTGCTTAGCAACAGAAATTTTGGCCTCAATTGTGGTCGTAAATCAAGGGCTACTTCTACACTTCTTTATCAACATTATAATGGTTCAACCACCAGGACCTCAGGATTACAGATTTCATAATTTCTCAGTGAAAAAATTAGTCAAGAACAAAGCAAATCAGTCAATATTCATTCATTCATTCATTCTCTCTCTCTCTCTCTCTCCCCCTCCCTCCCTCTCCCTCCCTAATGGAGACAATGAAGAGCAGTCTGGCTATCCAAAGGTATTGGTTTATTACCTAAAGGTGACTGGAACCTTGAGAGATTGTGTCTGTATTATCTTGGAGTTTATGATTACAAGTGGGGGGGGGGGGGGGAGAGAAGGATCAAAAGGGTAGACAGTACCGGACTTCAGAAGAATAGATTTTCATCAACTGAAAATAAAAAATAAGGTAGGTTGGATCCAATGTTTAGAAATTTCGAAGGCAAAAGCTATCTGGAAAATCTTCCTGAAACAAAACACTGAAGATGCAATTACAAACAGTTCCTATTAAAAGGGAAAACAGGAGACATCTAAATCAACCAGGTGCATATACCCAGGGATATCTACATTGCCAAAAAGAAAAATACAGATAGAGAAAATGGAAGTGTAACCAAGAAAGAAAGAAAGTAGAAAGTAATTAACAGAAACTACAAGGATTCTAAAAAGACAAAATCTCAGAATAAGCTAAGGTTAGAGAGAAATTTCTACACCTTCAGAAACAAGTAAGGCAGAATGGTTGTATGCCATTCTATTGTGAAGGGAAAAAAGGGGTGAATTGATGGGTTATAACACAAAAGCAGAAGGTATTACAGGTAGTCCTTGACCACAATGGAGCTCAAAATTTCTGTTGCCTGATGGCGCCATGGGTAGAATGCAGCATTGCCGACTAATTCCGCACAGAGTCTGGAGTTCGATTCTGAGAAGGATCGAGGCTGACTCAGCCTTCCATTGTTCCGAGGTCACTAAAATGAAGAGCCAGATTGTTGGAGGCAGTATCAGGGGCTGCCCCAAAGAAGGAAGAGTCAAGCTATTCTCCAAAGCCCCTGAAGGCAGGACAAGAATTAACGGATGGAAACTAATCAAAGAGTGAACCAACCTAGAACTAAGGAGAATTTTTCTTTCAGTTAGAATAATTAATCAGTGGAACAACTTGCCTCCAGAAGTTGTGGATGCTCCAACACTGGAAGTCTTTAAGAAGAGGTAGGACAACCATTTGTCTGAAATAGTATAGGGTTTCCTACCTGAGCAGGGGATTGGACTAGTAGACCTCCAAGGTCCAACTTCCAATTCTGTTATTCTGTTAATATATTGACACTGTAAACCAACCAGAGAATGCTGTAAAGCAATATATAAGTGCTACTGCTATTTATGACCGTGGCATTCACTTAACAACCACCATAAAAAATAAAAAACTCATAAAATCAGGCCCAGTCATTTCGTGACCTGCTTAAAGACCACTACAACGGATAACCAAAATTGCAAGCTCAATTACGATCGTTAAGTCAAGGACTGCCTGTACCATTGTAATATTTCTAAAATTAATGCAAGCCAGGCCAATGTACACACAGACCATTGTGCGAATCAATCAGACATGCAAAAGTTTGAAAATATCACAGATATGGACTCCGAGCTCAAACTTCAGGTGCGCTTACTCTGTAGCTGAAGGTACATTGTCCAACGCTGCAGATCCCATAGGCTCGTCCCGGAATTTTTCACTCGGCAGCGGTGGCGGCAAAAAATCCACATCTTTTTTCTTTGGAACCTTGTAATACTTCCACATGGAATCTGCGTCTTCTTCCTCCAAGTTCACTGCGGCCCCGACGTACATCGTGGGTTCTACGACGTCGGGAAACGTGGCGGGGAAATTCTGGGATAAGCCTTCTATCCTATCTTCCATGGCTTTTGAAGGAACCAAAGGATCGGGAGTCGACATTTGATAGAAATGTTGGCTCTGGGGCGTGGAAGGCGTTTTGGTTGCCCCCTCGTCCGCCGCGTCGCATGGGTGAGGACTGAGGGGCGGTGGCTGTGGGGAACTCGCAATTTCCGTGGTGTGCATCTGAGGTGTCTTTGCGACCTCGTTAGTTCTGAGGTTTGAAAACCTCACTTGGCTGTCGGTGGTGGGGATTACCAGCCGCTGATTGGCTGAGTCGGCCTCCAATATAACCTCGTCGCTGATGGACACGCGATGGTGAAACGGGGTTAAGGGACGCTTCTGGGGTTTGTCTCCTTTCTCTTGCTTCTCGTTGGCCTTGTGCTTTGTCGCTGGCTGGGGTTGCTGGCCTGCGGGAGGCACCGGCCCCTGCTGAACTGCGAGCCTTGGTTTGAGACTTTTGTGCCTGAAGGGAGGTAGAAAGATAATGGGATATAGGTCATCCACATTTCAGCTGCCAAATCCCACGAGTTAAATAAACAGGTCACAAAAGGAAAATCAATCAACGGATACATAAACGTAAACACGGAGCCAGGAGGGCTGTTTGGTTTCACTGCTAATTAGAGCTATGAGTAGGGAGAGAGAATGGTCACATGATCACCTTTTGTAACTTCACAAGCAAAGTCAATGGAGAAGCCAGATTCACTTTTACAACCATGTTACTAACTGAACCACTGCCATGATTCACTGAACAATTGTGGCCAGAAAAGTCGTGAAATCAGGCAGAACTCGATTGTGCTTTTAAATGTGGATCTGGTTGTTGCCACCTGACAGCCCTGCAATGAAGAAAGGCCCCCAAAATATGAAACAGCACCTAGAACCGGGTTTGCACAATACTGCACACGGACTCCACTAAAACGTCTTGATGAACCAGGCCACTGCATTAATCCATTTATTTGGGGAGGGAGGGGCATATTGCATGTAACATAGCAACTGTGTTTCGTTAACCCAGGTTTCGGGTTTCACAGGTTGCATGAACCCGGTCAGAGTGGTAGACGACAGGTGCAGCGGCAAACAGGCCTGACGTCAATATGTGACAGAAAAGGACATGACAGGGCCAACTGGGCCTGACTGCTCACCACAGCATTCTTTCTTTCTCTCTTTCTTCCTTCCTTCCTTTCTTTCTTTCTTCTTTACATATCTAATATAGTCAGAGGGCAGCCAGCTGGAAATGTACATAATTACAGACGCTCATTTTATTCCTTTCAGTATAAATATGCCTTTTCTTAACAAAGCGATGCAGGGTCGCCCTTAGGGGCCTTGTCAGAGCATGAAATTCTCTGTCTAAAATTACCCAGCTGCACTCCTGCGTCATAAAGAGATTTAAAACCAAGACAAAACAGGAAAGAGAAGGGGCTGTCGAATACCCAGCTTTCGTTCTTGTCCCCTTCCTTCCTTTCCTTCCTTCATTGTGGGTTGATAGGGTTAGTCATTACTACAGATACTCCTCAACTTACAACCATTCGTTTGGTGACTGTTGAAAGTTACACTGAATAAAGTGACTTATGACTACCCTGTTTCCCCCAAAATAAGACATCCCCTGATAATAAATCCAATCGGGCTTTTGAGCACATGACAATAAGGCCAAGCACTTATTTCAGGGTTCAAAAAAGTATAAGACAGGGTCTTATTTTCGGGGAAACACGGTAGTTTCTGACTTATGACCGTGGTATGATCCCCATGGGTATGTGATCAAAATTCAGGTGCTTTATGACAGGGGTGTTTAACCTTGGCAACTTCAAGCCTGGAGGACTTCAACTCCCAGTATTCCCCAGCCAGCTTTGCTCCAGGCTTAAAGTTGCCAAAGTTGTAGACCCCTGCTTTATGACACTTTCAGGTATTTATGATGGTTGCAGTATCCCGGAGTCATGTGATCCCCTTCTGTGACCTTCTGACAAGCAAAGTCAATGGGGAAGCCAGATTCACTGACCGACCATACTACTAGCTTAACAACGGCAGTGATTCACATAATAACTGTGGCAGGAAGGTTGTAAAATGAGGCAAAATTCATTTAAGAACTATTTTGCATAGCAACAGAAAGTTTGGGCTCAACTGTGGTCATAATTCGAGGACTATCTGTACAGGTAGTTCTTAAGTTTATGACAGTAATTGGGATTGAGAACACAGTCGCTGAGTTAGTTCTCGATTCCCGACATCATTATAAAGTACAATGTCACTTGACCCCCGTTGATTTATGAGAGCATTTCCGGCAGCTGTGATTGTTAGGTGCGGTGTCACAACCCTTTGCAATCTCCTGCTACCTTGGCTTCCCCACTGAAGTGTCTTAGCGCTGGCTGGCAGCGAAAATAGGAAATGGTGATCATGTGACTGTCGAGCCCAGCTCCGGTCGACACATGACACTACAGGGATACGGATCATGGGAGCAGCCCCTAATCAAAGATCCAAAGGGATGACATATCAAGGACTTGTTTGAGGGCTGCAGGGATCTGTGTTTGGCAAGCATGGGAAAGGAATCAACACACTGGTGGCCGGGATAGAGGGAGATGAGGGCTGGGCGTTAGGAGGAGCTGCTTTAGTTCTGGGATTTAGTAGATGACGTGGCAGCTGAGGCTGTCAGAAGAGGAGGGAGAGAGCGGCCGGGCGTCCAATCAACAGAGCAGTTCAGCCATGGGGGCGGGGCATGAGCAGAGCGGGATGTTTAAAAGGGGCTAGAAGCTCTCAGCGCTGACTTTATACAGAGAGACCTCGACTTTTACTGAGACCTGGTTTGTAGCAGACCCAATAAACGAAGTCACTATCGGAAAGAAAACCAAGTTGGCTTGTTTCTTCTCAAGCCACACAACTGTGGCTGAGCTAGCCGAGAGGAAGCTCTCAGCACTGACTTCCTCTCGGCTAGCTCAGCCACAGTTGTGTCAGACGCAATGAGAAGAAACAAGCCAACTTGGTTTTCTTTCCGATAGTGACTTCATTTATTGGGCCTGCTACAAACCGGGTCTCAGTAAAAGTCGAGGTCTCTCTATATAAAGTCAGCGCTGAGAGTGACTTTCACCATCGTAAATGCCTGCTGGTTTCCTAGCACCAAAAAATATGATCACATGACCGTGGGGGCGTTGCGACAGTTGCAACTTCAAGGACCCATCAGAAGTCTCCGTGTTTGGTACTTCAAATGGTCTCTGAATGAAGGGTCGTTAAGCGAGGACTACTGGTAACCGTCTGATGGGAAAGAATCTAGATGGAGGCATCCAAAAAGCAATAACTAAATAGAGATTATAAATAAGGACGAATACACAGTTTCATCTGAATCAAGTCCAACTTTTTGTCATCTCACAGGCAAGCCCATGTGGCTTACTTGGCAACTACAAGTAGTCCTCGGCTTACGGCCAAAATTGAGCCCAAAATTTCTGTGGCTAAGCGAAGCATTTGTTAAGTGAGCTTTGCCCCCATTTTACAACCTTTCTTGACACAGTTGCTAAGGGAATCATTGTAGTTATTAAGTTAGTAAGAAAACTGTTAAGTCAAGCTGGCTTCCCCATTGACTTTGCTTATCATAAGGTCGCAAGAGAAGATCACATGACCCCGGGATACCGGAACCATCATAAAAAGGAGTCAGTTGCCGAGCGTCTGGATTTTGATCATGTGACCATAAGGATGCTGCAATGGTCATTAAACATGAAAAATGGTCATAGGTCACTTTTTTCAGTTCCATTGTAAGTTTGGACAGTCACTAAATGAACTGTTGTAAATCCAGGGCTACTTCTTATTTTAATAAATTAAATTAAATTAAATAATTTAACCCTAACCCTAACCTCCCAGTTTAGTCAACAGCCCTACCATTATCTAATGGTTTTCCATTCCGGTACCAATCCGATCCGATCCTGATCACTCTCTGGAGATCAGCAAAATTTGGCTGATTTCAGGTAGTCCTCGATTTACAGCCATTCATTCAGTGACCATTCAAATTTACAACGGTGATTAAAAAAGTGACTGATGCTCAGTTTTTCACAGTTCTGATGTTGCAGCATCCCTGTGGTCACGTGATCAACATTCAGCTGCTTGGCATGTATTTTTAGGGCAGCTGCACTTTCCCTGGGTCATGTGATCACCATTTGTATCCTTCCCTTCTGATATGCAAAGTCAGTGGAGGAAGCCAGATTCGCTTAGCGATCGTATGATTCATTTAACAACAGCTGCAATGATTTGCTTAACAACTATGGCAAGAAAAGGCCACAGAATGGAGCGAAACTCCCTTCACAACTGTCCTGCTTAGTAAAGAAATATTTGGCCTCAATTGGCATCATTAAGTTGCCAGTTACCTGTTTGTCTCATATCTTACTTTGAGAAATTGACACATTTAAACTGATCGTGCTGGCAAGCCATTAGCTTCTTACTGTTTCGTTATTTCATAGAATAGAATAGAATAGAATAGAATAGAATAGAATAGAATAGAATAGAATAGAATAGAATAGAATTCAGTTCAATTCAATTCAATTCTTTATTGGCCAACTGTGATTGGACACACAAGGAATCTGTCTTCGGTGCATATGCTCTCAGTGTACATAAAGAAAAAATAAAATATATTCATCAGTAAAATATATTCATACAATGGACCCTAAAAGGCCTTTGCCTGTTTTCACCTATCAGGTTCTCCTACCTGGAACATGTGCAATTGGCCCTCTGTGCAGCTTCAACGAAATCCCAAAATCCCATTTTCTCAATTGTCTCCTCTTCACATAAGCCGTTCGATGTAGCAGAATACTTCCTTCTATATTGCATTCAAGGAGAAAAAAATATTCTTTAAGTATAGGAAAATGTATTTAAGAAGGCACTAAACTACTACTGGTCTTCTATAGCTCTACTGGAACTAAAATTTCTAGTTTGTTAACTAGGAGTTCTAGGACTTAACAACCTCCATTCATTTAGAACAAGGGTAGTCAACCTTTTTATACCTACCGCCCACTTTTGTATCTCTGTTAGTAGTAAAATTTTCTAACCGCCCACCAGTTTTACAGTAATGCGCCGTGTATCATCATCTGCGCATGCCTCTCGCGCATCATGGATTGGGTTTGCAGCAGGGCGCCGGCTACCAGCTCTGCTTGTCTGTTATAGCTGGGTAATGTGGGGGGAAATGCGCGAGCTATTCTGGGATGAGGCTCTTTTGTTTGCAGTCGCACTATAGCACCATTTAGTTACACTTACGTAACATGAACTAAACTTATGCGCGGGTGATACAAATAGTACATTTTCAGAAATTTAAATTGTCACAGGGAATTTTATGAAAACCTAACGAAAATGTTTTTAAATAATGCTATGAAAAATTTTTTAAAAGTCAATTAAATTAAAAAAAGGAAAGTGCTTCAGTATCAGACAAAACCCCTACTGCCCACCATGAAAGCTGGAACGCCCACTAGTGGGCGAGAGGGACCAGGTTGATTACCACTGATTCATTTATTTATTAAATTTTTAAATTTAGAATCTGATAGATTCAGAAGCTATCATGTGTCTCACGAGCCCATAACAAAAAATTATCACCCAAGTATATATCATTTGTCACTGTTTTTTTATCATGAGCAATTAACAAGTAAATTGTATAAGTAAATAGTAAAAAAAAAATTGTAAGACTTCAGTTCCGCGGAATAGTCACAATTTATAATCAAATTAAATAATTGCAAACAAGCACTTTGTAGTTAGTCTGTGATTCCTATGACAGTTAATCGAAAAGGATATTCAATAATCAATAACAGAGTTGGAAGGGACCTTGGAGGTCATCTAATCCAACCCCCTGCTCACGCAGGAGACCTATAAGAGGATTCAAACCGCCGAACTGCTGACCTTTCTGATGGACAAGCTCAGCACCTTAGCCACTGAGCCACCTAGCCAGGCATTTGTACCTCAGGGTTGAACTGTGGGGTCCTTGGTGCTCTCCGAGCTTGGCTGTTTTCTTGAAGATGTTTCATTACCAAACAAGGCTACATCATCAGCGATAGGAGGAGGAGTGGGGTTTGCTCTCTGCTTGCCCTGTCAATGTTGGTGGGAGTGCCCTTAGATGGTTCTTTGATTAGGCTATTGTTTATTGTTTGACTGTTTGTTGCTGGTTGTTCCTTGATTGGGATATTATTTACTGCTTGATTGTTGGTCTGGTGTTAATCCTGGTGTTAATTTCTGATTATCTGAGCGTCAACCAAGCTCAGAAAGTACCAAGGACCCCAAAGAATATAGTTCTGTCTAAGGTAAGGACATCATTCTGGGAGAACAGTCCCATTTGGGGGAAATGAGGTAGGCTCAAGCTAGAAATTATTTTTTATTTTTTATTTTTGATGATGATGATGATGATGATGACAGTATACATAGCAAACGAGATAATTATGCTGGATTTCGTATCACAGATCACTAGTCAAACACTTCCCAAGTGTTTCGGACTGTGTGATGTATCGGCGAATTATGCGAGCAGATCCCAGTAAGGTGGCCTTCTGCAGCTGACCAATGGTGATCTTGTCAGCACCAATTGCTTTTAAGTGGGCCTCTGGTGGCTCAGCAGACTAAGTCTGTCTGTTATTAACACAGCTGCCTGCAATTACTGCAAGTTCAAGTCCCACCAGGCCCAAGGTTGACTCAGCCTTCCATCCTTTATAAGGTAGGTAAAATGAGGACCCAGATTGTTGGGGGCAATAAAAGTTGACTTTGTATATAATATACAAATGGATGAAGACTATTGCTTAACACAGTGTAAGCCGCCCTGAGTCTTCGAAGAAGGGCGGGATATAAATTCAAATTTTTTTTAAAAAGTGCTTGCCTAGGTCTTTAGGCACAGCTCCCAGTGTGCCGAGTACCACTGGAACCACCTGCACTGGTTTATGCCAGAGTCTCTGCAATTTGATTCTCAAATCTTGGTATCTGGTCACTTTTTCAAGTTGTTTCTCATCGAGGTATAGCAATGTCGACTATCCACACTTTTTTCTTTTCCATAATCGTGATATCCGGGGTATTGTGTTCCAAAACTTTATTATTATTATTGTTGTTGTTATTATGACATCTAAGATTTGGGTTAGCCTTCCTCTAGAAATTAGACTGGCTTTCATGTTAACATCCTTCTAGAAGCTAACAAAGACTGAACATTCCTGTAGAGCCTTTGGGATGTCATTATGGTTACAATTATTCTGTCCCCGTTGCTGTCGTTGGTTTTCACCTGGAAACTAGTTTCGGGTTTATGGTCTTTTGTGGGATAAATGTATTTGCTTACTTCAAATGTTTGATAGTAATTTATCTTTCTTCCCTTTGGATGCTTCATTGTATGTAATGTCATAATCCACTAGGAGCCAGAATGATTTGGAAGCACACCGATTTAATTCAATAATTATTATGGATGTTATTTATTAGCCTCTAATATCACCAGGTATTTACTGGGAATTTCCGTGTCACTGTTTTAATTATCAAAGAACTTTAGCATCTCCATGACTTACAATCAGGCTCCCCAAAGCACTTGGCTGAAAAGAATACTGGAATAATCCTGAGCCACCAAATCGATTATTAAGCTTTAGATAATCCATGTGAGTTTTCTAACTTTTTGGAAGCTGGTGGGTATATTTCAATTTAGATCCATACCTATAATATGGAAACAAGCCGGCAGTATTTTCTTCCTATCCCATTGGGATCAACTGAGCTGCATTGTGACGTTCTTAACAAATGTCAAAAATTAAATAAAAACCACCTACTTGGTCAGTGCTCTGTTCATATTGCATTCTTGCCACACTCTGTCAACCACCTGATTGGCCAGCTTTCGAGGGATTCTCCCCCCGTGGTGATTAGTGCTGTCACAACTGAACACATCAGAAACCGAAGACAGCTTCACCCACTTCTGAGCTGAGCGAGCATCAACTGAAAAAGGAAGCCAAAACAGAAGTCCTCTCATTATTATATTGTTATCTACCCCAGGGGTTTCCAACCTCGGCAACTTCAAGACTTGTGGACTTCAACTCCCAGAATTCCTCAGCCAGCAAAGCTGGCTGTGGAATTCTGGGAGTTGAAGTCCACAAGTCTTGAAGTTGCCGAGGTTGGAGACCCCGGATCTACCCCAGAATCCGCTAAACCGGAAACCCAAAGGAAAATCTATACAGCTTTTGTCAGTGACACACGGTGATTTATGCATTTAGAAAGAAATGAAGTCAAAGCTAACAAGCCCAGCATTTTAGGATACTGAGTGAACGCAAGCTTAAACAGAAGCCTCAACGTTTTACGAAATAGCGGGCCCCCCACCGTTACACAAGTCCTTGGCTAACAATATGTACAGAAAAGTAGCCACAAGAAAAAAAAAATAACTTCATGAGATTGGGTTTACAGGTAGTTCTCGACTTACGATCATAACTGGGCCCAAAATTTCTGTTGCTAAGCGAGACATTTTGCCCCATTTTACAAACTTTCTTGCCACAGTTGTTAAGTGAATCACTGCAATTGTTAAATTAGTGGCATGAGCCACACTGGCGCACCGGTTAGAGTGCAGTACTGCAGGTTACTTCTGCTGACTGCCGGGTGCCAGCAGTTTGGCAGATCGAATCTTACCAGGCTCAAGGTTGACTCAGCTTTCCGTCCTTCCGAGGACCCACATTGTTGGGGGCAAGAGGCTGACTCTGTAAACCGCTTAAGAGAGGGCTTTAAAGCACTGTGAAGCGGTATATAAGTCTAAATGCTATTGCTAAGTGAAACTGGCTTCCCTACTGACTTTGCATGTCCAAAGATCACAACAGGCGATCACAGGACACTGCAGCCGTCATAAACATGAGTCAGTTGCCAAGCTCTTGAAATTTTGATCATGTGACCCTGGGGATGCTGCAACAGCCATGAGTGCGAAAAATGATCACAAGTCACTTTTTTCAGTGCTGTTATAACTTTGAATGATCATTACATGAACCATTGTAAGTCCAGGACTACCTGTATTTTAATAAATTAAATTAAATTAAATAATAAATTAATACTTTATTAATAATAAATTTAATAAATTAATAATAAATTAATAATAAATTAATAATAAATTAAAACTTTATCAATAATAAATTAATAATTTTCAACAACCTATAATGTTAGAAACATGGGAAAAAATTTGGGTGAGGAATGTTAAATTTACGCAAGCACAAAATTTAAGAGAAAATTTTTATAAAATGTTTTATAGATGGCATTTAGATCCTAAAAAACTGTCATGTATGTATCCAAATGTGAAAGCAAAATGTTGGAGATGTGATTGTGAGGATGCTACCTATTATCATATATGGTGGACTTGCAAAAAAGTTAAAGCCTTTTGGATTAAAATATGGTGGTTTATGCAGAACATTTTGAAAAAGAAGATCAAGTTTGTTCCACAGTTCTTTTTATTAGGAATAATTCCAGATTGCACTGTTATAGAGACAAAACTGATTTTGAACTTAATAACTGCTGCAAGACTATTGATTGCACAATATTGGAAGAAAGAAGACTTACCTACAATTGGAGAATGGATTAGTAAAGTATCAAATTTAGCAGAAATGGCAAAAATTTCTGCCCATTTGAAAGACTGTACACAAGAAAAATATATTTTGGAATGGAGGAAGTGGATTGACTATATTCAAAATAAGTATCAGATTAAAAATATCAATTAGTTTTTGAGTGAAGTTAGGAATTGCTATGTATTAGTTTAAGAAAGAAGGGAATTGATAGTGTGATGGTGTGAAATGGAATATGTTTTATGTTATATTTTAGATTATGTTTGTTAGTTACAATAACCTGTATTCTGTTCTGGGAAGTCTCGGGGGAGGAGGGGAAATGGGGGAAGGGAAGATTATAAATTGATTGATTGCCATTGTACAGGAATAATGGTAGAATTAAACAAGTTGGAATGGTGTAAAGTCGGGACTGCTCGGTAACCACTCCCGAAGGAAAGGGTAAGGAAAGAGGAGTAAAGAAGGAAGAAAGTAGGTAGGCAGGTAGGTAGGAAAGAAGGAGGAGAAGAAAGGATAGGAGGAGAAGAAAGGATAGGAGGAGAAGAAAGGATAGGAGGAGAAGAAAGGATGGTAGTGAGAAGTGGGAAAGAGGAGGGAAGTAGGAAAGCGAGGAGAAGGATGGTGGGGAAAGTCAAGAAGGATGAGAAGGAAGAAAGGATTAAGGGAGGAGTGGCGGTCGAGCAGCCCTGATTGAGCATAATTTGAGTATAGGATCGATTGTTGGATAAGTGATTGTATTGTACACTGGTCAAATTGTGGGAATTATTATGGAAAATAAAAAAATTTGCCCTGGAAAAAAATAATAATAAAGTAAAGTAAAGTAAAATAAAAAACAAGGAGTAATAAAGTAAAATAAAAAATAAGGATGATGATAATGATTGCTCAAAGAGCAATCATTATCACCATCTAACAAGAAAAATATTTTACATTCAACCCACTATATGCAGAAGATGTGTAATTCTGCAAATGCAATTAAAAATGAATACTGTTGGTTTTCCTGTATTTTCTAGCCAGAACATTTGACATTTCCACACCAACATCCTTTCAGCAGTTCCAAGAAGGCTCCACACCCATTTGCACTACTCAGGTGACCCTAAGGACACAGATAACCCTCCAGGGGGCCTCAACGGGGATGCAAATGACCAGCTGTCTAGAAAGAGTATAAATCCTTCCATTCCCTACCATCCAGTCAGATCTGGAGAAGCTTCTTGGATGAGAAATGAAACATCTCCAAAGAAAAACAAGGAAGTCCCAGTTGTCTCTTGAGAAAAGCACCTTTGGGACAACCATGACCTGGATGACCGAGAATCTCCATAGACATGTGACAAGAAAGGTCATAATACAGGGCCAAACTCACTCAACAAATGTCTGGCTTAGCATTTGAAATTTTGGGCTCAATTGTGGTCGTATGTCAAAGACCACCTGTACTCACATATTAACTTTGGAGGCAAACATAGTGAGGATGGTGGATCTTAAGGACATTCCTTATAATGGCAAAGATCAGCTTATGAAAGAAAGATCATGGCGAGTGTTAGATCTCAAACAGAAAAACATTAGTGTATAGCAAGTCTGAGTATTGCAAAAATAATGGAAACGAGCCCTCATACATACGAGATGGGATGGGAAAAAGAAGAAGATGCAAAAGGACATGAGCACAGTTTCAATATAGAGGGCTTGCTGTGAAAAATCAGCCGTTGTTAGAATTCTTTCATTATGGCTTCCTAAATTTTCTCCGGTAAAGATTACTTAACCAAATTCTTGTGAGCTTCTTCAAAATTCTGGTTCTGCCCGCTGGGTGAAGACTTATCGTTATACAACCATGACCAGGAGAGGTAACTTGCATCTTGTTACTTTTAAAACGTCTTTCTCGCCATAACCCAATGACTTTTTATTTTGCATTTGGCTTCTCTTAGAAGGAAAATGGGAGTTCAACTGATTGTGCTTATGCGCTGAAGGAGGGATCTGCACCTTAGGATAGACAAGTGAGAACGGAGCTAATTTAAATGAATTTGTCTCCAGAGACAAATGGATCGTATCTTCCTTGTGCGACCACAAGTGCCTGCTGCTTTGTGTTGGTTGGGCGCCCAGCACTTGCACAAATGGAGTTGTGCATGCCCACGTGTGCCTACCACTCACACACATCCTGCACCAGGCCAAGCTGAAAAGGTTGAAGACCGCCGCTCTAGAGCTATCTAGCTTGACATCTCTGCCTGGTCAGGTTTTCCATCAGATTATCAAGCAGCAAGTTTCAGAGAATTTGGAAAGGCTGTAGTTGTTCAGTCACTAAATTGTGTCTGACTTTTTGCGACCCCATGGACCATAACACACCAGGCACCCCTGTCCTCCACTGCTTCCCAGAGGAGAGATGCCCAAATTCATGTTTATTGCGTTGATGACACACTGTCTCACCATCTCATCCTCTGCCATCCCCTTCTCATTTCGCCTTCCATCTTTCCCAACATCGACATCTCTTCTTATTAGGTGGCCAAAATATTTGAGCTTCAGATTTAGGATCTGTCGTTTCAAAGAACAGTCAAGGCTGATTTTCTTTAGGATTGATTGACAGCAGTCCGAGGGACTCTCAAGAGTCTTCCCATCCCAAATCCTGCTGTGCTGCTTCGGCCACAGGGAAGTGGGAGGGATGAGTGAAAAATGTTGGGAATGTATGCTAAGAGTTCATACTCCCAGCAGGATCACCCAAAGTGAGATGGTCATCCCAGCTGACCTGTTAATTCAAGCATGCATCTATATTGGGCAACAGCAACACAGGAAGATGCTGGAGGCAGATGATTACTTTACCGACAATGGGAAGGATATAAATTCATCCCGTGCGGGGAAAAGGCGAGTAAATCACTCCTGAATTTTTACCAAGAAAACCATGTTGATAGAAAATATAAAATGGTTGACAATATAGCGCTGGACAATGGGCCCCAAGTCGGAAGGCACTTAGCATGCTACTGACAAAGAGCGGAGCATCTTTTATTTTATTTTATTTATTTATTTATTAGATTTCTAGACCGCCCTTCTCCCGAAGGACTCAGGGCGGAGTACAGCCTTATTAAAACACATAGGAACACAATAAATTTAAAATACATTTAAAATGAAATATTTAACCGGCCAATTTAAAACTAAAACGGTCAAACGACCGATATAAAACCCTAAACTATAAAATTATAAATAAATTAATACAGTTTAAAATTCAATTAAAACTAAGTTAAACTAAAATATCAAATTAAAATAATATTTAGGCTAGTCCCGCCTGATTGAATAGCAGAGTCTTCAGTTCCCGCTTGAAGGTACGGAGGTCGGGAAGTTGGCGTAACCCAGGAGGTAACTCATTCCATAGGGTCGGTGCTGCCACAGAGAAGGCTCTCCCCCTGGGGGTCACCAGCCGGCACTGTTTGGCTGATGGCACCCGGAGCAGGCCCGCTCTGTGGGAGCGCACAGGTCGTTGGGAGGCTATCGGTGGCAGAAGGCGGTCTCGTAAATAGCCCGGTCCTAAGCCATGGAGCGCTTTAAAGGTGAGCACTAACACCTTGAATTGCACCCGGAAGGCTACCGGCAGCCAGTGCAGGCCGCGCAGGATAGCTGTTATATGGGAGCAACGTGATGCTCCCACAATTACCTGTGCAGCCGCATTCTGGACTAGCTGGAGCCTCCCGGTGCTCTTCAAGGGGAGCCCCATGTAGAGAGCATTGCAATAGTCCAGGCGAGAGGTAACGAGGGCGTGAGTGACCGTACGTAAGGAGTCCCGGTCAAGAAAGGGGCGCAACTGGCGCATCAGGCGAACCTGATAAAATGCTCCCCTGGCGACAGCCGTCAAATGTTCTTCTAAAGACAGCCGATCGTCCAGGAGAACGCCCAAGTTGCGCACCCTTCCCCTGGGGGTTAGAACTTCACCCCCCACAATCAGCGAAGGTGTAAGCTGACTGTACCGGAACGCCGGAACCCACAGCCACTCTGTCTTGGTAGGGTTGAGCTGGAGCCTGTTCCTCCCCATCCAGACCCACAAAAGTACTAATACTGTTATATAGCTGGATTAAAGACTTTGGGGTGTCTAGTTGCTGATGTTGCCATTCAGGAAAGGAAAATCCAAAGGGCAAAAATAGAATTACAATAGGAACATGGAATGTTAAGAAGCATGACCATAGAGAAAATGTCTCTAGAGATTCTCAATTGTCCAGGTCGTGATTGCTACTTCAGTTCTAAACTTAAGAAGCTTCTTGGATAAGAAGCGAAACGTTTTCACAGGGGGAAAAAAAACCCACGAAAGTCCACCTGCTTTTTGGAAAAATGCTTTTGGGATGAATACAGGGAGTTCTGGGGAAGAAATGGTGGGCTGAAGACAGGTCTATGAAAAATGCAGCTGACAACGACAGAATGAAGAGCCACTGAGTAAACCAACTCTCTGAACATGGAGAGGATCTGAGATCACCCACAAATGCTCCAGACAGTTAGTTGATCTTCATGAGAAATGAGAAAGGAAGAAACTGGTCTATGGCAGGTTTAGAGTTCTGGGAAAAAATAGCCATCTTGCTCAAATTGCATCTGGTGCCTTTCAAAGGACACTGGGTTTCAAGCTGCCTTTTCCAGTCGCTTTCAGGAATTGCTTGTTAACTATTTCTCAGCTTTTAAGACCGTTGGGATTGACAGGTTTGATAGCACAAGGTGAGATTTCTTCAATCCTTAGCAAAAGAAGTTTTAAATACCAATTTAAAGTCTTAAAAACATTTTTACTGGAAGGGACCTTGGAGGTCTTCTAGCCCAGCTCCCTTCTCAAGCAGGAAACCCTATACCTCTTCAGACAAATGGATTATCCAATCTCTTCTTAAAAACTTCCAGTGTTGGAGTACTCACAACTTCTGGAGGCAAGTTGTTCCACTGATTAATTGTGCTAACTGCCAGGAAATTTCTTCTTAGTCCTAGGTTGCTTCTCTCCTTGATTAGTTTCCATCCGTTGCTTCTTTTCCTGCCCTCAGGTGCTTCGGAGAATAGGTTGAACCTCCCCCCTTCTCTGTGACAGTCCCTCAAGTGCTGGAAGATTGCTATCATGTCACCCCTAGTCCTTCTTTTCATTAAACCAGATATTACCCAATTCTAGCAACCATTCTTTATATCAAGAGTCCCCAACCTCTGGGCCGTGGATCAGCACTGGGCTGTGGCATGCCAGAAACAGGGCCATGCAAACAAGCAAAGTCGCATCTGCAGGATGCAGGAAGCCTGCAAAAACATGCTCCTTCCAGTCCGCGGAAAAACCTCTCTCCACAGAACCAGCTCCTGGTGCCCAAAAAGTTGGGAGGGTGCTGTTTTATATATTTTAGCCTCTAATCCCCTACTCATCTTCGCTGCTCTTTTACAACACAAAGCATATATGTGAATGTATTACATTTCACTGTGGCAGCTTTACTAGATATTACTGGTCCTAACACGCACTCTAGGCATTGACATCCTTCGGTCTCAAAAGACTATGGTATCGTGCTCTGGAAAGTCGTCCTAAAAGAGCATCTAGTGTGACTAAAAAGGCCAATTCGAGAGTGGCAATCCATTCCACACTGAAGGCAGATACATTCTGTCCCCTGCCCAGCTCCCAGATTTTGCTGGTTCTGGGACTGCCTCTTTGCCTCAGCCTGCTGAACAAATGTCTCTTCGAATTGGAGAAGGCCATGCTGCGTCTTTAGCCTCCAAGCTGAATGATCGGAGGGCAAGGTTTCCCAGTCGTTAATGTCCATTCCCAGGGCCTTTAGGTCCCTCTTGCAGATATCCTTATATAGCAGCTGTGGTTTCCCTCTGAGGCGCTTTCCCTGCATTAATTCTCCATACAGGAGATCTTTCGGAATCCGACCATCAGCCATTCTCACGACATGCCCAAGCCAGCGTAGATGTCGCTGTTTCAATAGTGTATACACGCTAGAAATTCCAGCACATTCCAAGCTATTTGGAACTTTGTCAGGCCAGGTAATGTCAAGGATAGGTCGGAGACAGCGCATATGAAAGGTGTTCAACTTTCTCTCCTGCCATACGTAAAGGGTCCAAGACAGTGGTGGGATTCAGCCAGTTTGCACCACTTCGGGAGAACCGGTTGTTAAGTTTCCGAGCAGTTTGGTGAACTGGTTGTTGGAAGAAATCATTAAGGCAGAGAACCGGTTGTTAAATTATTTGAATCCCACAACTGGTCCAAGACTCACTGCAGTACAAGAGTGTGCTCACTCTAAGCATCAGGATAAAAGACCACGTCAAAATAGTTGAAGTTCTTCTAACTCTGGAGATTCAAAAAATCAAATTTTAAGAGCGGTCCATTCTGATAGGTATTTAATTATTTTTACTCTACCTGTCTGAACTTCTTCTGGGGAGGTCGGCGGCGTGAGAGTAACTGAGGAAATAGCTGGATCTCTTGTGGAAACAGGCACTTGATGGACACCCAAACAGTTGCTTGAACCAGCCGTGCTAGGAACAGGAATGTCTGTCTGAGGAACCAGAACGAAGCATGCTGGGTAGACCATTCGCACACCAGCTTTAAAGGAAAAAAAAAAAAAAAGGAAACGGTGATTTACTTCACAATCTTGTTGAGTTACAGATACACTAGCACAGGGGTCTCCAACCATGGCAACTTTAAGACTTGTGGACTTCAACTCCCAGAATTCCTCAGCCAGCTTTGGGTTAGGAGAACTTTGCTGGCTGAGGAATTCTGGGAGTTGAAGTCCACAAGTCTTAAAGTTGCCAAGGTTGGAGACCCCTGAGCTAACAGACATTATATAACAATATGTTTGTACTTATTTCTCCTCCAATGCCAGAGGGCTCACGTTTTTTCACTCCCTCTTTAAATCCTCACTGAGAATTATGGGGTTCACAAATGAAACTATTAGGTATTAGGAAATTAGTTGAGAGTGTGCGAGTCCAGCCATGGTAGCTTATTTAAAAAAAACACACATACACAAAATAGTATCAGTAGCCCTCCACTTGCAACATTCACTTACTAACTGCTCCAAGTTACAATGGCACTAAAAAAGTGACTTATTACTGTTTTTCACACGTTTGACTGCTGCAGCATCCCTATAGTCACATGATCAAAATTTAGGTGCTTGGCAACTGGCATGTATTTATGATGATTGCAGTGTCCCGGGGGTCATTGATCATCTTTTGTGACCTTCTGACAAGCAAGGGGGAAGCCAGATTTATTAAACAGTTGCGTTTCTAACTTAACAACTGCAGTGATTCACTTAAGAACTGTGGCAAGAAATATCATAAAATGGGGGGGGGAAACTCACTTAACAACTGTCTTGCTTAGCAAAAGAAATTTGGGGCTCAATTGTGGTCATAAATCAAGGGATATCTGTATTAGCATAACATAAACACAACCAATATTGCTGGATAAATGTCCCCCAGGCCATGAATGAGACCCTTCAGGTTAACATCGCAAAATGATAGAAAAATATTTCATCTGTCCGTCCCTGTCTGTCTGTCTGTCTAAATTTCTATAGCTGCCCATCCCAACCAAATGATTCTGGGCAGCTTACAATTCTAAAATTCTAAAATAATTAAAAACAATTAACAGGGGGGAAAAAATCAGAAAATAAATACATACAGCAGCTGATTTTGTTATATACTTGGGTGGGGGTTTCTTGGGATTTGGGAAAAAGTTTGGGACTTTTCTCTCTTTTTTTGCCTTTTAAAAGCTGTAATTTAAAGCGACATACTACATGACTCTGGGTGTTTCCTTGCAACTGCCGGAAATTACATTGGGTGTTCGTTCTCTAGGTATCAGTCCTAGTTTCAGCCAAACCAGAGTGAGACTTGGCCTAGATCACATGAACCAAATATACATCTTAGACAATGTGTGGTGGCTAAGCAGACAACAGAGGAACCTGAACAAGAATAGCGTCCTCACAGTAAAAGCACACCGTCCTCCCCACCTCTGATTTCTTGCTTTCCATTTCAAAAAATGTGCAACAACATTGCACCCATGTGTGCTGTTAACTACAAGCCGTGGGATATGGGACTTTTAGAAATTTACTCATTTTCCTGTCCTTACAATCACAGAGAGCCAAGGAACGGTTTGGAAAATTCAATTACTGGCTTCTCTGTTTAAGTTCAATAATGCATGGTATACGGTTCTCTTCTGCTATGAAACCTGAAACTACCTCTGTTCTCACATATAAATCCTTGAGGAACTCTCTCATTTTGTCTCTGTCTCGATTATCTTCAGAGCAGCGCTAGGCTAAAAGCATGTTCCTTGTCAGTGACGTAATATAATTTATCTACCTTTTTCTGTTCCTCCACCAAAGCAATAAAAAAATTTTTTTTTGACATCTGGGCCGTAAATCCTACTCTAGTTGGGTCCACAATAATGCCAAGCTACTTAAATTTTAATCCATCTCACTGTCATCTTTTTTTTAAAAAAGTTGCAAGCAAGCCCAGTGTGGCTGACAACTGTTCTGACATCCAAAGAACAGGAAGATTATTTGAGGCAAGACTTCGGAGGGTAAGTAAATCTTGATAGTTAATCAAAGCTAAACAAGGACTTTCTTAAATTACTTACATCCTACTTCTATGGGGGGGGGTTCCCTCTGGAACTCAGAAAGCTATAAAGCAGGGGTGTCAAACTCAATTTCATTGAGTGCCGCATCAGGGCTATGGTTGACCTCTTGGGGGGAGTGGCCAACTGGGTGGGCGTGGCCAGCTTGACGCCATTCCCCAAATTGCTGCATGTTTCCTCTTTGCACTGGGTAGACTGGGCCGAAGCTATGCTACCCGATGGTTCCCTTTCGCATTGGGTAAACCAGGCTAAAGCCACGCGGGCCGGCTCCTTATATTTTCCAGGACAGCCCCATGGGCCAGATCCTTGTATTTGACACCCCTGCTATAAAGGGCTCTCCTGGATAATTTTATACTCCCAAGAACCTTAAGAGAGTGAGTGAATGTTTGACTCAGCTGCTCAGAATTTAAATATAGCTCCAAATGAACAGCCAACCAAACGACCAACTGACCACACTGGCACACAAGACATTTATAAGCTAAGGAGAATAGGACAAGACAATCCTGCTGATGATGTTACCTAGTCTGGTAATGAAATGTTTAGAAACGAAATTGAAACAAGCTTGGAGAGCAAAACAACTGCCAGAATCTAAAAACCCAATATTTTCTATTATTTCTATTTCAACCTTTCTAACCTAATACAGGTAGTCCTTGACTTACAACTATCAATCGAACTGAAGATTTCCATTGCTGAATAGGACAGTTACCATCTTTTTTTTGGCCACGGTTGTTAACTGAATTGCTGTAGTGGTTAAGTTACTAACACGGTTGTTAAGTGAATCTAGCTTTCCTCCTTGACTTTGCTTGTTGGAAGGTCGCAAAAGGGGATTGTGTGACCCCGGAACACTGCAACGGTCATAAATACATGCCAGTTGCCAAGTATCTGAATTTTGATCACGTGACCGTGGGGATGTGGCAATGGTCGTAAGTGTGAAAAATGGGCATAAGTCACTTTTTTCAGAGTCATTGTAACTTCAAGCATTCCCTAAATGAGTAGTTGTAAATTGAGGATTACCTGTAGGTGTTAAATATGGTTTTGTTTACCCAGACTGTAAACAAATACACCGTAAAGCAATATGCTACATAGCAGTGGTTCTCAACTTGTGGTCCACGGACCCCAGAGTGGGGGGGTGCACAATGTTGTTAAGGGGGGGGGGTCACAAAGGCTTGAAGAAATGTTATGATTTAAATATTGAGTTAAGTCTTGGGCATCCGTGACCACAAAAGAGTGAAAAAAAGATTGAGAATCATTGCTATAAAGCAGGGGTCTCCAACCTTGGCAACTTTAAGCCTTGTGGACTTCAACTCCCAGAGTTCCTCAGCCAGAGTTCCTCAGCCAGCAAAGCAAAGCAAAGCTAGCTGAGGAACTCTGGGAGTTGAAGTCCACAAGTCTTAAAGTTGCCAAGGTTGGAGACCTCTGCTATAAAGCACAATGGAGCAGTATACAGGTAGCCCTTGAATTACAGCCAAAATTGAGGCCAACATTTCTATTGTTAAGTGAGACGTTTGTTTAGTGAATTTTGCCCCATTTTATGACCTTTCTTGCCACAGTTAAATGTATCACTGCCGGTGTTACCGGTAAGTTAGTAATACGGTTATTAAGTGAATCTGGTTTCCCACCACCACCATTGACTTTGCTTGTCAGACGGTCACAAAAGTTGATCACATGACCCCAGGACACAGCAACCTTCATAAATATGACCCAGTTGCCAAGACTCTGAATTTTGATCATGTGACTATGGGGATGCTGCAAAAGTCGTTAAGTGTGGAAAAACGAGCATATGTCACTTTTTTTCAGCGCCATTGAAACTTTGAAGGGTCTCTAAATGAGCTATTTATTGTAAGTCAAAGACTACCTGTTTAAGTCTACGTGCTATTGCTGTTGTTTCAATGGTGGAAGGCAATGATCATGGATTAAAGTGCTAAAGAACTTTTTTATGTGGTCTACTTAAGAACAGATAATTATTCTCATTATCTTTTTAGAACAGGGACCTCCAACCTTGGCAACTTGAAGACTTGTGGACTCCAGCTTTGCTGGCTGAGGAATTCTGGGAGTTGAAGTCCACAAGTCTTCAAGTTGCCAAGGTTGGAGACCCCTGTTTTAGAACACGTTTTTTAAAGGTGTAGGTGTGTATTTACCACCTGAACATAATGCATATTTGTAAGTGAAACACAATAAATGTATGTTCATTCCACACTTATTGTAGAAATGTAATTCTTTGTTACCACTTTAACCGTTTTGAATTTGAAAAATTAAAAGCACTGTTAATATTTTAGGTAGACTGCATGTATTTGAGTAAATGTCATATTCATTTGCATTCTTATTGGATTGTCTGTTGTATTATTTGTTATATTATTGCTTTATCCCCCCCCCACCAAAAAAAAATACCCAGCCTGTTGACTACCTTATTTTTTTATAACTTTGGTAAGCAGCAAAGCTGATTATCCTATTTCATGATTTTGGTAAGCTTAACATTACAAATGGATTAGTCAAATAGGTTTTCATAGAAGCTTTTTTTTCCTTGTGCAATTTCATGCAGATGTTTGCTGTGTGTGTTATGAGTTTTATTAATAAAAATATTTTTTTCACTCGGAGAACTAATTTCTCTTCTTCTGGGCCTTCCCACTTGAGTTCCGTCAAACAAAGTCAATGGAGGAAGCCAGATTTGCTTAACAGCTGTATGATTCACTGAACCACTGCAACTATTTGCTTAACAACCATGGCAAATATGTTGTTAAATTAGATAGGACTCACTTAACAACCGCATTGCTTACCAACGGAAATTTTGGGCTCAACTGAGGTTGTAACTCGAGGCGTACCTGTACATCTAAATTTTAATAAGGCTGGACCTCTTAAATTTCCAAAAATGTGTTTTTCAGAAAGCGCCAATGAACAAAACAAATATTTATTATCACAATAGTGAAATCAAACAACCAATATTAGGATTACCGTATTTTTTGGAGTATTAGACGCTCCGGAGTCTAAGTTTTTAGGGAGGAAAATGGGGGGGGGGGAATTCTGCCTCTGCCTACCAAATATTCATCTGGCTAGCATCCTTAGCCTGGTCAGCTTTAGCACTTTAGTTCACTGGTTGTGAGCATGCACAGCTGATTGTCAGAGGGAGCTCTAGTGAGTAAAGCAGATGAAGCACAGAAGTGGTAAGACAAGGCAGCAGCTGTTCTGGGTTGCCATTTTGGGCTCTGCACCTCGTGTTTTCAGCCTCCAAATGCTCCGTTTGAGAGCCGTTCAAGGCTGCAGGGATCGCCAAAGCACATCGCCGCTGATCGCCACCAGAAGGCACGATGCGCAGAGGCCAAAAATGGGACATGCAGAGGCCTAAAACGCAACACACAGAGGTCAAAAATGTGATGCGCGGAGGTGGCGATGTGCTTTGGCGATCTCTGCAGCCTTGAACGCCTCTCAAACGGAGCGTTGGGAGGCTGAAAACGCGAGGCGTGGATCCCAAAAACACAAGCTATTGTCTGTGGCAATCTCTGCAGCCAGGAAGAGGACGCACAGAGGCCAAAGGGTGGAGGCCGATGGGGATTGGGGCTACATTCAGAGCATAAGAGGCACCCAAATTTTCAGCTCTTTTGCGGGGGGAGAGTGTGTCTTATATTCCAAAAAATACGGTAAATAACAATATTTAACCGTAAAAATAAATTTAAAATACTGATCTTTAGAGTTCATCTTTCTTCCTATATTTATATTAGCAAACAAAATTTTGAATCGTCTATGAGAATAGTTTGTTTTACATTTCATAACTGGACTCAACTAACATCCAGTTCCCTTCCTAAAAGGTTTGTCTGAATGGCTATTTTAGACTTGCTTTAATTTGCACAAATCTGTTATAATCGCTTTCTATTTTACCGTTTGCTCCTCATTCTTATTATGCTCTTTTCTGGCAAAAAGACTTTAAGTTCTCCTAATACTACCTTTAAAGCAATTCTAATTCCAGTTAAAATTAAAAACATAATATAATCTCGGAGCCCAGGGATTTATTTATACAACAAAGAGTAATGTGGTGTGTAATTAATTTATTATTGCTTTCATGAATTACATATCCATGCAAGTAAGCAGGCAGGGACAAAATAACTGCTATTTTCAGTAGGCAATTAACAGCTCTTAAATCAGTGTGTTTATGACACAATTCTTGACTACAATAGCTCCAGAGAAAAGGCAGGTAGGTAACAGCATGTTGCGTGTCCTCACAAAAAGGCTGCCATGATGGATTGCGAGTCACCCAACAGCTATTTACAAGATTATTTCTGCTTCAGAATACAGGAATATGTAATCTGATTTTTCTTTTTTAAAAAAATGAAAAACCCAGATGCTTTTCTGGACAGAAGTCTGTAACTCCTCTGTTGAAGTTATAGGTAGTCCTTGGCTTATGACTGGTGACTTAGCAACCATTCATAGTTAACAACAGAACCACCTAAACCCAGTTCCAAAATTCTGATGGCAGTATCTACCACCCCCGGTGCTCCATGGTTGGCATTTTCTTCCAGTTTTTAGCAAAAACATCCCATGGGAAACAATGGGATTCACTTTACGACTGAGGGGTTCTCTTTACAATCACTGGATTCACCTAACGACTGCCACATAAAAAGCCATAAAATTGGATCCGGTCACTTGATGACCCGCTTTATAGCTGTCATGACTTAACAACCATTATGGAAAAACTCCATTAAGAGTCATAAGTCGAGGATTACATGTACTGTTAAGCATATTTCTGAATCAATACACTTCCTTCTTAACCACCTTAATTGCTGCAAAAATCCCCACTGACCTTAAGCATCCTTAACTTTCACAAACACAGACTACAATAATTTGCTAACCTGTGGCAGGACATTTGATGCTTCTATATACCATCCTAAAATAATGTTTTATAACTACAGGTAGTCCTCAATTTATAACCACAAACTTTCTGTTGTTAAGTGAGATATTTGTTGAGTGAGTTTTGCCCCGTTTAATGACCTTTCTTGCCACAGTTGTTAAGTGAATCAACTGCCCTTGTTAAGTTAGTAACACAGTGAAGTGAAGTGAACCTGGCTTCCGCATTGACTTTGCTTGTCGGAAGGCCGCAAAAGGGAATCACGTGACTCCGAGACGCTGCCACTGTCATAAATATGAGTCTGTTGCCAAGCACCTGGGTTTTGATCACATGACCAAGGGGATGCTGCAACAGTTGTAATTGTGAAAAATGATGATAAGTCATTCTTCAGTTCCGTGTAACTTCAAACGGTCACTAAAGAACTGTTGTAAGTTGAGGATTACGGGCAACTACTTTGTTTTCCTGAAAATAAGACTCTGTCTTATATATTTTTTTGCCACCGAAAAAGGCACCAGATCTTATTTTGGGTGGGGGGATGTTGTCCACTGACTCACCTCACTTGCGTGCGTCATCTCTGACCTTCTTTTTGCTGTCAGAGGCCTTCAGGAACTTCTTCTGCAGCCAGCAAGGCTTTCCCGAAGGCCTCTGTAGCCAATAACAGAGCTCCAGATTGATCCAGAGCTCTGTTATCGGCTGCAGAGGCCTTTAGGAAAACCTTGCTGGCTGCAGAAGAAATGGGCAAGCAAGGCAGGTGTCAGGGTGTGCGAGGCCTGGCTGCCACTATCGAAAGGTAAGTAGTAAGGCAGCTCCGCACACACACCCATCCCCACCCTACCTTAATTTTTACTTGTGCACCCTGGAGTGGGCGGAGGTCTTAATTAGGGCTGATTTTGGGGGTAGGACTTACATTGGGAGCACATGTAAAAATCAAGCTAGGACTTTCAGGATAGGTCGTATTTTCGGGGAAACACAGTATTCAAATACAGGTTCATTTTTGGAAAAACATGTTTAAAAGGCCATACCAACAAGGACTTCCACAGCGGCTAGAGAGTCATCTTCCCAATCCATCTCTTCCTGCTTTTCTTCCAGTCCCTCTTTCAAGTTGGACGTGATTGGATAGAACTGCTTCCATTCGCCAATCAGCTTCTTCGTAGCAGAGTCTGACAGCTTGAATGACTGCCCCGTGAGTGTGCCATTTAATCCAAACGGACTCAGAATAACTAGACGTTAGAATGACAGAGAGAGAGAAAAATATCTCACATTAGAGCAGCAATAATTAACCTCGGATCATATGTCCAAAGACTGCTGATGGAATCATGATGGTTCTCTCCAATGAAAACTTCCTCAGGACTATCTCACCGAAATATCTATTTTTGGAGGCATGCCAAACGGTATTTTCCCCGAAGGTCTGCATACAATTCTTATTAAAATGGCTTTCAGCAGCTAAAGTTGAGAGAGGCTTAAGAGTGAAACGTTCCCTTTTAGAATATTTATACAAAGGAGTATCATTACCTAAGCCTGCAAAAGAGGACAGGATAAAAATGTCAGTATAATTACGTGATTGCAAAAGATACTGGGTATAGAGCCAGTTCTCTCTTTGACTAACGTCATCTCCTCGAAAACTGAACAGATTTTGGTAACAATGTAGGTCCTATCACCACTTTCCACAAGCCCTTTTGGGAAATTAAGAGAATTAAGAGACCTACAAATGTTAAGACAGGTAATCCTTGATTTACGACCACAACTGAGCCCAAACTTTCTCTTGCTAATTGAGACAGTTGTTAAGTGAGTTTGCCTTATTTTTACAAACTTTCCGGTTGTTAAGTGAATCACTGAAATAATTAAGGGAATCGGGCTTCCCTCTTGACTCTGCTTGTCAGAAGGTTGCAAATGGTGATCATGTGACTTCAGAACACTGCAACTGTCATAGTTACGAGTCAGTTGCCAAGCATCTGAATTTTGATCTTGTGACCATTGGGATGCTGCAACGGTTGCAAGTGTGAAAAATGGTCGTAAGTCACTTTTCTCAGTGCTGTTGTAACTTTGAATGGTCACTAAATGAACTGTTGTTAAGTTGAGGATTACCTATGCATGCTGTAACTGTCCAAATTATGATCACGTGACCATCAGGATGTTGTAATGGTTGTAAGTACAAGGACCAGTCACAAGTGCCATTGTAATTTTAAAGGGTCACTAAATGAATGTTGGGAAGTCAAAGTCTACTTGCGCTAATTTGTCCTGTCTATTAGAGATGTCACTTCCCCTGATCCCAAAAATTATAAACCTGGATCTCTCTGCTTCATTTAACCCTTTCATGGATGTTTTTAAAAGTCAGTCTGAGTTTATCTGCAAATGCAACTATAATTTGTGAGCCACAAATCATTATTTATGCAACTTTCCAAATTTCAGACCAAAAAAAAAAAAGGAGACTGAACTATTTTTAATGTTGATATGCAAGGAAAGAATGGGATAAGAAGACAAGTTCGTGTCTACTAGTTTTTAACTCTAAATCATGGTTTAATATTATGGATAATCACTTAACCCTGACAAGATCCGAAACTACTACAAAAAGTTAATATCTCAGGAATTAATAACTGAATGCCCTATTTGTATTAGAAGGAGCTACTGATTACTGGCAATTTCAGGACAAGGACTTATTGTCCCTCATTAAAATGTATGTGTACTAAAAGAGTATGTTATGTAAGAATCATGTTCCATAACAACAGCTAGAAATTAATCCTTCTGAACATCTGACATAGAAACTCATTAAAATAAATCAAGAATGGAAACAATATTCTGGTATATCACTTGGCAATTTAAAATTAAAAAAAAACAAGAACTACGTATTGAAGTCAATACTGCAGGATGCTATAAAGTCAGAGTTCAATTTTTTTTTTCATAAATGAAGGTGAGCCTAATAATAAAAGGATGGTCTCTGAAAGTACATTATTAACCAATATTAGGAAAGATACATTTCAATAGTTAGAACACTTTACACAGCTACAGTGGAAATGTTGCTGAACACATTTTTTTAACCTGAACACATAAGAACTGTCAAAAATATGTCCAAAATCACTTTAGAAATAGACCGAGCCCCATTTACTGTCATCAAGACATTCTGGCTGTTAATGTAAATTCCAACAGCAATATTCAAGATTTCTAATACAAACAAAAAATCATTACCGTTTTACTTATTTTGTTTTATGTGGCCACTCCTCATCCCATTAATGGTACTCAGGGGTGGCTAACAAAGACTTAGTGTGAAGAGCCAGTTTGGTCTAGTGGTCAAAGCACCAAGCTAGAAATCAGGAGACATGAAGAGTTCAAGTCCCACCTTAATCATGAAATCCAGCTGGGTGACTCTGAGCTAAGTCACCAGGAGAAGGTGAATTCTAGTTCTACTTTAGCCAGGGTGACTCTGGGCTAATCACCAGGACATGGTGAGTTCTAGTCCCGCTTTAGTCATGAACTCTGGCTGGGTAACTCTGGGCCAATCACCAGGACATGGTGAGTTCTAGTCCCGCCTTAGCCATAAAAGCTGGATGGTGACTTTGGGCCAATCATGAGGAGACTAGGTAACCTCATCAGTGCTAGAAGGGAGTGGGGTTTGCTCTCCATTTATATAAAATAAATACAGCACTCTCTATAGCACTGGTGGTGTTACTTAGTTGGACAATGAAACAATTGCAAGTAAACCAGCAAGCTCAAGGAGCCTCACAGTTCAACCCTGAGCTACAAATAATTTTCTAGGGCTTTATATGTAATAGCCAGCACCTTGAATTGTGCCTGGAAGCAAACTGGGAGCCAGTGAAATGGTGAGAAATATATTAACACCTCATGGATAAAGTCACTCAGATTCCTTCCCAATCAGACCATGGCCTTGAGGCAGGTCCTGTGGAGTTGAGTGATTCATGCCTTGGTTTGGTTATCTGGGCGGGATTTGATCCTGTGGGTCTTGAGGAAATGAACAGGGGCTCTAAATCTGGCTGAGAGAAGTGATGGTGCAAGACGTTTTCAATCCAAATGGTGCACCTGGCTCACTGAGAAGCTTACGCATGTGAGCAAATAAGTTTATTTTATCCCTGTTGTTTTAAAGAAAATGCACGATCATGTTATAGGCTTGAATTTTGGACGGTGCATCATCGGAAGAGATCCTGAATGGTTTGATTGAAATAGACAAGACTGTACGCTAAAGCACGGTAATGCTGATCTGAAAATTATAAATGAAAGGCAAGGGACTTCTGTTTGACAGTGAAAATGGGGTGAACAATTGTAGATTACACATTAATAGTAAAAAAAAACTAGACCAAGAAGATGAATGTGTGTGCCTCGGGAGAAATATTTTCTTAAAGATAGGGAAATGATTATACATTCTGAAGCATATCCAGCATTTTCTGGCCAAGTCTTACTACATCACTCACAAGCTAGCTGCCTCCAAAGAATGGAATTCAAAAAACTTCTCAAAAAAGCACCTTAATGGCCCATTTTCTTTCTTTATTCCACAGGTCACCAAGACTGCAACCTTGCCTGAAAAATTTCCCACAGCATTTAAGAATCCCATCGGATTACCTAAATCTCTGGGTGGACTATCTTAATGGGGTACCCACCCATCCGCACACACAGAGGGAGGCACCTGTCGTAAGATCAAACTTCAGCAGATCCTGCCAAAGGCCTCCCACAACCAGTCACTGAATAGTGAAATCCAAACAAGCACACCAAAAAAGTCAAGGTGTGTTCCATGTTGATACAATACAAATTTAAGAAAGACCCATCACTGCATGGAGTACAGGAAATAAGAATAAGAATACTTTTTTGGCCAAGTGTGATTGGACAGACAAGGAATTTGTCTTCGGTTGCATAAGCTTTTAGTGTACATAAAAAAAATACATTCATCGAATCATAAGATATTAACACTTAGTGATAAGCCATAGGATACTAAATAGGCAATCAAAATCATATTAGGAAAACTAAATAAATCAATATAAGTTGTAAAGCTACAAGCAACATGGATATAGCCATAAGTGGGAAGAATGAGAAGAAGAATAGTAATACAGTCTTAGTAGTTAATATGACAGTGTTGTGGGAATTAGTCGTTTAGCAGAGAATAGAATAGAATAGAATAGAATAGAATAGAATAGAATAGAATAGAATAGAATAGAATAGAATAGAATAGAATAGAATTTTTATTGGCCAAGTGTGATTGGACACACAAGGAATTTGTCTTGGTGCATATGCTCTCAGTGTACATAAAAGAAAAGATACGTTCATCAAGGTACAACATTTACAACACAACTGATGATCAATATAATGATGGCATAATGATGATCAATATAATGATGGCATTATAGAGAGTGATGGCATTCGGGGGGAAAAGCTGTCCTTGTGTCTAGTTGACTTGCTGTGCAGAGCCCTGTAACATCGTTTTGAGAGTAGAAGTTGAAGCAGTTTATGTCCAGGATGCAAGGGGTCTGTAGATGTTTTCACAGCCCTCTTTTTGACTCGTGCAGTATACCAGGTCCTCAATGGAAGGCAGATTGGTAGTCATTGTTTTTTCTGCAGTTCTAATTCTCTGTTGAAGTCTGTGTCTGTCTTGTTTGCTTGCAGAGCCAAACCAGTTAAGACAGCTTCAAAATGAATGTGGAAAGTCTTCCAGACACAGTGACTTGGGGTTTCCCAACACCAAACTTAGTACCGTAATCACACTATGTCAGATCAGTGGAAAGCTGTTAGACAGCAGCATGGATGGGTCCTCAATTTTGTCACTGATCCATTGTCAAATTCAAATTCCCCAAGTTCATCTTTCTGAGTAACAAGACGGTGTTTGTATAGATCACATTAATCCCACTCTCCTGCCCCTCAATTTGGAGTGCTGCTGCACTGAGATCATTTAGACATGAGCCAGCAGTGTGCGGCGGCGGCCAAAAAAAGAAAAACAGTCCTTGGTTGTATAAACTCGTAGAATCACGTGAAGTACGTATTAGTACTGCTTTATAAACTCTTAGTAAGGCCACACCTGGAATACTGCAACCAGTTTTGGTCACCACATTACAAAAAAATGTTGAGACTTTGGGAAAAAGTGCAAAGAAGAGCAACTATGATGATTAAAGGCCTGGAGACAAAATCTTATGAAGAGGCAGTTGTAGGAATTGGGTATGGCCAGTCCAGAGAAAAGAAGGACTAGGAGGGACATGATGGTAGTATTCTAGAATTTGAGAGGCTGCCATAAAGAAGAGAGGGTCAATTTTTTTTCCCAAAGCACCAGAAGGCAAGACAAAAAGCAAAGGGTGGAAACTAATCAAGGAGAGAAGCAACCTGAATTAAGGAGAAAGTTCCTAACAGTGAGGACAATTAACCAGTGGAACAGCTTGCCACCAGAAATAGCGAGTGCTCCATCACTGGAGGTTCTTAAGAAAAGATTGGACAAGCATCTATCTGAAATGGTATAGGGTAGGGGTGTCAAACTCATATCGTCACTAAACTGGGTATGGGCGTGGCTAGAGTGTGATGCATCTGGCCTGTGAGCTGCAAGTTTGACAGCCCTGGTATAGGGTCTCCTGCTTGAGCATGGGGTTGGCCTAGAAGACCTCCAAGGTCCCTTCTAGCTCTAATCTGATTGAGAAAACAGAGAATTTGACACAACTGAATCGGTCCCAAATCACCTAGCTTACCACTCAGATCTCAGCAATAGGGAGAGTGGCTGGATCTTTTTGTCATTAAACGTTTAGTACTTCCACATCTGCCATTGATGATCGTTTCAATTGTGATTTCCTATTCTTCTTCTCCTTACTTTCCCACTCCAAGAACACCTTATACATGTAGTCCCTGACTTACAACTACAATTAGGATCAGAATTTCCGGCTCCACCCATTGACTTGTTGGAAGCCAGGCTGAGAAGGTTGCAGATGGTGATCATATGACCCTGGGATACTGCAACTGTCATAAATAAATGCTGATTGCCAAGCGTCCAAATTTTGATCACATGACTGTGGGGTTCTGGAATGGTTGTAAGCGTAAGGACCAGTCATGTCACTTTTTTCAGTAGCCTTGTAACATTGAACTGTCACTAAATGAACGGTTTGTAAGTTGAGAACTGCCTGTACTCTCTCCACACACACTTATCCAAAGGAGGTGGGAGGGAGCAAATACAGGTAGTTCTCAACGTACGACCACAATGGACCCCAAATTTTCTGTTGTCAAGCAAGAGAGCTCTTAAATGAGACCAGCCCCATTTTACGATCTTTCTTGCAGTTAAGTGAGTTACTGAAGTTAACGTGGTTGTTAAGTGAATCGGCCTTCCCCATTGATTTTATTATTATTAAATTTATTTGACTTTGCCTGTCAAAAGGCCACAAAATGAACCCCGGCACACTGCAACCGTCACAAATAGGGTTGTCAAGCATCTGAGTTTCGATCACATGGCCCTGGGGATGCTGCAACAGTTGTGTGAAAAACAGTCATTAAGTAACTGTTTCCGTTGTTGTCGTAACTTTGAACGGTCACTAAACAGATGGTTGTAAGTCCAGGGTTACCTGTAGTAAGAAGCCTATTTTTTAGCCAGTCTTGTTTCAAATCTGGACTTGGCACGCAAACATCTTTGATCGTCCTAACCGGTGAATTTTACTTGGAAAAAGACAGGGAGTGTTTCTTTTGATTATCCTGGTTCTCTCAATGAAATGGTTGAATTCGGGGGGAGGGGGGGTGTTACAGGGAAACCAATGCAATGGTTTCATTTCTGGGGGATTGGACTAGAACAGGGATCCTCAACCTTTTGGACCTCAGGGACAACTAAATTCATAATTTTAAATCCCATGGACCACTAATATGATCTGCCTAATCACTGGCTGGGTGGGCGTGGATAGGTGGTCATGTGACTGGGTGGCGTGGCCAACTTGATGGCCAACTCGATGTCACTCACATCGAGGGGCACCTCACCGGCCTCTACTCACCCCTCTTCTGCAAGCCACTCCTCGCCTTCTTGCCCACGCTCCTTAGGGCCCCAACAGGAAGCCATTGTTGGAGCAAAGCAACCACCATGAGAAAGAGCTCAGTTCAAATTGGATCTGACTGAGAAGGAGGCTCAGCAGAAGCACCTCACTGAGGACTACAAGCATAGGCTTTCCAAGCAGAGAGAAGACCTGAGGGAGTGCAAGGCCAGGTACCAGCGCCTGGAGGCTCAGTGGGCTGAGATGATCAGCCAGTTCCAGGCCATGACGCAGTCCCACTGGAACAAGGCACTCTGGTTCCTTGCCACCAGCAGCACTTCCCTCCAGCCTTTGCCCAAAGCCCCATTTCAGAGGCTGAAGCGGACCCAGAGTTGGAATTTCTGTCCCCCCCTCTGACCCACAAAAGAAGACCCTGAAGTGGGGGATTCTCTGCAGCAACACAAATGTTCATTGCATGTATCCGTCCCGGGGGCCATAGTTTGAGGACTCCTGACTTAGTTCAATATAAAAAAAAAATGGAAATAATTTTTCTGCGGATCACCAAAATTTTCTCATGGACCACCAGTGGTCCATGGACCACCAGTTGGTGACCACTGGACTAGAAGACCTCTAAGCTCCCTTCCGGCTCTGTTTTACTGATATTCATTTTACTCCTGTGTGCAAACCTGCCACAGTTACTGGGAGATTTCTGTTCAACTTCGGGGTGTGTGTGTTGAGTTTTTTGTTTTTTTGCCTTGTGGGATTCCACGGTATTCTATTCTCTCTCTCTTTCCTGTTTATATTAAGTCAGCAGGGGTGGTGATCCAGTGATCTGCACTGCTGTGTCATCAGTATGAGGATTACATTATCTCTCTTTCCTGTTTATATTAAGTCAGCAGGGGTGGTGATCCAGTGATCTGCACTGCTGTGTCATCAGTATGAGGATTACATTATCTCTCTTTCCTACTGGAATGTGTAGGTGCTTGACAATTGCCTGGAGACAGTTGGAGGCTGAATGAGAGCCAAGGAATTCAAGCTGTATCCACAAACGACTAAAAGTATTGAGCACAGGTTGTTCTCAGGCTTGGGAATTGGGGCAGTGGCCTATTCTGGTTTGAGATAAGACAGGAAGTACAGGTAATCCTCGACTTAACTCCTGGATGGGCGGTTGTCTTTTGAAGAACATTTGACGACCGTCTCCAGGAGAGCTTTCTATCAGGTTCGCCTGATCCGCCAGTTGCGTCCCTTCCTGGACCGGGATGCCCTATGCACAGTCACTCATGCTCTCGTTACCTCTCGCTTGGACTACTGCAATGCTCTCTACATGGGGCTCCCCTTGAAGAGCACTCGGAGACTCCAGCTAGTCCAGAATGCGGCTGCGCGGGTTATTGAGGGAGCGGTTCGGAGCTCCCATGTAACACCTATCCTGCGCAGACTGCACTGGCTACCTGTTGTCTTCCGGGTGCGCTTCAAGGTATTGGTTACCACCTTCAAAGCGCTCCATGGCTTAGGACCGGGATACTTACGGGACCGTCTACTGCCGTCTTCTACCTCCCAGCGACCGGTGCGTTCCCACAGAGAGGGACTCCTTAGGGTGCCGTCAGCCAAACAATGTCGGCTGGCGGCCCCCAGGGGGAGGGCCTTCTCTGTGGGGGCTCCTACCCTGTGGAACGAGCTTCCCCCTGGACTTCGACAATTACCTGACCTTAGGACCTTTCGCCGCGAACTTAAAACCTATTTATTTCGCATGGCTGGACTGGCTTGATTGTTAAAATTTTAATTTAATTTAATGGGTTTTAAATTTCTGTAATTTTATAGGGTGTAATTTGTATTTTAAATTTCTTTGGCCAATTGAATAAGTTTTTTAAGGGTTGTTCTTAATATTGTATGTGTTTGTGTTTGTATTTTATTTGGTTGTTCACCGCCCTGAGTCCTTCGGGAGAAGGGCGGTATACAAATTAAAATATTATTATTATTATTATTATTATTATTATTATTATTATTATTATTATTATTATTATTATTATTATTATTATTATTATTATTATTATTATTATTATTATTATTATTATTATTAACGACCACAATTCGGCCCAAAATTTCTGTTGCTACCTGAGACAGTTAAGTGAATTTTGTCCCATTTTATGGCTTTTCTTGCCACAGTTAAAGTTAAAGTTTCTTGCCACAGTTAAAGGAATCATTGCCGTTATTAAGTTAGCAATATGGTTGTGAAGTGAAATCTGGTTTCCCCGCTGACTTTTGTTTATATAAGATGATCACATGACCCTGGAACACTGCAACCGTCATACATATGAAGAACCAGTTGCTGAGCATCTGAATTTTGATCACATGACCATGGTGATGCTGCAATGGTCGTAAATGTGAAAAAGATCACTTTTTTTTTCCAATGTCATCGTAACTTTGAATGGTCGCTAAATGAATGGTTGTACGTCAAGGACTATCTTTAACCAATGCATAGTTTAGGGTTTATCCTTGGTTTCAATATGCAAGTAGCTTTGACCTGCTATCACAATTGGAATTTTTGATCACTAAATAATGCAATCATTAACTGAGCCATCGTGTCACTAGACTCCGCTTCATGACCATTTTTATTGTGGTCGTTAAGTTCAATAATTGTGTTGAACCAATCTGGCAATTTGGCAACATCCAATTGATGTTGCTTGTCAAAAAACGGCTGAGAAGATTGCAAATGACAACTGCGTGTCCACGGGATGCTGCAGCTAGGCATCAATGGAAACCAATTGCCAAGAGCCCTAATGGCAGTCAGATGGCACAGCAGGGGTGGTGCAGCAGTCATAACTTTGAGGACAGGTGGTAAATCACCTTTTTTACAAGGCTGTCATAACTTTCATTAAATTGGCTTATGATTAAATGAATCATAAGCCAAGGACTACCGGTACAGTATTGCCACAAATCCAGCCAACCAGTCATAAAAAGGAGCCATGCCCATCTTTGACTGACACACTACTTGCACCTTTAACTGAACTGACAAACCTCAGTGATCAATGTCTAAATAACTTTGGGCAGCACATTTTACGTAGAGCTATATTTAGAAATGGTCTAGAAACTGCAACTAATCTAGACCCCAGTTAAGCTACATAGGGAAACACCAGTCTTGAAGGCTAAACACCAGTCATGGAGCATTAAATTTCTGCCTGTGACCTATGGACCCCAATTTAATCTGTCTTGACTTCAAACATTTAAAAGACTGCTTCCCTCAATTCCATCTAACTCCCCCGCCAGCACTAAAACAAACTGCTTGAACCCCCAGAAGTCAATATGGTTCGTAATAGCAGGGCCAGCTTAATGACAGCACCCCAATTATGAAATTTTTTGCTGAGGGAAGTACAACTTGGGGTGGGGGGTCCTTGGTGGTCTCTGAGCTTGACTGTTTTCTTGCAAACATTTCATTACCGAACTAAGTAACATCATCAGTTTGAAAACGGCACTCCCTTACTAGCACCGATGAGGTAACCAAGATTGGTAATGAAATGTCTGCAAAAAAAAGCAACCAAGCTCAAAGACCACCCAGGACCCTTCATTTCAACCTTGAGCTACAAATAATTCCCTCAACAACAGCAAACTAGTTACTAAACCGGCATTACTATTAACCTTCTCATCGTTCCTATCACCCATCACCTCCCACTTATGACTGTAACCTTGTTGCTGGTATCCTTAAGATTTATATTGACTGTTTCCCTATAACCATCATTAAGTGTTGTACCTTATGACTCTTGACAAATGTATCTTTTCTTTTATGTACACTGAGATGTACAAGACAAATCCCTTGTGTGTCCAATCACACTTGGCCAATAAAGAATTCTATTCTATTGTAAATATTCTCCTTTATAAGTACAACTCGCCCTAAGATGTTTTCATTAGGCAACTGTTAAAGAAAACCTTTAACATACAAACCAAGATTGTATGATTTCAGTTTTCAAGGACCAGCAATCTTTTAGACACTGTCCAGATTGTTTTTCTATTTACAACGATTTTTTTAAACGATTATTCGTTTTATTTCAGGATTTCTTTCAGATTTTTATTACTTTACCTCCAGAAGGAAATAGGATACAGAAGTAAAACATACAGCACAGCATCCTACATATTGTGGCATGTGTTAAATTCTAAGTATCTTAATATAACATAACCTGGAAACAGCAGACTTCGTCCCAGACCACTGTTACCTGCTTAAGTTTACTATGATGGATAATTTCTTGGACTAAATGAAAAAAAGTAAGCACAAGTCAAACAAACCCCTTAAGTTCATGGGGGGGATGGGAGGTGGTGGGAATCTGAAAATCATCCGGTGTTCTCTCAATGTATGATCATCTCTTGTGTTTCCCCCCTCCCCGCACACAATATTTTGATTTAAAGCTTGGAAACAGAAGGATTGCATTTTCATAGTCAGGCAAACAAACCCTACCTTGAAAAGGACTGTTGGACTGCTGGGCGAGGGTGAGATGCTCTTCACTCAGGAAGTACACAGGTTGATGCTGGTTTATTTCCACGCTGGTACAAACGTTGCTGTCCCCGTGCAAGAAGAAGGTGAACGAGCAAGACAAGTGCTCACTAAAGAAGAAACAGAAGACAATGAAGTTAATTAGCTTATGGACATGCTAAGAAGGTCGCTGGGCAATGTTTAAAAAAAGGGGCACCTCTTAAAAAATTAACAATCTTTTTTTTTTTAGAATTTTTATTTTTATTGGCCAAGTGTGATTGGACACACAAGGAATTTGTCTTGGTGCATATGCTCTCAGTGTACATAAAAGAAAAGATACCTTCATCAAGGTACAACATTTACAACACAAATGATGGTCAATATATGAATATAAATCATCAGGATTGCCAGCAACAAAATTACATTCATACAGTCATAAGTGGAAAGAGATTGGTGATGGGAACGATGAGAAGTTTAATAGTAGTGCAGATTTAGTAAATAGTCTGACAGTGTTGAGGGAATTATTTGTTTAGCAGAGTGATGGCCTTCGGGAAAAAACTGTTCTTGTGTCTAGTTGTTCTGGTGTGCAGTGCTCTATAGCGTCGTTTTGAGGGTAGGAGTTGAAACAGTTTATATCCAGGATGCGAGGGATCTGCAAATATTTTCATGGCCCTCTTCTTGATTCGTGCAGTATACAGATCCTCAATGGAAGGCAGGTTGGTAGCAATTATTTTTTCTGCAGTTCTAATCTGACTTAAAGCAGCCAGTATGTGTAAGTTGAGAGCAGAATCTTAGAGGCTACCGATCAGTTGGCCTCCATTTAACAAATCACAGTCTAAAGTGGCTGATCAGAAACTACAGTACAGATAGTCCTCGAGTTACAGCAGTTCATTTAGTGACCATTCAAAGTTACGACAGTACTGCAAAACCTGACTTATGGTTGTTTTTCACACCGCTGCAGCTTCCCCATGGTCATGATAAAAATTCAGACGCTTGGCAACTGACTCATGTTTACGACGGTGGCAGTGTTCTGGAGTCATGTGATCACCTTTTGCGGCCATCTGACAAGCAAAGTCAGTGAGGAAGCTGGTTTCACTTCACAACCCTGTCACTAATTTAATATTGATATTAATACTGATTGATTGATTTTAATATTTGGGGTTTTTAGCGGGTTTCTTAACAGGGTTTTTTATCTTTTATATTTTACTTAATAGTTTTAACCATACAGCAGTCTAATTAGATTTTTAACTTTGTTATGACTTCGCCAACTTCCTGACCTTCGAACCTTTTGCCGTGAGCTTAAGACACATCTATTTATCTGCGCAGGACTGGACTAGAATTTTAAATTTTAAATTTGGTTTTAACGGGGTTTTATTATTTTATTGTGGTTTTAATATTCGGCCGTATTTAATAAGTTTTTTAAATTGGGGTTTTAACTTGTATTATATGTATGTTTTACTAGGCTGTAAACCGCCCTGAATCCCTTGGGAGATAGGGTGGTATAAAAATATGATTAAATAAATAAATAAATAAATAAAATTTTAAATGGTTTTGGATTATTGTCGTTTTACTTGCTGTCTTCGGAGAAGGGCGGTATAAAAATGTGAATGAATGAATGAATGAATGAATGAATGAATGAATGAATGAATAAATAAATAAATAAATAACTGCAGTGGTTCCTGAGTCCTTCGGGAGAAGGGCGGTATAGAAATTTAAATAATTTAAATAATAATAAATAACAGTGATAAGAGAAGTTGTAAAAAAGTCGACAAAATTCACTTAACAAATATCTCACTTAGCAACAGAAACTTTGGGCTTGATTATGATTGCAAGTCGAGGACTACCTGTACAGCAATAAGATTTGTGGGTCCACTATGGTGGCAGTATTAAACCTTGTACTGCCAGTGTAGGTATTAAGATTATTTTTTTTAAGTGATATAAGTAGTCCTTGATTTGTGACCCCAATTGAGCCCAACGTTTCTGTTCCTAAGCAGGGTATTTGTTAAGCAAGTTTTGCCCCATTTTACAACCTTTCTTGTCATAGCTGTTAAATGAATCATTGCAGTTGTGAAGTCAGTAGCATAGCTGTTAACGGAATCTTTCTTCCTCCATTGTCTTTGCTCATCGGGAAGTCACAAAAGGGATCACATAACAAAGACACACCCACACACGCTGCAACCGTATAGGACAGGGGTCTGCAAACTTGGCTCTTTTAAGACTTGTGGACTTCAACTCCCAGAGTTCCTCAGCCAGTTTTGCTGGAAGTTGAGGTCCACAAGTCTTAAAAGAGCCAAGTTTGCAGACCCCTGGTATAGGGGAAACACCAGCTGAGATTTGGGAGGTTGAGTTCAAATCCTCATGCAGCCAAGGAACTCATTGGTCGGCTGGCGAAACAATGTCGGCTGGCGGCCCCCAGGGGAAGGGCCTTCTCTGTGGGGGCTCCCACCCTCTGGAATGAACTTCCCCCAGGACTTCGTCAGCTGCCTGACCTTCGGACCTTCCGCCGCGAGTTGAAGACCTATCTATTTATTCGTGCAGGACTGGCATAGACATTTTTAGTAGTTTTTATTATTTAGATCTAAATTTTATGGGGTTTTATGGTTTTAAATGGATTTTAATCTGGCCTAATATTTAATAAGTTTTTTTAATTATTGTTTTATTGTGTACTTTCTACTGTTTTTTATTTGGCTGTGAACCGCCCTGAGTCCTTCGGGAGAAGGGCGGTATAAAAATCTAAATAATAATAATAACAACAACAACAACAACAACAAAAACAATAACAATAATAATAATAGGGACACATTTTTCAAGGATAAATTTGGATGGCGATAATATGCAGTCATGACCCAGGAAAAGGAAAGAAAATTCCAGGAGTGAAAATCACGTGACCCAGGGGATGCTGCAACAGTCATGTGAAAAACGGTCGTAAGTCACTTTTTTCAGCACAGTTGTAACTTGAACAGTCACTAAAGGAGTGGTTGTACGTCCTTGATGTAAGAACTTTGTGTAAGATAACACAAAAAGGATTCAGATCCTGCCTCGACTTGCACATTGCTCCTCCGTATTAATGCAACCACTACATATTAAAAAGTATGTTTAACATCGTCATCAAAGCAGGAGATCAGGGCTTTATTTCTTTCCAAAACTCATTTGATAAAAACAAAAATCCGATCTGGAATATGGTACAAAAGAAGAATAACAAAACGAATGCGAATAAGCAGCTTATCGTTCAGAATTAGGATCTCCAGTATTTTGCAGCACTCATATCTTTCACCAAATTATTTTTCAGCAACCTTTGAAGAAACATACCTGTTTTCAGATCTAAATAGTCTGAAGCTGCAATCGAGAAAAAGAATCTGGCTATCTAAATTGGCAATTCAGTCTTTAGATTCAAAATACTACGAAATCAGAACAACATTAACAAAAGAGAGGCCTCAAAAAAAAAAAAGGAAAAAAAACTAAAACACTTAAGGGAAAATATATTTGGCAGGACTGTTTAAAATTAATTTGTATTCCAAGATCTTTAATTACTAATGAGTATTTCAGAAAACAAAACAAAACAAAAAACTACACCACGGAAACATACTCTCTCCCTTTCAATTAAATTGCAAGTAAATTAACAATAGTGATGCTTAATGTTATTCTGGCAATTCTCAAACGCAACCCCAGGAACTAACTTGTCCCCTGTTGTTCCAAGGGAAACAGAAGCACTGAAAACCAGGACTTAATGTTGTGGTTCCCAAACCGGGACACCACAACAAACCCAAAGGGGCACAGTGGGATTACCTTACTATGTACTAAACAAAACAGCGAGTGATGTCACTGCAGAGCCCTAGGGCGTCATTGCACACAGTTTGGCAAACACTAGTGGCGCTGCCAACTAAGACTGTGAACCAAGTTTGACATCTCAGACTTAATGTACGAAACTCGACCAAATGCAGCTGGGTATTGTTTGCTAAGTTGCGTCCAACTCTTCACAATGGTTTCATTACTAAAGTAGTTAACACTCAAGCACTGATGATGTTACCTAGTTTGGGTAATGAAATGTCTGCCAAAAAAATCCAAAAAAAACCCCACCAAGCTCAGAGAGCACCAAGGGCCCCACAAAGATCCTGACCCTGTGCCACCATGTTTGGTGCACTCTCCTCTCCTTTTTAGGGATGCGGTGGCTCAGTGGCTAAGACGGTGAGCTTGTCGATTGAAAGGTCGGCAGTTCAGCGGTTCGAATCCCTAGTGCTGCTGTGTAAAGGGGTAAGCTCCTGTTACTTGTCCCGGCTTCTGCCAACCTAGCAGTTCGAAAGCACGGAAAAAAATGCAAGTAGAAAAAATAGGGACCATCTTTGGTGGGAAGGTAACAGCGTTCCGTGCGCCTTTGGCGTTGAGTCATGCCGGCCACATGACCACGGAGACGTCTTCGGACAATGCTGGCTCTTCGGCTTTGAAACGGAGATGAGTACCACCCCCTAGAGTCGGAAACAACTAACACGTATGTGTGAGGGGAACCTTTACCTTTACCTCTCCTTTTTAACATCTATATTAGGCTTCTATGTGAGCTCATCCGCTGTTATGGGGGGGATCAGGAGTATGATGGTGATATCCAATTATGTTTCTCCACCTCTGGAGATTGAAGTGATGCCAGGAATGACTTATCCCAGTGTCTGGAGGCTGTGAGGATCTAGATGGGGTTGGCAAGATAGAATAGCTTCGAAGCCATCAGTTCCAGGCTAGATGGGGTTGCCTCTTTGGGTATGTCACACAGTGAAATGGAGAGATGAAAGGGAACTAAGATTGGTAAGAAATTTGTTTATCGAATTTAGAACGTGCCCATCTCCCTCGCAGTGGGAGTTTGGCCAATGTACAAGTGAAATATGAAAACTGCAATAAGAATTATATTAAGTGGTAGAAATGCAGGCGGCCCCCATTATTCCAACCTACAACAGCGGTCAGTGGAATCACGGATAAAAAGACCTCCAGTATATAGTAACTGACGAAAAGGTTCTGTAAATAGCAATCAGCTGGTGTCTAGGCAGAATTTCAGAGCTGAATAAACTAAATTAACTGGGCAAGGTGAATAAACTGAATTAACTTTTTCAGGGCTGGATTGGTTATAGTAACCTAGTTATTATAGAGGTAGTCCTCGACTTAGGACCACAATTGGGCCCAAAATTACTGTTGCTAAGTGAGACAGCTGTTCAGAGAATTTTGCCCACAGCTCTGAAGCGAATCACTTCAATTGTTAAATTAGTCACACAATTGTTAAGTGAATCTGGCTTAGGCTGCAAAATGTGATTACATGACCTCAGAATAACGCAACCATCATAAATATGAGCCAACTGTCAAGCATCTGAAATTTGATCACCTGACCATGGGGATGGTGGCAACGGGACAACGGTTGTGTAAAAACAGTCATACGTCACTTCTTTAAGTGCCATTGTAACTTCAGACAGACACTAAATGAACTGTTCTAAGTCAAGGAGTACCTGTAGTTTTACTTAATGATGATAGATAGATAGATAGATAGATAGATAGATAGATAGATAGATAGATAGATAGATAGATAGATAGACAGACAGACAGATAATCTGTATTGTATTGTATTGTATCTGCTAAACAAATAATTCCCTCAATACTGTCAAACTATTTACTAAATCTGCACTACTATTAATCTTCTCATCGTTCCCATCACCAATCTCTTTCCACTTAGGACTGTATGACTGTAACTTTGTTGCTGGCAATCCTTATGATTTATATTGATATATTGACCATCATTTGTGTTGTAAATGTTGTACCTTGATGAAGGTATCTTTTCTTTTATGTACGCTGAGAGCATATACACCAAGACAAATTCCTTGTGTGTCCAATCACACTTGGCCAATAAAAAATTCTATTCTATTCTATTTTTATTTATTTCTTTATGGCGTACATCACCCAGAGTCACTGGTTGAGACGGACAGCTATAGAAATTAATCGTAAGTGGTTAGGGCCTGGGATGGCACTATTGATGTAGAAGGGATGAAGTAGAGTAGCTGGGCTGGGCTGGGGAACTATGGCCCTTTAATGACTTGTGTGAGTTGAACCTTAAGTAAGCTCAAAATGGCACAGAGAACAAAACTACATACCAAAAATCTGGATATACAAACACTTTTCTGCAGAAATGTGTCTGCAATTATCATCCATAAATATACAAAACTGCATACGATAAGACTGAAGGATAATGAGGGCCATGAACATAAATATAAATACTGTGTCAAAACTATTTTCTAAATTTTAAATTTTTTTAAAAAAGATTTATTACTATAATTTATATACTCCAAGGAGCTATTCCCTGACTAAATTACTTTGCCAATGGACCCAATGAGAACTAAATTTATTTTAATATTCAGGTGAACATTATATAAAAAAGAGCCTAAAAGATTAAAAATAAATTCATACCAATATTTCATATAAGGCAGGGTGTCAAACTCACAGCCCATGGGCCAGATACACTGGCCGTGCCCAGCCCCAGTTTAGAGAAGGGGGGAAGTCATGATACGTCACATGACGACGTGACACCACGAGTTTGACACCACTGATACAAGGGGTGTCCAACGTTGCCAACTTTAAGACTTACGGACTTCAATTCCCAGAATTCCTCAGCAAGCATTCTGGGAGTTGAAGACCACAGATCTTAAAGTTGTCTAGGTTGGACACCCATGCTGTAGATAGTTGTCTGTTCCATCCATATTTGTATTAGACAACCACACAATCTGAAGCAAATTCTCGGAAATTTTCTTGCAACAACAAAACACAAGAGCCAGCTCTTTCGCCTAGCTCAGGCGTGGGGAAGGATGGCTCCTTTATGACTTGTGGACTTCAACTCCCAGAATTCCTGAGCCAGCTGGCTCAAGAACTCTAGGAGTTGAAGTCCACAAGTCATAAAGGGGCCATAGTTTCCCACCCACCCGGCCCGGCTATTCTACTTCATCCCTACATCTGCACCAATAGTTCCATCCCAGGCCCCAATCACTTAACATGCAGCTACAGGCACTTTCAAATTCTCTCCATCTGAGGTGATGCATGCTGTCATCTGTCAGCAGTGCCACCCTAGATTCTATATAGGACAAACATACCAGATGATGTGCAAAACCATTAACCAGTTCAATCTCAGGATTGAAAATAGGAACAAACTTAAAGCAGCATTTTTAATCTCCCAGGACATTTCAGTACAGATTTCCGAATGGGCAGTTTTGGAAGAAAGGAAACTCTGACAGCACAACTGAATGGGAAACCAGCCTACCTATCAAAGAGGTTTCAAGCTATATCAGAAGGATTTAACAGCACAATGAGTTCTTAATACTTTACAATTGTTAAGTGATAAGTGCTCCTTATCAGTCGAACCCCTCTGTGCATCTAATGAAGTGAACACCAGCTCAATGTAAACTCATGCCTTGAATAAAACAATCTCAACAAATGCTACCAGATTTTCTGAATCTTGACTAGCACCGTGTTTTCAACCTTGGCAAGTTAAGGATAGATGGACTTCAATAAAGGAGAACATTTATAGCTCAGGGTTGAAATGAGAGGTCCTCGGCGCTCTCTGAGCTTGGTTGTTTTCTTGCAGATGGTTCATTATCCAAACTGGGTAACACAATGAGAGTTGATGACCTTCAACTCCCAGGATATCTTAGGCGGCCGTGGCACCCATCCGAAACATGCCAAAGTTGAGAAACACTGCCCTAATATGACTCTCCTCCTACAACAGTTCCCTACCAAGTTCATTAACCTGGCACATGTTTATAAACGCCTTGTCACTTGCATTTTAAGCATCTATCCAAGACATTTCAAGGACACGCTGAGACATTGCAACCACGCTTACAAAAGAAAAATTCTAGTGAGTTAAAATTGGTATTAAATGATAAGACAAAGACAGACAAGGGATTTATTTCTATGATCTTCTCACCGTATTTCAATGAACGGCATGAATGCTGTATAACAGGGGTGTCAAACTCAAGGCCCGGGGCTGGATTCGGCCCACGGGAAGCTTAAGAGTTGGCCCGTGGGGCTGTCCTGGAAACAGCGAAGGACTGGCCCATGGGGCCTCTGCCAGTGAAAATAGAGCTTTGGAGGGCTGCATGCGGTTGCAGGAGGCAGTCGTAGCTGAAAATGGAGCTCGTGAGCCCATTTTCGCTGGCAGAGTGCTCGGGCCGCCACAGGCGCCCCCCCCCCGACACAAGTGACATTGAGCTGGCCATGCCTCCCTGGCCACGCCTCCCCCCAAGATCAAACATAACCCTAATGCGGCCCTCAATGAAATTGAGTTTGACACCCCTGCTGTACAACATTGGCAGCATTAACACACAAAAGCATGGAAGAAAAACAAAGTCTTCACGACAAAAGTAAAAACAGTTCCCACCCACTCTCAAATGATGGGAAGCATTGCACATGATCTGCTGGTAAAGACTCAACAGAAGCTAAAAGGTTGGGAGAGGGGGGTTTGTTTCCTTAAAAGACATTCAGGTACAGAGTACCTTGACTTACAGCCACCGTTAAGCCCAAAATTTTGGTTGCTAAGCGAGACAATGGTTAAGTGAGTTTTGCTCCACTTTATGACCTTTCTTGCCACAGATGTTAAGTGAATCGCTGCTTCTGTTAAGTTAGTAACACGGTTGTTATGCGAATATGGCATCCCCCGTTGACTTTGTTTTCAGAAGGTCGCAAAAGGGGATCACGTGACCCTGGGACACTACAAGCAAAGTCAATGGAGAAGCCAGATTCACATAACAACCATATAACTAACTTAATAACTGCAGTTTGACTTAACAACTGTGGCAAGAAAGGTCGTAAAATGGGGCAAAACTCATTTAACTGTCTTGGTTAGCAATGGAAAATTTGGGCTCAATTGTGATAGTAAGTCGAAGGGTACCCATATTTTACTTTTCGTGTGCCTGTCAATTAATTTACCTTTTCCGTTAAGGCAGTGCTGAGCTTCAAAAAAACAAATGAAGCCATTATACAGTGTAAGATTTTGTGTCCTGATGTCGGGGTCAGTCTGTGCTAGATCTTTAAGCATTAGCTCAGAAACAGATTCAGCCTTCATTTTAAACTGGCTATGAGCCAGTTCCAAGCAGCTGTAGAGTAGCTTACAGACAAATGAAAATAGACCAGATCTTGTGGCAGGGACAAATTTCTCTGCATAGAAACAAGAAATTCAGAAGTCAAGTAATTGGCAATGAGGTTTTAACCATTTTGGCCATTTACTTTTGTACAAGAAGGTACTTGGGAAAATTACAGCCAAATTGCTGTTGAAGAAACAATACAGAAAAGCCCTAGATAATTAAAAGATAAGCTTAATCATTTTGTAACTGAGATGCGATTGATGTTATTAAGCAATTTCACTGATAAAAAAAATTAAATTGAAATTGGAATTTAAAACTCTGCCAGTCCATAACAAGGCCCTCTCTGACATTTTCAAAAAGAACTCCACAAAAGAGAAGAGAACAGCAACAAAGATGATTAGGGGACTGCAGGCTAAAACATACGAAGAACGGTTGCAGGAAATGGGCATGTCTAGTTTAATGAAAAAAGGACTAGAGGTGACATGATAGCAATGTTACAATATTTGAGGGGCTGCCCCAAAGAAGAGGGAATCAACCTATTCTCCAAAGCCCCTAAGGCAGGAGAAGAAGCAACTGATGGAAACTAATCAAGGAGAGATATAACCTAAAACTAAGGAGAAATTTCCTGACAGTGAGAACAATCAGTGCAACTTGCCTCCAAAAATTATAAAAGTTCCAACACTGGAAGTTTTTAAGAAGAGATTGGATAACCATTTGCCTGAAATGATATAAAGTGTCCTGCCTAAGCAGGGGATTGGACTAGAACAGAGGTGTCAAACTCAAGGCCCGGGAGCTAGATGCGGGCCGCTGGGTGCTTAGATCTGGCCCGCTGGGCTGCCCTGGCAACAGCAAAGGACCGGCCCGCAGTGGCTCTGCCAGAGAAAACGGAGCTCGGAAGGGCTGCCTTCGGCCCTCCTGAGCTCCGTTTTCACTGGCAGACAGTTGCAGGAGGCCATCGCAACCAAAAAGAGAGCTCGCGAGGGCTGCAGGCATCACTCCCAAGCTCCGTTTTCGCCGGCAGAGGGTTGCAGGAGGCCGTTGCCGCCGAAACGGAGCTTGGAAGCCTGTTTTCGCTGGCAGAGCTCTTGGGCCACCTGAGATAAGTGATGTCAAAGCTGGCCACGCCCATCCTTGCCCCCCAAGGTCAAACACAACCCTGATGCGGCCCTCAATGAAATCGAGTTTGACATCTCTGGACTAGAAGATCTCCAAGGTCCCTTCCAACTCTGTTATTCTATAAAAGAAAGGCCTCTTCCAAAGCTTGTATCTCTCACTCTGGGTTTTGATGGGGGCTCAGCAATGTTTACTTCGTTTATTCTTCTAGACTTCCACCGAAGTGTGGCAAACTTTTCCTGCTTATCTATGCAAAAGCAGGCTAACAAGTGACTTTTAAAGTGAAGCTTGTTTTTGCAGTCAGGAAAAAAGAATAGAATAGAATAGATTTTTTTATTGGCCAAGTGTGATTGGACACACAAGGAATTTGTCTTGGTGCATATGCTCTCAGTGTACATAAAAGAAAAGATACCTTCATCAAGGTACAACATTTACAACACAAATGATGGTCAATATATGAATATAAATCATCAGGATTGCCAGCAACAAAATTACAGTCATACAGTCATAAGTGGAAAGAGATTGGTGATGGGAACGATGAGAAGATTAATAGTAGTGCAGATTTAGTAAATAGTTTGACAGTGTTGAGGGAATTATTTGTTTAGCAGAGTGATGGCCTTCGGGAAAAAACTGTTCTTGTGTCTAGTTTTTCTGGTGTGCAGTGCTCTATAGCGTCGTCATTCACAAAAAGCAGTGCGTCCATATCTTAAATCAATAGAAATTTCTGGAGTTCCAATATCTTTGGATCCCAAAGGTGATTTTTCAAAAAGCCCGGGTTCAAATCCCAGAAGGGTATGGCTAGGTGATGAGAGCTAAATAGCTTGAAATAGATCTATACTATGTATACTATCTATAGAAGTCGTGTCCGACCCATCGTGACCCCATGGACAACATTCCTCCAGGCCTTCCTGTAGATCTATAGTAGTCTTCTTTTATTTCTTTGTCAGTAAACATAAACTCAACACAAGAAGCAACTGTGCTTTCTGGTTTTTCTTTGAAGACGTTTCATTTCTCATCCAAGCAGCTTCTTCAGCTCTCTATCTTGGGATATTATTCATCCTTGGGATAAATTCATTCCTCAGCATGAATTTATATATAAGAAGAAACATTATTATGCTGCGGTTTTGCCACGCAGGAATCAGACTGAAGAACTCAACAACTGGAGGAGTCTAGATTTTTTTTTTCTGAATAATTAAGTTTCTTCAGGAAGTTTTTACTCTTCTAGGGGAAAGAGCTCATCTGATTACAAGGAAAAACCATAAACGTCTTCATTCCCTACGGTTAACTTGAATGGAAAAGGAATTGATCCCCGAAAGTAATTTAAGTGAGCTCTCAAAATAATGAAATTACACAGTATATTTCTTACTTGACTGCTAGAGAAAAATAATTATACGCTCATGCAAACTGAACATTCAATTGCAGGGTTTGATGGGATTCACGAATTACGTTCTTGCCCATGCCTGTTCAAATCCTGTTTACTGCAATTAATCACTTTTTTTTAATTAGTTAAGATTGCTGGCCTTTATGAAGCACAGGATCGTCTTCATTTGATTTACTCAGAAAAAACAAACAAACAAAAAAGACAACCTAATCTAGCCTTTGTAAAAGAACATTCTAACCAATTAACTTTCTTTTGTTATCCAGATACACAACGAAAGTCTACTATGCCCAGATAAATCACACTGAGACCCAAACAAGGTTTTACTAAGAGTCAAAGAATAAATTCCTGAATCTTGACATTTGTATGGAATGATCAGTGTGACACCAAGCAGTAAGAAATAAAGAATCCTTCTCTGATAGCCTCTCAGCCATGCCATGGACTACTTGTAATTTAAGAGTACAGGTAATCCTTGATTTACAATAGTTCATTTAGTGACTGTTCAAAGTTAGAATAGCATTGAAAAATGTGACTTAGGACTGTTTTTCGCAGTTACAACCTTTGCAGCATCCCCATGATCATTGTGATCAAAATTCAGGCACTTGGCAACGGACTCATATTTATGATGGCTGCTGTGTCCCCAAAGTCATGTGATCAACTTTTGTAACCTTCTGACAAACAAAGTTTTTTTTTTTGTTTACATTTATACCCCGCCCTTCTCCGAAGACTCAGGGCGGCTTACAGTGTATAAGGCAATAGTCTCATTCTATTTGTATATTTTTACAAAGTCAACTTATTGCCCCCCCAACAATCTGGGTCCTCATTTTACCTACCTTATAAAGGATGGAAGGCTGAGTCAACCTTGGGCCTGGTGGGACTAGAACCTGCAGTAATTGCAGGCTACTGTGTTCTAATAACAGGCTCTAACAGCCTGAGCTATTACGGCCCTTCAATAGGGAACCCAGATTCGCTTAACAATTGGGGTTATTAATTTATGAGCTGCAGGGATTCACTTACCAACCGTTGCAAGGACGGTTGAAAAAGGGGGCAAAAGTCATCTAAGAAATATCTCACTTAACAACAGAAATTTTGGGCTCAGTTGTGGTCGTAAAAGGTGTTAATACACAGAGGAGCTCTTAAAGGGAGGTCAGAAATAGTGCAACGGTTTATGTGGTCTAGAACAGGGGTGTTAAACTGGATTTCATTGAGGGCCGCATCAGGGTTGTGTTTGACCTTGGGGGTCGGGATGGGAATGGCCAGCTTGATGTCACTTGTGTCAGGGACATCTGTGGTAGCCCGAGCACTCTGCCAGGGAAAATGGGCTCCCGTGCTCCGTTTTCAGCTGTAATGTCCTCCTGCCACCCTCTGCCAATGAAAATGGAGCGGGGGGTGGGTGAGCAGCACGCATTTTCACTCAGTTTTTGCTGGCAAAGGCCAGTTCTTTTCTGTTTCTTGGGCAGTCCTGCAGGCCAGATTTAAGTACCCTGCGAGCTGGATTTTGCTCCCGGGCCTGGAGTTTGACACGCCTGGTCTAGAAAATTCTTCATGGTTCGAGACTATGGAGTTTTTGGTGGTGAAGGCACTGATGATATTACCTACAAGCAAACAACCAAACTCAGAGCAAGGACGCCACTGTTCAACCCTGAGCTATCTACAGGCCGTCCCCAACTTACGACCATAATTGAGCCCAAAATGTCTGTGGCAAAGTGAGACAGTTGTTAAGCGAATTTTACCTCATTTTATGACCTTTCCTGCCACAGTTGTTAAGTGAATCTGGCTTCCCCATTGACTTTGCTTGTCAGGTCGCAAAATTTGATCACATGACCTTGGGACACAGCAACCATCATAAATGTGAGTCGGTTGCCAAGTGTCTTGAATCTGATGGCCACAGGATCAAAATTCCAACAACAGAGTTGGAAGGGACCTTGGAGGTCTTCTAGTCCAACCCCCTGCCCAGGCAGGAAACCCTACACCATTTCAGACAAATGGTTATCCAACATTTTTTTAAAAATTTCCAGTGTTGGAGCATTTACAACTTCTGCAGGCAAGTTGTTCCACTGATTAATTGTTTTAACTATCAGGAAATTTCTCCTTAGTTCTAAGTTGCTTCTTTCCTTGATCAGTTTCCACCCATTGCTTCTTGTCCTGCCTTCAGGTGCTTCGGAGAATAGTTTGACTCCCTCTTCTTTGGGGCAACCCCTGAGATATTGGAGGACTTCTATCATGTCTCCCCTAGTCCTTCTTTTCATTAAACTAGACATACCGAGTTCTTGCAACCGTTCTTCATGTTTTAACTTCCAGTCACCTAATCATCTTTGTTGCTCTTCTCTGCACTCTTTCTAGAGTCTCCACATCTTTTTTACATCGCGGCGACCAAAACTAAATGCAGTATTCCAAGTGTGGCCTTACCAAGGCATTATAAAGTGGTATTAATACTTCACATGATCTTGATTCTATCCCTCTGTTTATGCAGCCCAGAACTGTGTTGGCTTTTTTGGCAGCTGCTGCACACTGCTGGCTCATATCTAAATGGTTGTCCACTAGGACTCCAAGATCCCTCTCACAGGTACTACTATTGAGCAAGGTACCACATATACGGTACCTGTGCATTTTGTTTTTTTGGCCTAAATGTAGAACCTTACTTTTTTCACTGTTGAATTTCATTTTGTTAGATAGCGCCCAGTCTGTCAAGATCTTTCTGTATCTTGAGCCTATCTTCTGGAGTGTTGGCTATTCCTGCCAGCTTGGTGTCATCTGCAAATTTGATGAGTTCCCCATCTATCTCCTTGTCCAAGTCATTGATGAAGATGTTGAAGAGTACTGGGCCTAAAACAGAGCCTTGGGGTACTCCACTGCATACTTCCCTCCATGTGGATGTAGTTCCGTTGAGGACTACACGTTGAGTGCGGTTGGTCAGCCAGTTACGAATCCATCTGGTGGTGGTGCTGTCTAACCCACATTTTTCTACTTTATCTAGTAGTAGGTTATGGTCTACTTTATCAAATGCTTTACTGAAGTCCAAGTAAATTATATCGACAGCATTCCTCTGGTCCAGTAATTTTGTCACTTTGTCAAAGAATGCAGTAAGATTAGTCTGGCATGATCTGTTTTTGAGAAACCCATGTTGGCTTTTGTTATTATTTTGTTTGCTTCTAGGTGTTCGGTGATTCGTTGCTTGATTATCTTTTCCAGAATCTTCCCTGGTATTGAGGTTAGTCTTACAGGTCTGTAGTTTCCTGGATCTGTTTTTTTTCCTTTTTATGCAGAGTCCCAGGATCATGTGACCTTCTGACCTTATGCAGTGTCCCAGGGTCATGTGACCTTCTGAAAAGCTGAACCAACCAGATTAACAACCATATTACTAACTTAACTGCACTGATTCACTTAACAACTATGGCAAGAAAGGTTGTAAAAAGGGCCAAAACTCTCTCAACAAATGTCTGACTTAGTAACAAAAAATTTGGGCTCAATTGTAGTCATAAGTCGAGGACTGTCAAGTTTAAACAGCCTGAATGCTAATCCATTGCACAAAGTTAACTTGGGAGCAATTCTCCACCTCTACTTTCTATCATCAAACATTAGCAATAGCAATAGCGCTTAAGACTTATATACCGCTTAAGACTATGTAAGACTTATATAGACTTATTCACAATGCTTTACAGCCCTCTCTTAAGCAGTTTACAGAGTCATCATATCGCCCCCCCCCCACAACAATCTGGACCATTTTGCCGACCTCGGAAGGATAGAAGGCTGAGTCAACTTTCAGCCAGGCAGGATTGAACTGCAGACAGCTGGCAGTCAGCAGAAGTAGCCTGCAGTATTTCATTCTGACCACTTCGCCACCACGGCTCATTGATTAACATTTAAAGCATGAATATCCAACAGTGAACAAACTAGCGAAACAGGTAGTCCTCAACTTATGACTAGAACTGAATCCAACATATCTGTTGCTAAGCAAAACTTTTGTTAAGTGTATTGGCCTCAATTTATGGCTTTTCTTGCCACAGCTGCTAAGTGAATCACTTGCAGTTGTTAAGTTAGCAACACAGTTAAGCGAATCTGGTTTCCCCATTGACTTTGTTTATAAGAAGGTCACAAAAAGTGATCACATGACCCTGGGACACTGCAACCATCATAAATATGAATCAGTTGCCGAGCATCCAAATTCGGATCCCTTGGCCACGGGGATGCTGCGATGGTCGTAAATGTGAAAAATGGTCATAAGTCACTTTTTTCAGTGCTGTTGTAACTGCAAACAGTCGCTAAACGAACCATCGTAAGTGGAGGATCACAGGTACTTCCATTTTTTTGCAAATTTGGAAAGTTCAAGTAAAAGTTAAGAATTTAAAGCCATGTTTTCTTTTGTTTTTTTCTGATATCGAGCTCTGCTTGGGCTAACATTTGTTTCATAAGATGACGAAAATACATCTAATAAAAAGAAGTTTACTTTTCATCAACAGCCACTAGGATATGTCAATGAAATATTGAATTCTACAATCGCAGCTTAAAAATAAATATCAATAAGGGCACACATCTCAGTAGCAATCTGGATGGTTTTTACACCATGAATCATATAGTCCTACAACCCGCCAATCTGGTTAAACGACGGAAGAAAAAATGTGGAGCCAATGCAGCCCATCATTTGCCTAAAGGAAAGCTATTACAGAAGCAAGTAGTAAAAAGGGGAAGCTTCATTTCATTTTAAATGTAAATAAAATTATGGTGTGAAATTATACAGCAGTAATGAAATGTCTCCACTGTGAGAAAGTTTTACAAAACAATTTACAAAACACAGGGAGCCCTCGACTTAAAACCACAATCGAGCCCAACATTTCTGTTGTTAAGCAAGAGATTTGTTAAGTGAGTTTTGCCCCGTTTTGCAGCCTTTTTCTCCCCCCCCCACCGTTAAGTGAATCACCGCAGTTGTTAAGTTAGTCACACAGTTGTTAAGTGAATCTGACGTCTTCGCTGACGGTCAGAAGGTTCCAAAAGAGGATCACATGATCCCAGGACCATCATCAATATGAGTCAGTTGCCAGGCACCCAAATTTGGATCACGTGACCATGGGGATGCTGCAACAGTCGTAAGTGCAAGTTGTAAAGTCTCTTTTTTTCGGTGCCACTGTAACTTCGGAGTGTCACTCAATGAATTTTTTTAGAAGCTGAGGACTATCTGTATTGCACAGGTTCAGGAGGAGGGCTGAGAAGATACCTGCAGAGCCCTCACATCCTGGACATAAACTGTTTCAACTCCTCCCCTCGGGATGGCGCTATAGGGCACTGCATGCCAAAACAAAGAGTTTTTCCCCCCTCGTGCCATCATTCTTCTGTATATCTAATTCTCACTGTGCTATTTAATGTCCTGTGTATATTTACCCATGTAGTATGGCTGAAGTATTATTATTATTATCTTCTTTACTCTCCCTTCTTATTGGCATTATTTTTTTTTTATTGAAAAAGTTTTACAACAACAATTACATTTTTCCCCTCCCTTCCCCCCTCCCCCCCGACTTCCCGGAGCAAACACAAGGTAAACTTCAATAAACAAACAGTCATACATTAAATTTTTAAAATCTAACACAATTATAATCCTTCTCTCTCCCATAACCTGACTTCTTCCATTAAAATCAAAAACAACGTCCTTCATTCAAAGGCAATCTGAAATTTCTTAATCTGATATCTATTTTGAATATAATCAATCCAATTCTTCCGTTCATTTAGATATTTTTCTTGAGTACTGTCTTTCAAGAAGGCTGAGATTTTAGCCATCTCAGCCAAATTGGAAACTTTCAATATCCATTCTTCTATTGTGGGTCTTCTTATTGGCATTATTATGACGATTATCATTATTTGGTCGCTTTGCATGTCCATGCTTCTACACTGGAGACAGAGTCCTTGTGTGTCTAATCACACTTGGTCAAATAAAATACAGGTAGTCCTCAACTTACAGTGGTTCAGTTAGTGACCGAAGTTACAACGGTACTGAAAAAAGTGACTTATGACCTTTTTTCACACTTACAAGTGTTGCAGCACCCTCATGGTCACGAAATTTACATTTGACAAGTGTATTCTTGATCGTTACATTATCCCGGGGTCATGTGACCATCCTTTGCAACCTTCTGACAAGCAAAGTCAATGGGGGGGAAGCCAGATTCACTTAACAACCTAATTGTGTGCCTAATTTAACAAGTGCAGTGATTCGCTTAACAAATGTGGCAAGGAAAGTCGCAAAATGGGTCAAACCTCCCTTCATAAATTTCTCACTGAACAACATAAATTCTGGGCTCAATTGTGGTCATAAGTTGAAGACTACCTGTATTCAATATTGCCTTGAGATGGAAGGAGGTCATCTAGTCTAAACCCCCGCCCAAGCAGGAAACCCTAAACCCTCAAATATTGGAATATTGCTATCCTATCTCCCCTGGTCCTTCTCTTCGCTAGACTAGCCTTGCCCAGTTCCTGCAACCGTTCTTTGTATGTTCTAGCCTCCAGTCCCCTAATCATCTTTGTTGCTCTTCTCTGCACTCTTTCTAGAGTCTCAACGTCTTTTTTACATTGTGGTGACCAAAACTGAATGCAGTATTCCAGGTGAGGTCTTACTAAGACTTTGTAGAGTGGTATTAATACCTCACTTGAACTTGATTGTGTCCCTCTGTTAATGGAATTTAGGATTGCATTTGCTTTTTTTGGCTGCCACCGCACATTGCTAGCTCATATTTAACTGGTTGTCCACTAAGACTCCAAGATCCCTCTCACAGTTCCTGCTATTAAGCCCTGTTTCACCCAGTCTATATGTGTACTTTTGGGTTTTCTTGCCTAAGTGTAAGACTTTCCCTTTCTCTACATTGAATTTCATTCTGCTAGATTGCGTCTGTCCGATCAAGGGACTGAGGAAAGATACTACATGGGAAGGAGCGGCCCTGCCAGCAAGCCACAGAATCTCACACGGTCCCACTAATCCCCTTCATTAAGCAGGTGCCTCTGTTGTAGCAATTCCAGAGCTCACAGGCAGCTCTTTTCTGAAGGGAAGGGAGAGACCCAGAAGGCTATTGCGGCTCTGCCTCCTCCTCCTCCTCCTTTTCTCAAGCAAATCTGAAAACCAGTCATACTGGCTTTCTTCCTCTGTCTTGAGAACCAAAGGAGCCATTTGGAGGTAGACCAGAGAGAAAAACCAGCCCTTAAAAGGAAGGAAGGGGATCAGCAGGTGGAATCGCAGCAGCAGTGAGAAGTGTCAAACTCTTTTTTTTAAAAAAAAAATCCATTTTTCCCAGAATTTTTCATAGATGCTTTCAGGAATTATCTCGCTCAGATTTCCCCAGTTTGGTTACACTGCAGATAAATGAATTTAAGAGATCCCAGAGGGTTATATCAAAGCATCAGGCACGTCCGTGAATTCTAAAGGTTGGCTTTATACAGGCAGTCTTCAACTTACGACGATTCATTTAGTGACCATTCAAAGTTAGAACAGCACTGAGGGAAAAAATGACTTACGACCATTGCTCACAATTAAGACCGCTGCAGCATCCCCATGGTCATGTGACCAAACTTCAGACGTTGGGTAACTGATTCATATTTATGACGGTCGCAATCTCCCGGAGGAGGGGGGGGAGGTCACCCGATCCCCTTTTGAGACCTTCTGACAAGCAAAGTCAATGCGGAAGCCAGATTCACTTAACAAGCGGGTTACTAACTTAACCACTGCAGTGATTCACTTGACTGTGGTAAGAAAGGTTGTAAAATGGGACAAAATTCACTTAACAAATGTCTCACTTAACAACAGAAATGTTGGGCTCTACTAAGGTCGTAAGTCGAGGACTATGTGTACACCTGGAGGATGCCCGCTATAGATATAAATGACATGTTGGGAAAAAGCAACAAGAAAAAGAAAAGCTGACTGAGAGACACTCAATGCAGGAGTCAAATTTAAGAATTAAGGCTGGAAAAGAACTCAAAAGGAAACAGTAGAAGAGCTACAGATAACAGCAATTGTTCACAAACAATAAGTAGCCGCTAAGAATTGAATATTGAAAGTCAACACTGGGGGGAAAGTGTATTATAAAATTATAGGTGGAAAAACATGCAGATACATACTTATAGTCCAAGAAACTGACTTACATCAGGGGTGAAATGCTACCAGTTCGAGTAAACTGGTAGTGATAAACCGGTTCAAGTGAACCAGTAGTAAAAAAACAAACTACCGATTCAGTCAAACCGGTAGTTTAAAAAAACTACCAGTTCAGTCAAACTGGTAGTTTAAAAAGCTACCGGTTCAGTCTAACCAGTAGTTTTAAAAAAAGCTACCGGTTCGTCCGAATTGGTATTTTTGACGATCAGCTGTGCTGCATGGTTCAGCTACTTTCTAGCGAAGCTAAATCACGCAGCACAGCTGTTTCTGCCCCCCCCTCACTGTTCTACTTACCTAGGGAAGTCTTTTTCCACGTGAAGCACGTGTTTGGTATGTGGTGTGCATGCACGCGCCACGTGCTTTCAGTGCACACTGCACATGTGCACAGTACGCATTTGGTGCACACCACACATGTGCGGGCAGCAAACCGGTGGCAATCTGAGAAGGATTTCACCACTGGCTTACATATCCTTCATTGTGTGAGAACTCTATGTAAGTCATGCTCCTCTTTTTCCTGAATGGTAATTTATTAACGTTAGGTAAAACCATTGAAATTACCAAGGTCACACCATATGAAAACGGCTTCAGTAACTTACAAGTATTTGAAAGATGCTTTCTAGTAAACTGTGTATCAAATTAAAGGAAAAGGGATACTTAAGGCAATGCTTAAATTTTAGAAAAGTCAAGGAGTGAAATAATTACAAAATAAGATTTTGTCACTTTTTTTATCTGGTGGCAAATACATTTGATAAATAAATATGTTTTCAGTATCTGGTGAACGAACCTAGGGAATTGTCAATATCTAAAGCTCTCAAGCACACCCATCGTAATTATACCCAAATTACAAAAAGTTTGTTGCTGTAAAATAAAATTAAAAAAAACTTTTTGCAAGTAGCTAGAGTACATTTATTTATTCATCTTCAAGGTTTTGGTAACTATCTTCAAAGCGCTCCATGGCATAGGGCTGGGCTATCTACGGAACCGTCTGCTGCCACCGATTGCCTCCCACCGACCCGTGCGCTCTCACAGGGAGGGACTCCATAGGGTGCCATCAGCCAGGCAGTGCCAACTGGTGATGCCCAGAGGGAGCGCCTTTTCTGTGGGGGCTCCCACCCTCTGGAACAAACTTCCCCCAGGTCTTCGTCAACTTTCTGACCTTCGAACCTTTCGCCGCGAGCTTAAGACATCTATTTATTTGCGCAGGACTGGACTAGAATTTTAAATTTTAATTTGGTTTTAATGGGGTTTTATTATTTTTATTGCAATTTTTAACATTCGGCCTTATTTAATAAGTTTTTAAATTGGTGTTTTATTCTGTATTTATATGCATGTTTTTATTAGGCTGTAAACCGCGCTGAGTCCCCTGGGAGATAGGGCGGTATATAAATGTGATTAAATAAAATAAAATAAATAAAATAAATCTAATTTATATCCCCCCCCATCATCTCACAAGAAGTGATTCTAGGCAGCACACAAGACTAAAACAATAAATACATAAAAACATGTCTTACAATGAGAAGTAAAACTTTAGAAAATAGCTAAAATTTATAGGCGAAGGGATGCTTAATAACAATTCACCCATCCTCTGGGATCTCTGGGCCTGGTGGCATAATCAGGCCTTAAGGGACCTTGGGAAGGGTTGAAGCCATCCTCAACTCAAGGGAAGATTTCTTGTGTCAAGATTTCTTATGTCGGATTTTTTTTTCCCAGAGAAGACAGAGCTTTTTGTGATTGGACATGTAAAAACTGTTTTCCCTCATTTTCTAATGCCGATACCGATACGGCTGTATTTAAATAATAGTTCATCCTTCGCCTGCTCCTATTTAAATTGATTGAAGGGTGTGAAATGACATTAAGTGTCCCTACTAAACAGATACTTGTCATATTAATAAGTAAGTGTGGCTGCTGTTTGTATCTCAACAGCTGCTCTCATGAACAAAAGGAACAATGGTGAATCAGGCATCACTGAACGCCACAAAGCGATTAGAAGAGGGTCCAACTAGGAAATACAAACAGCATTTGAGCCATCGGATAATCTGTTTAATGGAGAATTACTGAAAGTGTGAATAGGTGTAACATTTCGAGTAGGGCAAAAACTGATTACAAAATGTTAAGAAGAGACAGTAAAAAGATCAGCGTCTGGTAATTTTTAAGAAGATATTGGATAGCCATTTGTCTGAAGTGGTGTAGGGTTTCCTGCCTAAGCAGGGGGTTGGACTAGAAGACCTTCAAGGTCCCATCCAAATCTGTTATTCTAAATGATAAATCGTTTATACAAATAATAGAGAAAGAAATGGACTTCTTTTTCAAGAAGAATAAAAAAAAAGATGGCAATATCAAGAGTTGAGTCATTTGTTGTTGTTAGTTGTGAAGTCGTGTGTCCAACCCATCGCGACCCCATGGAGAAGGTTCCTCTAGGCCTTCCTATCCTCTACCATCCTCTGGAGTCCATTTAAGCTCATGCTTAAACGGCTTCAGTGACTCCATCCAGCCACCTCATTCTCTGCCGTTCCTTTCTTCTTTTGCCCTCAATCTTTCCCAGCATTAGGCTCTTCTCCAGTGAGTCCTTCCTTCTCATTAGGTGGCCAAAGTATTTCAGTTTCATCTTCAGGATCTGGCCTTCTAAAGAGCAGTCAGGGTTGATCTCCTCTAGGACTTACCGGTTGGGTCGCCTGGCAGTCCAAGGGACTCGCAGGAGTCTTCTCCAGCACCAGAGTTCAAAGGCCTCCATTCTTTGGCGCTCAGCCTTCCTTATGGTCCAACTGTCAGGCCTGGAAACCCTACTAGGCCTTAGGTTTCCAGCAGAGGAGGTTTTTCTGGAACCTTGACACCAACTTTCACAGCCATCCATTGCAATTGGGAACACCATAGCCTTGACTATACTTTTGTGGGCAGGGTGATGTCTCTGCTTTTTAGTACGCTGTCTAGTTTGCCATAGCTTTCCTCCCCAGGAGCAAGCATCTTTTAATTTCTTGCCTGCAGTCCCCATCTGCGGTGATCTTGGAGCCCAGAAAAATAAAATCTGTCACTACCTCCATTTCTTCCCCATCTATCTGCCAGGAATTGAGAGGGCCGGATGCCATGATTTTAGTTTTCTTAATGTTGAGTTTCAAGCCACCTTTTGCACTCTCCTCCTTCAACCGCAACAAGAGGCTTTTTAGTTTCTCTTTGCTTTCTGCCATTAGAGTGGTATCATCTGCATATCTGTGGTTGCTGATATATCTCCCGGCAATCTTAATTCCAACTTTTGATTCATCCAGCCCTGTCTTTCTCATGACTCAAAAGTTGAGTCATATTAAATAATAATAATAAAACAGAGTTATGGCCACCAGAAATCCAGGCCAAATACAGGTAGTCCTTTACTTACGGCAATTGAGCTCAACATTTCTGTTCCTAAGCCAGACACTTATTAGGTGAGTTTTGCCCCATTTTATGAGCTTTCCTGACCAGTTGGTAGGTGAATCGTTGCAATTGTTAAATGAATCTGGCTTCCCCGTTGATTCTGCTTCTCAGAAGGTCAACAAAGGGGATCACGTGACCCTGGGACACTGCAACCGTCATAAATATGAGTCAGTCGCCAAGCGTCTGAATGTCGATCACGTGATCATCGGGATGCTGCACCGGTCGTGTGAAAAACGGTCATAAGCCACTTTTGTCAGTTACTCCTGTAACTGAATGAATTGTTGTAAGTCAAGGACTGCAAGAACTATACAGACTTTTAGAGAAAACTGGTTAAAAACAAAAATATGGAAGAAGAAGAAGAAGGGAACAAAAGCACACGTTTCTTTTCCTCACAGCAAGACGAGGAATGCCGTCCAGAATTCTGTGGTGCTAGAATGCATTTCTGTTCCAAAGCATTCTTCAGGGATTTTTTTATTTTTTATTTTTAAATCAATCCTCCATAGGACCAGACAGCTTGAATATGCCTGGAATTTTTGATTTCTCCTCCTAGATTACTTTAAGATGGAAACGAAGTCAAATTACACACAAAAGGAATTAGCACTGCTTGAATGCTTAAGATGGAAGAAGCCCCTTTATAGTTGCCCTTGAACTGAACTAATAATATTACGATGGCACTTTGAAAAGAATATTAGGAAAAAGGGCGTCCAGTAAAGTAAAGGAGAAATGATGTCGAAAGGATCTAGCTAGGTCCTCTGTGAGAGAGAGGTTAGAGTTAGAGTGAGGTTTCTAAATTTGACCAATGTTTGACACTTATACATGCATTCCTATTTTTTACTCTGCACAAAACATTAAATGTATTTTTATATAATTTAATAATTATGATTATTTTTAAATAATTAGGTTTAAGTATCAAAAATTAACAAATGCTAATTTCTTCTTTTGGGCAATCGCAGCGACTTGAAAGAGTTGAAGTTTTACACTTAAATATAGGTAGTCCTCAATTTATGGTCACCATGGAATCCAAAATTTTTGTTGCTGAGCAAGACAGTTGTTAAATGAGCTTGGCCCCATTTTATGACCGTTCTTGCCACAGTTGTTAAGTGAATCACTGTAGTTTAAGTTAGTAACACGATAGTTAAATGAATCTGGCTTCCCCATTGACTTTGTTTGCAGAAGGTCAGCAAAAGTGATCACATGACCCCAAAATACTACAATCATCATAAATATTGCCAAGCATCCAAATTTTGATCGCTTGGCCATGGGGATGCTGCAATAGCCATAAGGGTGAAAAACAGTGATAAGTCCCTTTTTAGTGCTCTTAAAACTTCAGTCACTAAACGAATGTCTGTAAGTCGAGGACTATCTGTCCAGCATAGAGAATGAGGTGTCTGAAGGCCCAGAGACTTTTCAAAAGTTATTCTAATTATAATGAAAGATACTAGCTTTGCTACATCTGTCTAAATATTTACACAGCACATCTTTCCAAAGATAAGTAACATTTCCAGAATAAAGATGGTAGAAACTGATTTAAAACAGCACACCAGCAACAGCACGGGCCAGCTTTGTGTAGTGCAGGAGTGGGCAATGATGGCCCCTTTACAACCTGAGGACTTCAATTCCCACAATTCCTGAGCCAGCCAGGCCTGGAATTCTGGCTTGAAATTCCATGCTGGCTCAAGAATTCTGGGAGTTGAAGTCCACAGTTTGTAAAGGGGCTATAGTTGCTCACCCCTGATGTAGTGGTTAAAGTGCTGGAGTAGAACTGAGGAAATCCAGATTCAAGTCTGCCTAAAATTAGTTACACTTTATTTAAAACACTTATACAGATGCCAATTTTATAACCAGCTTTGGGGAGTTCCCACCAGGGAGGCCTAAACCAGGGACGTTCTCCATGTTATGCTTGGGCATCTATGCAAATTTAATTAATAAAGAAGTCAGTACATTACTTTGATGTCTTTTTCAGTTCAGTCAATCTTGTTGGATTGTTGCTATGGGGAAAAACTGGAGTATTATGTTTATCTCTATGAGTTCCTGGAGGTTAAGGTAGGATATAAATCAAATAACGAAAGAAATAAACAAAGCTGGTATCTTTTTTTTACAGTAGACGCTCAGTATATCTTTTATTAGAAATAAGTTACAACACTGACTCATTTTCAAAGATATTCAAGTTCCTACAATAGTAAATATATGCTACTTGCAATCTTCCTTATCATTATTTTTTTTGCTGTCATTAATTTAAACTCTTGCTAGGACTTTACCCAAGTTTCATGTCAGCTTATCACAACATGAAACAACCCTCAAAGCATGTGTTTTCTCCTAGTGCAAGATATATACTTTCGGTGGTTTATACATCTTTCAACAGCGTTTTCCAGAAGTAAATGTATTTAATTAATTCTTACAACACACTAATTAGAGATATCGAATCTAAGTAAAGCTACTTACCCTGCATGAGAGAAAATTGTGGTCTGCCACTGGTTGCATTCTGCAGCCATCTCAAATTTCACCCACTGCTTAACTCCTGTGATATGTATCCTGCTTTAAGCTTAATATTTTGTGGGCACACATCTTGTTTTTTCTAATTGTAATCATACAGGAGTTTGCATGAATGACATTTTGCATGCTGATTTGCTGTATAAAAGACGCTGCAGACCATAACTTTTAATGGTCGCTAAATGAACAATTGTAAGTGGAGGACTACCTGTACTTCTATGCAAAGCTCTGAACAGATTATGTTTCATTAAATAATTTAAAGGTTTGCTTTGAAATATTTTTTAACAAGCATATACAAAAATAGAATAGACTTCCTTGATTGAGGGAGAATTACAGGTAGTCCTTGACTTAAAACCACAATTGAGCCCAAATTTTCCATTGCTAAGCAAGATGGTTAAGTGGGTTTTGCCCCGTTTTACAACCTTTCTTGCCACAGCTGTTAAGTGAATCATCGCAGTTGCTAAATGCAGTGTCCTGCAATCTTTTGTTTAGCGACCATTCAAAAGGTACAACAGCACTGAAAAAAGTCACTTATGACGTATGACAGGAGTCACGTCGTCACCTTTGCAACTTTCTAACGAGGAAAGTCAACGGGGAAGCCAAATTCACTTAACAAACATGTTACTAACTAAACAACTGTAGTGATTCACTTAACAACTGTAGTGATTCACTTAACAATAGCAAGAAAGGTCATAAAATGGAGCAAAACTCATTTAACAACTGTCTCGTTTAGCAACAGAAATTTTGGGCTCAACAGTGGTCATAAATTGAGGACTACCTGTAAGATTCAGGAGTTTGTATGTTGTATGTTGATAACTTAATTAGTTAAACTTTGAATCGATTAGTGTTAGACTTATCTCTGGAATTTTATAATTCTCTATGATCATAAGTGATCACAGAACATAGTATATCTTTCTAATCCTTCATTTAATGAAAGCACCTGAAGGCAGGACAAGAAGCAATGGATGGAAACTAATCAAGGAGAGAAGCAACCTAGAGCCAAGTAGAAATTTCCTGATAACGAGAACAATTCATCAGTGGAATGATTTACCTCCAGAAGTCGTGGGTGCTCTATCACTGGAGGTTTTTAAGAAGAGACTGGATAACCATTTGTCTGAAATGATATAGAATTTCCTGCCTGAGCAGGGGGTTGGACTAGAAGACCTCCCAGGTCCCTTCCAACTCTGTTATTCTATTCTATTCTATTTTCTACGGTTAAAAAAAGATAGCTGAAGAAAGACAATTTCACCTTTATAAATCTAAATATTCATAGAGAGAAAAAAGGGAATTTTTAGTTCTGCCATTTTCAAATCTAATTATAGCCAACCTAATTGTGCAATATCTGGCTGTAGGCACTTCTGTTCCATTTTCAGGTGCACAGCCATTCCATCAAGTAGAAATGACAAGCAACCTCTTTTAATTTCAACCGAATCTTGTAAGTAGAGTGCCATTAAATTTCACTCTACAGTTTTTAAATGTTTCCCTAAAGTAAGATATTTTACCTGAAGTAAATGCATTTAAAATTTTAAAGACACACCACGATAAGGTCCATCTTCCAGTTAAGCAGACTGCCACATACAAAGGTAGACCTCGACTTAAGACTACAATTGAGCCCAAATTTTCTTTTGCTAAGTGAGAATCGCTACAGTTACGTTAGTACAAGTACTCCTTGACTTACAATTCATTTAGTTCAAAGTTACATTACTGAAAAAGTGGCCTATGGCCGTTGTTCACACTTACAACTGTTGCAGCATCCCCATGGCCACATGATCAGAATTTGGGTGCCTGGCAACTGGTTCATAACTGTGGCAGGAAAGGGGGCAAAATTAAAAATGGGACAAAATTTATTTAACAATGTTCGCACTTAGCAACAGAAAATTTGGGCTCAATTGTGGTTGTAAGTAGAGGACTACCTGTAAAATACTGTTAAGTGAAACTGACTTCCCCCAGTAACTTTGATGTCAGAAGGTTGCAAAACATGGTCACATGACCCTGGGATACTGCAACCGTCATAAATATGAACTAGTTGCCAAACATCCAAATTCTGGTCACATGACCATGGGGAGGCTGCTACAGTTATAAATGTGAAAAACAGTCATAAGTTACTTTTTTCAGCGCCCTTGCAACTTTGAACGGTCACGAAACAAACTGCTGTAAGTCAAGGACTACCTATATAGATTAAGTAAACAAGAGGCGCATCGCACTTTTAAAGAAGTAGCGTAATTCATGCATCTGAAGTTGCCTTAACACATTTGTTAATGCTTAATGTGCCATGAAATCTTGTTTTGTCGCAAAAGGCTAATATAGCTGCGCTTCTCAAAATGAATAGCTTAGAGTTCTTTTTATACAATTATTTTTCCATACAGCAGGATAATTTGAAGCTGGAGGAGGTGGAACTCAAAACAGCTCAGGCAAGACAACTTTAATTTCCCCCTAGGGAAGGGTGGGCTCAATATCTAATTAAACAGCGAAGAAATAGAGGAGTCCTGATTTCTCCCCTGCACAAAACATTCCTTTGATTAGAAAAAACGAGTCTGTACACATTTCACTTCTTTTAAAGTTTCACGTATCTTTCTCAGAAACAAAATAAACTTAAGACTGTCTCCAAGTAACAGGAGTTCTCAGTGGGAGCTGCGGTGCAAGAAAAGTGGCTGGAATTATGCTAGCAGAGAAATCCTAAAGGAAAACTGACTCTCACGGTGGATTTTTTTTTCTTTCAATAATTTCCTCAGACTACTGTGTCCATGGGGAAAATGAAGGGTGAAGGCTAAGTATAAAGATACTTAAGAGTCTAATTATTTCTGCTCATTCAACAATCAGCAAGTTGTTCATTAAACCTTTTATCTAATCATCATCGCAAACTTTACATGAATTCATTTTAAAGGTGTGGTGGTATTCTATTTCAAAGAGAGGAGTGTGTAACTATACTTTAATATGGGAAATGCTTATCTTCCTTTACAGAATTAAACTGTCCTTTACAACAAATATCTAAACAGCCCGTGGTTTTTAAGAACTGATTTTAAAAAAAATATTTTAAAAGTGCGTCTGGAAGCAGTCCAACAAATGAAATCATGTATGTATGTATGTATGTATGTATGTATGTATGTATGTATGTATGTGTGTGTGTGTGTGTATATCTATCTATCTATCTATCTATCTATCTATCTATCTATCTATCTATCTAGGTCTTGGCATATTCGGGTCTTTTCCCGTGTAAGGTTGAGAGTATCTTGGCGACGTTTCGACGAGGTCTCACTCATCATCTTCAGGCTGGTGCTTTCGGTTTCGTGCCTTTGCTCGCACAAGCACGAAGCCAAAAGCACCAGCCCGAAGATGATGAGTGAGACCTCGTCGAAACGTCGCCAAGATACTCTCAACCTTACACGGGAAAAGACCTGAATATGCCAAGACCTACATACCTATACCCGTGAAAACTTACGAAAACAAATATAACCCCCACCACGCTCTGTAGCAATTTTGCATTTTAAAAAGACATTTATGCTGTAGATTTAAAGATACAGGACATTTTTAGGTTCCTATCTGCCATCAGAGCCTGGGTAGCAGAAGAAAGAGGCAGTCTGGTCTAGTGGTTGAGACATCAGGATAGAAACCAGGAGACTGTGAGTTCTAGTCCCACCTTAGGCATGCAAGCTGACTGGGTGACTTTGGACCAGTCACAATCCATTTTACAGCAAAGAAATTACATTTTAACCACAGGTTCAAACTTACAAAGTGAAAAGAGAACCACCACCACAAAAGATATGCTTGGCACTGCAAGTGAAAAGTGATTAGGATGCAGGTATTATTAGATAGCCTTTGGCCAAGAAACAGGAGTGGCATCTCGATCAAATTCCCATGTTCCCTCACAGCAATCATAATATTAAAAGTCCTAAGCAACAAGGAACAAAAAATATCCAAAGGATCACTTTCTGGAAGTTCCTTAAGAACCTCTCTAGAGCAGGGGTCTCCAACCATGGTCCCTTTAAGACTTGTGGACTTCAACTCCCAGAGTCCCTCAGCCATAAGTGACTTTTTTCAGTGCTGTTTGATATCATAATCATTGCTTTTAATACTCAAACCCATAACAGCAATTACAGACAGTCCTTGACTTGCAACCGTTCATTTTGTGACTGTTCGAAGTTACAACAGCATTGGAAAAAGCGACTTATATTGTGGCCATTTTTCACATGACCATTGTCTGCAATCCTGTGGTTACATTATCAATATTTGGATGTATGGCCACTGCTTCTTATTTATGATGGTTGCAATGTCGTGGGGGGGGGCGCTTTTGTGACCCTTCTGACAAGCAAAGTCAATGGGGAAGTCGGATTCACTTAACAACCGTGTTACGAACTCAACAACTGCAGTGCTTCACTTAACAACCGTGACAAGAAAGGTCGTAAGATGGGGCAAAACTCACTTAGCAACAGAAATTTTGGGCTCAATTGTGGTCATAAGTCAAAGACTACCTGTAACAGTGAGCTGCTTTGTTTGTTTGTTTGTTTGTTTTTAAATAGGACTTGTAAAAGTATTTTTCTATAGCCGGAGTTGGAATGGCTTCTTTTGATTTCAGATTAAGATAGAAGAGAACGGAGAAGTTACTGATCAAAATATCAAAAAATCAAAGAAATTCTCTCCTGTTTTCAGCTATTAATATTCTCATTTTGTTGCAAATCTTTTTGGTATATGTTGTATAAAAGATGAAGGGAACAAAAGAGTAATTAAAGCAGATGCTGAGTGGAATGCTCTTTCTGTCTTTTTATGCCTTGCTTAAACTCAGAGCTATATACCCGCTGTTTCCATTACACTGCATTCCAGATTAAAAGGCAGAACTATCTAAGATAGAATCTGAACTGTAGTTTAAGTGAATTCCACTTCAGCACTGTCCAATAAATAGCCTTTGCTTTCTGAAAATGCCCCTCTGTGAAGTCACCCTTTCTAGCTTTATTTGCTTTTCTTCAGAACTGCAATTGCAATAGAGCATTATTTGAATGCTGCCATGGGTTATCTTCTAGCCATCTCTGCAAAGCAGATTCCTTTACCATCATCTGAATATGTAAGCCACAGGTAGTTTAAAATGGTACTCTTAAAATTAAGACAGTGATTCTGCAAAAACTTCACCTTTTTAAACTTGGCACATAGTTATTCTATAACAGGGGTGTCAAACTCAAGGCTTAAATCTGGTCTGCAAATAGAACCCGTCTGCGGCGCGCCTCTGGCAGCCAAAACAGAGTGCGAGGGGGAGACACATGCGAGGCCCCACATGCCCCATTTTGGCTAGCAGGGTGCTGCAGGAAGCTGTCCAGGCTGAAAATGGGGCACAGAGGGGGAAACCGCACAAGGGGCCCCCTGTACCCCGTTTTAGCCAGCAGGCTGCCGCAGCAGGCATCCATCCTGTCTCCCCCCTCCCCCCATCTGCCTGCAGAGAACGACAATACTGATCCGGCCCACGAAGAAATCCAGTTTGACACCCCTGTTCTATAGAATTCATAATCACAGGGTGTAAACATGGCCATCAATTTGGTTGCTTTCAAAGGCCTAAAGGAAAAGGTATTTAATTGCCATGATAGCTATAATCTCAGGGGTCCTAAATCAAATTAAAGGCATTTTACTGAGGGGGTGAAATTATGTTTATTTTCTTGTACGGCTACCCCTCTGAAACATGAGATGTCTATGGATACAGAATGCTAGTTGAGATGGATCTTTGTTATGAACAAATGATGCTCTTCTCTGACTTCTAATGTACAGATGGTTCTCTATTTTCAACCATTCATTTAGCAACCATTCAAAGTTACAAAGTCACTGAAAAAAGTGACTTATGACTGATTCTCGCACTTGTTGCAGCATTCTCACTGTCATGTGAACAAAATTCAAGGGGCTTGGCAACCAACATCTAGCTACGATGGCTCTAGCATCCTGGGGTCACTATTTGAGTCCTTCCCAGCCAGTTTCCCACAAGCAAAATCAATGGAGGAAGCTGGATTCCCTTAATGACCGCATGATTCATTTAAGCACAACAACTTTTATGGTCATAAAATTGGGCACAAATGTTAAAACCATTTATTTATTTATTTATAATTTAATTTTTATACCGCCCTTCTCCCGGAGGACTCAGGGCGGTTTACAGCCATATTAAAACCGACACAAAATACAAACACAAATTTAAAAGCAAAATTAAAAACCAAATTACAATAGGCCGAATCAAACTAAAACGGTCATAGACCGACATAAAACCCATTAAAATTTTCATTTAAAAAATTTCGCTTAGGCCAGTCCCGCACGGTGAAATAATAAGGTCTTAAGTTCGCGTTTGAAGGTCCAGAGGTCGGGGAGTTGGCGCAACCCCGGAGGCAGCTCATTCCGAAGGGCAGGTGCCGCCACAGAGAAGGCTCTCCCGCTGGGGGCCGCCAACCAGCATTGTTTGGTCGACAGCACCCTGAGAAGGCCCATCCTGTGGGAGCGCACAACCATCTTCTTAGCAACAGAAATTCTGGTCCCAATTGTGGTCGTACGCTGAGGACTACCTATCTCTATATAGACTCTCGTCATCTATTTTGCTTATTGTGGCAGCCCAGATTCTTTCATCTACTAACTTCCAAACTATGAATAAATGTAAACTATTTTTAAAGAAGTCTGCATAGTTATCTCACTGGCAAAGCTAGATGCTTAATATCTTTGGTAACCTTAAAATCATTCATTTCAATGTTATTTTAAAAAATCTCTTCTTAGTTAGTACACTGAGCGTTTCTGTACCAGAGACAAACTCCTTGTGTATCTAACCCACTTGCCAAATAAAACAGTTTATTCCTATTCCATTCCATTCTATTCTTCTTAAAATAGAGCCCATTTACTCAATACTTTACTTGTGGGGAAAAAAACCTTAATCCATCTGAAACTAGGGAAAAAAACCACTTGCCACTTCAGAAATGAAATTAATAAAACTATTATGCACAAACAGCACTTAACCCTGCCAAATTAAACTACACTGAAGAATGCCACATGAAAATTAGTTAAGAATTCACATCATAGCTATGTGTTTCTTTGCCAGGTTAATATCAGTGCAGGCTATACCTGAATTTTCATAAAACACCGTAATTGACATTATTAACATATTGTGATGAAATAAAAAAGTGTTCATGCAACATTTCTTTTTATCTTGAGCAAGAGAACTCATAGACAGAACACAGGTTTTGCTTCATATTTCTCACAGTGAGCATTTTGCCATACCCACACAAAAACCTCTTAGGAGCTCATCCTAAAACACTGAACAAACATCAGGAACCAACAGCCTATGAAGATTCAGCAACGGACAAAAAAAATTTGCTGCACAATTTACAGTAAGAATTATGGAAACTGACCCTCTAACAAAATAATTAACAGAATAACAAAATAATAGAGTTGGAAGGGACTGTGGAGATCTTCTAGTCCAGGGGTGTCCAAACTTGGTCCCTTTAAGACTTGTGGACTTCAACTCCCAGAGTCCCTCAGCCAGCAAAGCTCTGGGAGTGGAAGTCCACAAGTCTTAAAGGGACCAAGTTTGGACACCCCTGTTCTAGTCCAATCCCCTGCTCAAGCAGGAAACTCTGTACCAGTGATGGTTAACCTTTTTCCCATTGCATGCTAGGAACGGGGGGGGGGTGGTGGTTGTGTGTGTGCGTGCCCACACCCATAATTCTATGTGCCCTGCCCCCACGCATGCATGTGCAACACCCACCCACCCCCCGCTCCCCACACTCCTGGCAGGCGATGGCACAGTAGGCCCATTTTTTGCTGTCCCCAGCCCCCCCCCTCAGAACGGCCTTCCCCCACCCCCCTGGAGGCCAGAAACGGCCCATTTGTCAACTTCCAGTGGGACCGGAAGTTGGCAAATGGACCATTTTCGGCCTCCGGAGGGCTTCTGGGGGGGTTGGGAAAGGCATTTTCGCCCTCCCCAGACTCCTAGAAAGGCTCTGGAGGCTGGGAAGAAAAACAGGCCTTCCCCACCATCCCCTGAGGTCTTCCAGAGGCAGGAAACAGCCTGTTTCAGGCCCAGAAGGCCCAAAAATCAGCTGGCCAGCTGGCATGTGTGCTGGAGCTGACCTCGCGTGCCTACCAATATGGCTACACTTGCCACCTGTGGCACATGTGTCATAGGTTCGTCATCACGGCCCTATACCATTTCAAACAAATGGTTTTCCAATCTCTTCTTAAAAAGAAGAGCACCCACAATTTCTGGAGGCATTGAATGAAATAACTGCATGAGTTTCCATCAGGAACATTCTAAAGGCATGCAGAACATCCCATTTTCAAAATACAAATGACACCAAGAACTCCAGTGAAGGTCACATGTGGTCCACAAGTGCCTATGTCCCTACATTTAAAAGTAACGCTGATATATTTATATTGTCCTACCTAGTTAAATCATAAAACAGTGAATAAGCTCTCAAATTCCTTTGGTCTTGCAGTCAATCCTAATGAAAAGTTCAATCGCATTATGACCTTCTCCATTTATTTTTTAATGGACCAATATAGTTACATGGCATTACTGTCATGATTCCAAAAAGTATTTTAATAAAAGACATTTGCATAGCATTTATTTGCATCTCTTCTCTGAGACAGCTATAACTCTAGAGTTGACAGTGGCCAAGGGAAGGATACAAAAGCAACTCTGCCTTTATTGATACCAGCACATGCAAAAATGAAAGAAGATTTAATATAGGAATGGTTGCAGAAGCAGAGTTTATTCCATGAAGTTGCAAACGCATGAAAATCAGTTCTATCATCAAGTAATATTTGCACTTAAGTGAAAAATCAGTTCACTTCTTCCTATTTTTCTATTTACAGATAGTCTTCGACTTTCGACCACAATTGAGCCCAAAATTTCTGTTGGTAACAGCTTTTAAGTCAATTTTGCCCCATTTTACAATTGTTATTGCCACTGTTGTTAAGTGAATCACTGTAGTCATTAAATTAGTAACATGGTTGTTAAGTGAATCTGGCTTCCCCATGGACTTTGCTTGTCAAAAGGTCACAAAAGGTGACCACATCCTGGGGCAATGCAGCCATCATGAATATAAAACAGTTGTCAAGCATTTGAATTTTGATCATGTGACCATGGGGATATTGCAACGGTGATTACAATAAAACCAGTCATAAGTCACTTTTTTCAGTGCTGTTGTAACTTTGAACAGTCACTTAATGAACTGTTGTAAGTCAAGAACTACCTGTACCTCATACATACGCTTATATATACGCATACGCACACACACACACACAGAGTAAAGGCTACAGAGAAAAAGATAACAGAGAAAAAGAATCATTAAGATACTTTACCTTTTATTGATAGGTTTTTCATCTTTCTCATAAGGCTTCACAAACCACTTCCCAATACGGACAAAGTTCCGGTTCATTAAGCATCTTTCCACCAGGTTATGAATTGCTTTGAAGAGCAGAGTTCGGCATTCATAGGAGAGCCCGTTTTCCCATACACCATCTTCCTCATCTGCATGGATTAAATAAACCTAAATTAATATCAAGCTTTCAACAGAAGCTAAGAGTGGAGCCGCTACCACGACTAAGGGCAATAAATAATATTACTTGTGTAAGAGCCGTCCTAATAGCTTACGCTGAAGTGTATACAAAGGCCACCTGAAATATAAATACTTGAAGGAGTCTTTTGTGGCTTTCTGATAGGCAGCAAAAACTCCATGGTCTCAGAACAAGACGTTTTTTCCAGCTCTTGAACAAAAATCGTTTTGTCAGGGATTTGCTATGCCAGTGAAGTACGAACACATTTCTTCTACTCAGTCACTGTTAAATTTTAAACTACAAGGTCTTTGAGACAAAGACTCAAGCTTTCCTTCATTGTTACCATAACTAGTCCTCGATTTAGGACCACAATTCCCATTGCTAAGCAAGGTGGTTGTTAAATAAGACATGCCCCATTTTATGACCTGTTTTGCCAAGGTTCAATGCACAGGAATGTATTAATCTGCTTAATGACTGCCTCATTTGCTTAATGACCACCCTCTGTACTGGAGAGAAATACCTTGTATGTTTAATGGTCAATGAAGTGTGATACTGATACTATTTGCTTAATGACCACCAAATTCACTGAATGACTGCCACAAAAAAAAAATAAAAGCCATAGAACCAGATCCATGTTGACGCCTCAAAATAATGACTGTAATAACTTACAATAGAAATTCCATGCTCAGTTATGGTCATAAATCAAGGACTACCTGTATTATCAGTTACTTGCAGGGGATCCTGGAGTCCTATGGACAATCACTTCAATAGGAGCCAGCAGTGCCAGCTGCCAAAAAAGCCAAAATAGTCCTAGGCTGCAGTAACAGAGGAAATAGAATCAAGATCACATGAAGTGGTAATACCACTTTATAATGCCTTGGTAAGGCCACACTTGGAATCCTGCATCGCCACGACCAAAACTGGTAAAAAAAGATGTTGAGACTCTAAAAAGAGTGCAGATAGATCAACAAAGATGATTAGGGGACTGGAGGATAAAACATATGAAGAACGGTTGCAGGAACTGGGTATGTCTAGTTTAATGAAAAGAAGGACTAGGGGAGACATGATAGCAGTCTTCCAATATCTCAGGGGTTGCTACAAAGAAGAGAGAGTCAAACTATTCTCCAAATCACCAGAGATAAGAATGGAAGCAACCTAGAACCGAGAAGAAATTTCCTGACAGAACAATGGGCTGGGAAGTGGCTCACCAGGCTAATGCAGCCTGTTATTAACACACAGCTGCCTGCTCGAGTCCCACCAGGCCCAAGGTTGACTCAGCCTTCCATCCTTTATAAGGTAGGTAAAATGAGGACCCAGATTGTTGGGGGGACAATAAGTTGACTTTGTATATAAATATATACAAATAGGATGAGACTATTGCCTTACACAATGTAAGCCGCCCTGAGTCTTCGGAGAAGGGCGGGATATAAATTAAAAAAAACAAAAAACAATTAACCACTGGAACAACTTGCCTCCAGAAGTTGTGAATTCTCCAACACTGGAAGTTTTTAGAAGAGATTGGACAACCATTTGTCTGAAATGGAATAGGGTTTCCTGCCTGAGCAGGAGGTTGGACTAGAAGATCTCCAAGGTCCCTTCCAACTCTGTTATTCTATATTCCGTACTTTTAATATAGAGACTCTCTTGACACATTACTATTTATGAATTCATAGGTTGAACACAACAAGCACATTCAACAAGGCAATCATAAGTAATTAAAGAAGTGTCCATGCAGCCTCATCAATGCTCATAAAAATGTTTAAATAGCAGAACAATATTAGTATCCCATTACTATACACACAGACTCAACTAGTACCGAGTATTGAACTTTTGGCTACAGGTAGTCCTTGCCTTACAATTGAGCCCAACATTTCCATTGCACAGCAAGACAGTTGTTAAATGAGTTTTGCCCTATTTTATGATTTTTCTTGGCACAATTGTTTAAGTGTGTCACTGCAGTAGTTAAGTTAGTAACACAGTTGTTAAGTGAATCTGGCTTTCCCATTGACTTTGATTCTCAGAAGGTCGCAAAAATTGATCATGGGACTCTGAGACACTACAATGGTCATAAACACATGCCAGGTTTCCAAGCAATTGAATTTTGAGCATGTGACCAAGGGAATGTTTTTCCCCAATGATGTTGTAACCTTGAACGGTTACTAAACGAATGGCAGTAAGTGGAGGACTACCTCTACTGCACTCCTTCCTGTTCCCAGGCTAGCAACCTAGAATACTACCAGCCTCCAGCAGGCTAGTAACAGATTCTGCAACCTAGCAATCATTGTAAATGTTTTTGTAAAAACAGGCACAAGTTACACTCTTTTTGTAAACATCCTCTTAGTTATTTCAGGGCCCTTACCGTATTTTTTTTTTTTGAAACACAAGTTATAAACATAACAGTAAAAGGAGCTTAAAACATTCTATAAAGTTAACAAGGCAGAAGCCTAGGTCAATAATTAAATCTGTCGAAAGTCAAGGATCAGTGAAGATTTCCCTATGGAAAAAGTACACTGAGCCAGAAAGGAAGAAAAAATTGAAGCCGGATATAATAACAGCATTAAAGTCATTTACTTTTGCTATAAATTAGCAGTCTCAAATCCCGAATCAAAATAGATGACATGGGCATTGCCACATCGTCTATCTGCAACAGGGAAATAGTAACTCACCGGAGTCTTAAAAACACAATAAATATACATCATTACAAGTGATTGAAACTACCTGCTACAGGTAGCCCTCAACTTATAACATTTCGTTTAGGGATGGTTCAAAGTTATATCAGCATTTTAAAATTTGATTTATGGCTGTTTTTTATACTTACAACCATTTCAGCATCCCCATGGTCACATGTTCAAAATTCAGATACTTGGTAACTGACTCATATTTATGACGGTTGCAGTGTCCCAGGGAAACGTGATCCCCTTTTGTGACTTCTGACAAGAAAAATCAATGGGGAAACCAGATTCACTTAACAACCATATTACTAACTTAACAACTGCAGTGATTCACATAATAACTGTAGCAAGGTAGGTCATAAAACGGGGCAAAACTCACTCGACAACCATCTCACTTCACAAACAGAAATGTTGGGCTCAACTGTGGTTCTAAGCTGAGGGCCAGGTGTATTCTGTGTCACTACTCTTCAAACTGCCACCTATAGCCTCCCATCGGCCTGTGCGCTCCCATAGGGAGGGCCTCCTCAGGGTGCCGTCAGTCAAACAATGCCAACTGGGGGCCCCCAGGGGGAGGGCCTTCTCTGTGGGGGCTCCAGCCCTATGGAATGAGTTGCCTCCGGGGTTGCGCCAACTCCCCGACCTCCGGTCCTTTAAACGCGAGCTCAAGACTTTCTTATTCCACCGTGCGGGGCTAGCTTGATGAAAATTTAAGTGGGGTTTTAGGATTGTTTTATTTTAGTTTTAATTTTAATTGGCCATTTTATAATCAGTTTTTTAATTTTGTCTATGTGTATGTTGTTTTTACTTGGCTGTGCACTGCCCTGAGTCCTTCGGGAGAAGGGCGGTATAAAAATCTAATAAATAAATAAATAAATAAACAAACAAACAAACAAACCTAGTTATTCGGCACAAGCTTTCCTGAAAGACAGCTTGCCTATGAACTACCTCTGCAATGTAACAAAATTGTTCAGAGTGTGGACCACTCGCTCATGCAGGGTGGCTACAATACTATGGACTAGCACAAAATCCCTGAAAAAAATCAGAAAGCAGAGAGTGACAAAAGCATTGCTCTTATTTCCTCATGAGACAACTGGGATACGGTTCAATCTTCAGTTTTAGTAGCATTTCCTTTAAGCACTTTCAACAAGAAAAGCTTGGGTATGCGTAATGGTATGTGGGAAAGACTTTGGGAGATGGGGCCAAGAGACGCTGCCTAGGTAACTATCAGATAAGGGAGGGCATAGCCCTCAGCTGCATAATGGGTGGAGAAGAGAGAGTCGGGAACCCTCCCTAACTTCTCAGGCTGTTAAAAAAAAAAAAGTAAGTAAGAAAGAAAGAAATGGCAGCAGAGTTGTATTTTCAGACTTGCAAGTGTCTATTAATGCAGCCTTACAATAAAATAGAATTAACTCATCTATCTGGGAAGGTTTACAGTTATGGGACAGTAGCATAATCTAGGTAGTCCACTTATAACCTTTCATTTAGTGACCATTCAAAGTTAAAATGGTACTGGGAAAAAACTGACTTATGGCCATTTTTCACACATACAACTGTTGCTGATCCCCATTTTCACATGATCAAAATTTGGACACTTGGCAACTGGCTTATATTTATAACAATTGCTGTGTCCCAGGGTCATGTGATCACCTTTTGCGACCTTCCGAGAAAGTCAATGGGGAAGCCAGATTCACCTTACAAGCAACTGTAGGTCGTAAAATGTACTTAAACGAAGTTGTTAAGCAAAGTTTACTTAACAACTGCCTCGCTTAGCAATAGAAATTTTGGGCTCGATTCTGGTCATAAATCAAGGACCACCTGACATGAAAAACCAGGAGTCATAACATACAATACAAGATGAGCAATACAGTCCCTTAATTAATGGGACATAAAATCCGGATCGATCCTTTCCCGAAAGACTTATTTTTCTTCACAGCACCTTAGATTAACTTGTAAATAACTCCAGAAAAGTCACTACTCAGCAGAGTACATTACAGTTAAGAATTGATAGAAAATAGCACTTCCATGTTGCAAACCAATGGTGTTTGGCTTTAGCAGCCCAATTTGTTTCATGCTGGACTCATGGGCAAGAAAAAAATGTTCCTTTTTCCATTAGTCTGAATACAGTATTTGTGAACATAAAATCAGTCCTCACCAGCAAGCTATCAGGCTAGGGTTTAATATCAGTATTAATTTAAGAAACTTCAAACGGTTGTTTGGAAAAAAAAACCTTAGCCAATAAGAATTGTTAAATAGATTTGACAGGCAGCCATTTCCCTGCAAAGATAGTCTTTGTGAATGTGAATTGACCTCTGAGTTGTTTAGTAGTCAGGGTCAAGGGCATTTTATTTATTTATTTATTTGCCACATTTATTACTTTATAAGTAACCCAAGGCAGTAAATATACATCATAGCCTTCCTCCTATCTTCCCCACATCAAAACTCTGTGAGGCAGGGGTGAAATGCTCCCGGTTCGGACCGAATCAGCTGATCCGGTGGCGATGGCAGCAGGTGGTTCGGAGAACTGATAGCAAAAATCCCTGGCCCCACCCATGCCCACTCAATGCCTGGTCACTCGCTTCCCTGCTTGCTGCTTCTTTTTAAAAATGCTTTTAAAAAGTAAAAAAAAAAGGCTCTGACAATCACAGCTGAACCGCGCGATCGCCAGAGACTTTTTTTTTACTTTTAAAAGCATCTTTTTACAACCTATTCGGCCGAACAGGTTGTAAAAAAAATGCTTTTAAAAGTAAAAGCTGACCCCCCTCCCCGAGTGCTGTTCTACTTACTCCATCCCTCCTTTTGGCACGCACTGCGCTTGCACCTTGCATTTGGCGCGTGGTGCGCACTGAGCATGCGCACACACAGTGCGCAACCAGCAAACCAGTAGTAAATCGGTTGATTTTACCACCTCAGTGAGGTGAGTTGGGCCGAGAGTTAGTGACTGGCCCAAAAATCACCCAGCCAGCTTTCATACCTAAGCCGGGACTAGAATTCATCATCTCCTGGTTTCTAGGCCAGTACCTTAACCACTGCAAAAATACTCTGAAAAGACAGGATGTCCACCAGTAAACAACTCCTCTCCTTCAATTTCTTTATGAAATATAGAAGAAAAAAATGGTCTCATGTCATTATAAAATTATAACTAGCATCACTTTTTGGTCTGCTGTAGATCACAGTATGGGGTGAGATTTTCTCCTTCTTGGTGTAGGCATAAAGAAGTAAACAGAGAAGGTTTACTATTGGAGAGCTCTGGAGTATAGGCCCTAAAATGCAGACTTCTCTAGATGCTGTATGTTCCAGATCCTGACATGCCAAGAGATGCTATCCTTTAAGTCCTCAGAGTGGCACAAAGAATTTAGAGCAAGGGTCCATGAAAATATAAATGGCTGCCTACAAAGAAAATATATCATGATTATGAGCCTTTCTGCAAAGGAGACGATTCAAATAAAAAATGGAAACACTCTGTTACAAGGAAGCGAAGAACACAATCGCTTTCTTGAAATTTTGGGAGTTGACTGGACCCACTAGGCTCCTCGAGATGTGATTTAGACAGCCCACTTGAGCACTTAATGGATCCACAGGGTTTCCGAAAACTGCTCAAGGATCTCAAAGGTACTTCTGTCAAATGTTGTGTTAACCTCTGAAATACAGAGGTGAACAAGGTACTATACAAGATTGGCCTTAATGGTCTCTCTTCCCTGCCCACCAATCCTAATCAGTTTCTTGATTTTCTAAAAAGCAACGGAAAATGACATAGATGAAGAGATGCCTGGAGCAATGCTGAGGGGGGAAAAAAAGATACAACGATGAACAGTTATGAGCTCAAATCTGAACCAATAAGGCAACAGGGGGCTTTCCTGTCTCACTTGATTTGTAGGATATCAGGCAACTAGTCCAAATTTAATAAAAAGAATGGGCCAGAACAGCCTATTAGTATTGTTACACCAAACTGGATAAACATTTTGAGGATAAAGTTGGGAGCAGCAGATGGAGGCTGTGGCCAAGTCAACCTTTTGATGCTACAAGCTAGTGAACCAACTGTGATTTTATCTGGCACAAGATACACTGAAGGCCATCACTCATGCCCCGTGGTGGCGCAGTCATTCGCATGCAGTTATTGCAGGCAAAAACTCTGCCCACAGCTAGGAGTTTGATCCTGACCAGCTCAAGGCTGACTAGGGCTTCCATCCTTCCAAAGTCAGTAAAATGAAGACCCAGATTGTTGGGAGTAAGATGCTAACACTGTAAGCTGCTCAGAGAGTGCTGTTAAGCACTATGAAGCACTAAGTCTTCCGGGTGCAATTCAAGATGCTGGTTGTCACCTTTAAAGCCCGTCATGGCTTGGGACCAAGTTATCCCATCAGAGCGGGACCCATCAGAGTGGGAGGCAGGGTATGTTATGGGTCCCATCCCCTAGGGAGATACACCTGGTGAGACCCAGAAGAGTGGGCCTTCTCCATGGTGGCCCCCTCTCTCTGGAACATCATCCCCACAGAGAGTAGAGTGCCACTCTAGCACTCTTCCGAAAGGTGCTTGCCTGGGGAACCCAGAGCGGGATGGAGCCCATTAAATGGCTTCTGTGAGGTGCTGTTGCCGGAGGGGTGGGGGGTGATTTTAGTATATTAATTTATTATATGACTCTTCTTTTATTAGTTTTATTGTTTTTGTATGGGGTTTTACATTCTGTAAGCCTCTTTGAGTCACCATGGATGAAGGGAAGGAAGGAAGGAAGGAAGGAAGGAAGGAAGGAAGGAAGGAAGGAAGGAAGGAAGGAAGGAAGGAAGGAAGGAAGGAAGGAAGGGCTAAGAACTACCTCTTTCTCCAATGCACTACAGTACTATAATTTCCCCCAAAAGCCTTTCAAAGCCACTCAGGAACTTCAGCTGAAGTTTTACAAATATACTGCCATGTTATACCCACTGCTGAGGGAGTTGCACTGGTTGCCAGTTTGTTTCAGATGCAAGGGAAGATGGTGGCTGTTACCTCTAAAGATCAACTTAAAAGATCACCTTTCCGGGACCTTCTGACACTTAACCCTAACAGTGGGCTTTTTTGATGAGAGCTCACCTCCTTTTTTTCCAGAAGCTTTTAAAAATATGGCTATCCCACATTGGCTTTGGGAACTGTCTAATATTGAGCTACCATCAGTAGTGTTAAATTGTAAAAACCAGGCAGCAAGTCTTCGCTACTGCAATCCTTCTACTTTGAGATTTCTTGCCTTCACCTCTTCTCTTCTTTAAGTGATTACAGGTAGTCCTCGACTTACAACAGTTCATTTAGTGACCATTCAAAGTTACACCGGCACTGAAAAAGGTGACTTACGACCGCTTTTACAGTTACAACCTTTGCAGCATCCCCATGATCCTCTGATCAAAATTCAGATGCTTGGCAACAGATTCATATTTATGACTGTTGCTATGTCCGAAGATCATGTGATCCCCTTCTGCGACCTTCTGACAGTCCAAGTCAATGGGGAAGTCAGATTCACTTAACAACCGTGTTACTAACTTATCAACTGCTGTGATTCACTTAACAACTGAGGTAAGAAAGGTTGTAAAATGGGGCAAAAACTCACTTAACAAATGTCTCACTTGAGAGCAAAAATTGGGGGCTGAACTTTGAGGGAGGTTGTTGAGGATTACCTGCATCTGGATTTTTTAATAGTATTGTATATATGTCATTAGGTTTTGTATGGTTTTATCTTTTAATATTATAATCCACCCAGAGCAGCCTTGCGGTAAAATGGGTGGCTAATACATTTTGCAAACAAACAAACAAATCACCACTCTTCTAAGGTGCTTGTAACCAGGACCAAATGTTTCCAATTGCCATCTGGGAGATTTCTATTAAGTGTATGTTTGTCTGTCTTGGTTTATTTACATGTATTAATTACTTCCTGTTTAAAAAAGATATAAACTATGAAAACAAAATCATAAAGACAAGAAGAAACAAAGGAAGGGTAGAGATGGAAGAATAACAAACAAAAGGAAACAACCTAAGTTAAAAGGAGGCTTCAATCATCTCCATTTAAAGGTTCGAGTGAAGAGTGGGGTCTTTAGGGCAGGGATGAAATGTTCCCGGTTTGGACCGGATCAGCCAAACCCCTTAGCAATGGTGGCAGGTGGTTCGGAGAACCGGTAGCAAAAATCCCTGGTACCACCCCCTGCCCCAGCTGAGCCGTGTGATCATCAGAGTTTTGGGGGTTTTTTTACTTTTAAAAGCATTTTTTCTTTGGCCGAAAAAAATGCTTTTAAAAGTAAAAAAAAAAAGCCTCTGATGATCGCGCGGCTTAGCTGGGATCATCAGAACCCTTTAAAAGCTTTTTTTTAACAAACTCTTCGGCCGAAGAGGTTGTAAAAATAAAAAGCTTTTAAAAGGCTCCTCTGGCGATCCCAGCTGAGTTGCCTGATCGCCAGAACCCTTTAAAAGCATGTTTTCTACAAGCACTTCGGCCAAAGAGGTTATAGAAAAAATGTTTTTAAAATTTTTTTTAAAAAAGTTGGCCACATCCACCCAGTCACATTAGCCCCCCCCAAGCCACGCCCATAGAGCCGGTAGTAACAAATTTTACATTTCACCCCTGCTTTAGGCCTCTTTTGAAACACCAACAAGGTGGAGTCCTTTGGATCTGGGGAGTAACCTCATTCCATAGGGCAGGTACTGCAACACATACCCAGGGTCCGGATAGATGGTATTGCTTAACTCAGTGGTTCTCAACCTTTATAATGCTGTGAACCCTTTAATACAATTCCCCACGATGTGGCGACCCCAACCATAAAATTATTTTTTTTTAGGCAGCGATCTCAGCACGCCTCAGCAACCGCAGAAGAGGGGAAAAAGCGGCAAACTGTTTTTTTTTATTTATCGCACCTGAAGCCGTATTGGCTAGCGATCTGAACTGCTTGCGATTGCCTTGAGGACAGAGGCATTAAAGCGGAGACTCCTCCCCTACTAAGTTTATCGCGCCTGAAGCCAGATTAGGCTAGCGATTGGGAGTGATTGCAGCTGGCTTGAGAGGGAAACATCAGAGCAAAGATTTCTCTCTTTTTTAATACATCGCACCTGAAGCCGAATTCGCGATTCTTCGACTCGCAAGTATACTTTCCATATTTCCGACGGTCTTAGGCGACCCCTGGCAAATCGTCATTCGACCCCCAACGGGGTCGCGACCCACAGGTTGAGAACCGCTTGCTTAACTTAAGTTAGTCCAGAATGCGGCTGCGCGGGTTATAGATGGAGCCCCTCGTGGCTCCCGCATAACACCCATCCTGCGCAGGCTGCACTGGCTACCTGTGGCACCTTCCGGGTGCGCTTCAAGGTCTTGGTGACCACCTTCAAAGCGCTCCATGGCATAGGGCCGGGTTATCTACGGGACCGCCTACTGCGACCAGATACCTCTCACCAACCCGTGCGCTCTCACAGAGAGGGACTCCTCAGGGTGCCGTCAGCTAGGCAGTGTCGTCTGGCGACGCCCAGGGGAAGGGCCTTCTCTGTGGGGGCTCCCGTCCTCTGGAACGAACTCCCCCCAGGACTCCGTCAACTTCCGGACCTCCGAACCTTCCGTCGCGAGCTCAAGACACATTTATTCATCTGTGCAGGACTGGCTTAGATTTTAAATTTATAGGGGTTTTTAATTGGTTTTAATATTTATATTTCCATTTTAATAATTGGGCATTAGAATAAGTTTTTTAATGATTATTTTAATTTGTATATTGATGTTTTATATGCCTGTGAACCGCCCTGAGTCCTTTGGGAGATAGGGCGGTATATAAATTCGATAAATAAATAAATAAATAAATAAATAAATAAATAAATAAATAAATAAATAAATAAATAAATAAATAAATAAATAAATCTGGAGTGCTCCAACCCTGCCAAACCAAGCTGGCCAGGCAGATGCTGGGGCAATAAGTGGTCCCTACATTAACCAGGCCCTCTGCCATGTAGGGCTTTGTGGGTAATAACCAGCCTCTCAGAAGTAACCAGTGCAGCTCATATAGTGTTAAATGGCCATACTAAGGCATGCCCAACAGTGCCTATGTTGCTGCATTCTGGAATAGCTTTTAGGGTGCAATTCAAGGGCAGCTCCATGTGGTGGTGCGCATTGCTGCAGCAAATGATAAAAACTGCCAAGAAATGAACTTTTTTTTCCTATTTTACTAACCTCAAAAGTACATCAAGAGAATAGTGTTTGAGTCAAGCTACCAATAAATCAAGGAAACATTTTGAAAAAGATGAGAACGTTATACTAATCTTTCAATTTACTTCCACCCTTGATTTGCAAACATGGTGCAAGTTGTTTTTAGCAGCAGCAAACATCCATAATAAAATACGGCAAAACCCAAACTGCACTTTGTACTTTAATTTCCACATTCTATGTTAGCACATAAAGTTCTCTATGAAGAGATTTAAATCTATCTTCCAGGCCAAACATACACACCTGGAAATTTTCATTTGATTATGTATTAAAAAAACAACAAAACTTTAATCTGGTTCTTCACTTTGGAAGGTTGATTAGGCAATCATTTGTTACAGTGTAACTACTACAAAAATTGTAACCTATTTTATGTAAGGCAAATCTGACAAAGGCAAACATTTTTTTTTCCTGTGCTGGAGAATTAGTTCAAGGACTCTTTCAAGAACGGAATGATCAATTTACCTTGTGCTCCTGAAATCAATTAATTTGCATCACATTGAATTGTGACCATCACAAGTAGCAAGCTAAGGTTAAAGTCATCTAGGTAAGATGGGCAACATATAAGTCTAATAAAGACTGTAAACTTCCAACCATAAATTGTAACTGACTGTCGATGGAACCATAACTTGTAGCCAGAAAAAGCTAGAATGTGGTTAAAAGTCACTTCCATAGTACAGAAAGCAAAGAATGCAAAGCAGCTCTCTTTAAAAAGGCACCCTTCAAATGGGTTGAATTTTAATTTCCACAAATGCCAAGCCACTGTGGGATCATGGAAATTCAACTCTTCCACAGAATTTCATTTTTAGATGTCCTTGGTGTATAGCACACCACAGGGATTTGAGCCTTCATGCCATATGCATAAATTAAAAGCCATATCCTAAAAGAGCCTAATCAATTCATACTTCACTAAAATATACAGCAACCTTAAAATAGATTTTTAAAAACAGCATTAAGTCTCTGAACCAAGAAATGAAACGATTTTCCTTAAAGAAGCGATACATAAATATTTGTTTATTGCAGAAAGCGATAATTAATAATCTAGTCACATTTGAGAATATCTGCACAACAGTAAGCCTCAAGCGCCAGAAAACGCATTTGGAAATAACTGACATCTTTAATTTTACCACTGAAATTATATACCAGTCAGGCTGTTTTTCAAAGTAAGAAATGTAAAGCAGTTGGAAATATAAAAGTCACAGCTGCAGAAATAGGTTTTAAGAATGCTTCAGTTTCCTAACCGAGAAACTCAAAGCTCATTCATCAAAGCTGTAATGGCAACTGGTTGCAACTGACCTTTTTTTTTTTTTTTTGCATTTATATCCCACCCTTCTCTGAAGACTCAGGGCGGCTTACACTATGTCAAGCAATAGTCTTCATCCATTTGTATATTATATACAAAGTCAACTTATTGCCTGCTGTTACCTTATGCCTCCCACCGACCCATACGCTCACACAGAGAGGGTCTTCTCAGGGTGCCGTCCGCCAAGCAATGTCGGCTGGCGGCCCCCAGGGGAAGGGCCTTCTCTGTCGGAGCTCCTACTCTTTGGAACAAACTTCCCCCTGGTTTGCGCCAATTGCCTGACCTTCGGACCTTTCGCCGTGAGCTGAAAACGCATTTATTTATTCAAGCGGGACTGGCTTAAAAGTTTACTAAATTTTAATCGGGGTTATTTATGAATTTTAAGGGTTTTAAATTGATTGTTTTAAATTTCGGCCATTTATGAAATATGCTTGTTTTAAGTTTTTGTTTTAATTTGTATATTGTATTGTTTTATAATTCGGCTGTACACCGCCCTGAGTCCTTCGGGAGAAGGGCGGTATAAAAATCTAATAAAATAAATAAAATAAATAAATAAACAATCTGGATCCTCATTTTACCTACCTTATAAAGGATGGAAGGCTGAGTCAACCTTGGGCCTGGTGGGACTTGAACCTGCAGTAACTGCAAGCAGCTGTGTAAATAACAGACTGTCTTAGCAGTCTGAGCCACCAGAGGACCTCACTGTTAAGGGGGGAGGGGGGGAATGCATTCAGCTTCATCAGCTCTCTATTATTAAGGTACAAGATAATTATGCCAAAGCATTCTTTTAGGCAATTTTTTCAGATACTAATTTTGCAATCCGAGACAGATTTTGCACATAAAAAAATTGTGTCTCCAAACGCCGAGTCATCGCGGGATCATCTTCTGTCTAGGTGAAAATATATTCAAGAAGCCAAGCATGAAATGTTTCCTCTTCACAAAAAGTTTAGGAAGAGGCAAGAAACATTTCTTTCTTTCTTTTTAAATGATATGCTGTCTTTCAAAACTGAGTTCTCCTAGGATAGGGCACCATAAGTTAAAAACCTTATGTGTTTTTTAATTAAAAAAAAAATTAAAAATGCAATATACAATACAATCAGAGACAGATTAAAAGCTTTTATGAAACATATATATTTAAAATACTAATATGCTAAAAGGCTTAGGATAATAAAAAACGGTTTGCCTGATGCTGAAAGAATGATTTAAGTAGATGCTTAGTGTGCTAAGCGTAAAATAATGATAGTATTTTGAAATAAATATCCTGCTACTGAAAATCTGGTTTTTTCTTCAGGGTCTGAGCTATGGAATATGGCAGGCCCTTTTGAGGTATCTTTGGGGTGTAACCTTATGGATGTCTATTTTTTCTCATGAAAAAAGAGACTTCCATAATACTCTCAAGAGTATTAAAAAGAGTATTTTTAATACTCTTATACTAGCCAGTCATTATGGAATAAGGTGGCCTAAGGTATTGGAAAAATAAATACTACTACCCTATGTAGATAGTCCTCAATTTGTGACAACTGGGGCCGGAATTTGTCACTAAGCGAGGCATTTAAGTCATGCCCAATTTTCTGTCTTTTTTTTTTTTTTGCAGCTGTCATAAAGTGAATCACATAGTTGTTAAGCCAATCTGGCTTTCTCACCAACTTTGCTTTTCGTGAGCCAGCTAGGAAAGTTGCAAATGGCAATCACATGACCCAGGACACTGCAAACATCATAAATATATGCTAGTTGCCAAGCCCTCAAATTTTAATCATGTGACCGTGGGGGACACTGTGACAGTCGTAAGTGTGAGGACCGGTTGTAAATCACTTTAACTTCAAATGGTCACCAAGTCAGGGATTGTAAATTGAGGGCTACCTGTAGCACTGAAAGTTTGAAGCAGTGGAGGCTTTACAGAACTTAGTATGGTAGTATGAATATAGGACCACTTTCTACTACCTTTTGCTGCAGTGTTGTGCATGAGTGGAAGTTTCTAAACTGTCTACAAAGGCAGCCCCTCAAATAACACAATCTAAATGAAACATTTCTTAGGCTACGGGATACTGAAGCAAGTATGTACCCAAGCAGGGCTATAAGTAACTCTCAAGACTAGCTTGATCAAAGGCACTTCGTAACACTAAGGACTCTTGAGCCTTATAATGCCAGAGATAGATCAAAAAGCTAATTCACTCTTAATTAAATTATTCTACTACCTGAAGGCAAGCTGAAGTAAGAGTGCCTTATGCTGCTTCCAGAATACGGTCTGCCAAGTTCTCAAAGAAAGGGAATTCCATAAAAGCTTCCACTCCCTACATTCCTAATGAATGCAAATGTCATGCAGAGCAGTAAAAAGTGTGTTTACTCAGAAACAACGTTTATTCTGTTGTCTCCCATTATGCATTGAATTTGGAATTATAGCCACAATTGGGTTTTTTTTAAAGTATATCAAATTTCAACAACAAAAAAACATTTACATTCAAATCACACATTGAATTACATCATATATATATATATATATATATATATAGTGTGTGTGTGTGTGTGTGTATACACACTCTTTCTCTCTCCCTCCCTCCCTCCCTCTCCAGAAAACAAAATCCAAGTATTAAATGTCGATCCTATTCTGACAACAAGGTGATGACGCCCCAAATCCACTTTTGCCATCTTTGACTAATTTTTCCTGCTCTGTGACGATACCATGGATAAGTTATGGCTGACTTGGCAAAAACCTAGAAGGTGTAGCTAATGAAACCTTTCCAGCTTTTGCGCATAGCAAGTACAAAGATAAAAGCAAATAAAGAAATTCGGCAGAGCAGTTGCGTAAAAAGCACTAATATGCTTTGAACAGGATGTGAACAGAACGTGTCTCCACATGAGCCAGATAAATTGCCAAAGAATATGATACCTTAACATTTTTAATAAAAAAAAACACAACAACAACGAAGAGGTAAGGTAATGAAGAAAGAATATCTGAACAGAAATATAATATACAGACACAAGGGCAGTTGTTTTGGATGGCAAAAGGAGAGTTTTCATAAACATGTTACTGTTTTCCCCATAAAATAGAAAATTGCTCGTAAGGGGATACAAAGATATCAAACAGCAAGCATCTTAAATATTCTCTCCGACGTTTCCTCTTTTTGTCATCTGAAGTGCTGTGAACAGTTAACTAAAATGAAACATGATTTTCATATTATCTTCAATATAAGAGAAGCTAGTTTATTTAGGGAAAAGTGAGAAGATTTAAGCTACTTTAAGAGAAAAAACAGTTCTCAAGAGAAAAAAGGAGCCTAAATCAAAGAAGATTCTCATCTCCTGTTCCAACATACTTCTCTATGGAGCCCTTTGAAGTTTTTTTTTTTTAGAAGTAACAAAGGCTTGTATTGTGCCAGTGGCCTCTTTAATATAAGATAATGTATGACTAAATTTGCATCAGCTACAGCTTATTCAGATCTGCATGACATCTATACGGGGAGAAGCATTTTCCCCCAATTTCTCATTCGGTACAACAGTCCTCAACGTATGACCACAATGGAGCCCAAAATTTCTGTTGCTAAGTGAAACATTTGTTAAATGAGTTTTGCCCCATTTTACGACTTTTCTAGCCACACTTGTTAAGTGAATCACTGCAGTTGTTGAGTCAGTCACATGGTTGTTAAGTGAATCTGGTTTATCAGAAGGTCGCAAAAAGTGATCACATAATCCCAGGACACTGCAACTGTCATAAATATGAGTCACTTGCCAGGCACCTGAACTTTGGTCATGTGAGCATGGAGATACTGCAATGGTCATAAGTGTGAAAAATGGTCATAAGTCATTTTTTCAGTGCCATTGCAACTTTGAATGGTCACTAAATGAACTATTGTAAATTGAGGACTACCTATCTTCTCTTTCTCATCTTAATCAATCTCAAAAGATAACTGAGGATATAACTGGGCTGAGAAAGAGACTACTGTACAGGATTTGGAACTTTTTTTTCTGAACAAGAGAAATGTGTGCATGTGTGTAGCATAGTACAAGATTTTAAAAGTTACTTATGACTTTATATTTCACATTTCAGTTGCTTACACACACACAGAGAGAGAGAGAGAGAGAGAGAGAGAGAGCAAAATTCAAAACTGACAACGTAAAACAATTTCATAGGACAATGGGCTACAAAGCACTTACTATTCTCCACCAATGAATTCTAGTTTCTTTCCTGCCTGGGGCAGATGTATTCTTTGCATTCTTTGGTTAACCGTATTATTTGCTTGCCCATTCAATACACTACCAAAACAAACCAAAACAAAAAAAGAATGCCGGAACTATTTCCAAAATCTAATCTTTCAAACAGATTGTTCAAACGGATATCAACCTATTCTACTCATTTGATTTTATCACCGCCAAAAATACGCA